>NC_060163.1:14985547-15127167 GCF_021292245.1 Micropterus dolomieu
AAGCCTAAAAAGGCTTCATACAACTGTTTTCAAACAGGCTGATGTATAAAATTAAATAACAAAAACGTTCCCCTTTAAAAACACATCAATGAGACATACTGTTCCACTGATCGACATGTTCCTGCATTACCATGAATATGTACAGTCTAGCATATTTTGAGTCAATCCCACATATCTGTCTTGATGTTGTAAATATTCACTATAGTGTTAAACGTGTATTAATCTGCAGCAAAAAATGGTCCCCAACAAATACACAATTTACCCATGTATGTATAACATTTGCTCAAATCTACAGGGCCCAGCTGTTATCTTATGAAGTTACTGAGTCTTTAAAGAAAATGTGCTTGAGTGTCGTAGACAGGATAGGGATGGACGGGAAAATGCTTCGTTGGTTTTGTTCTTCTCATTGAATTTGTTGAGAATAAAGAGAAAAAATACGACTGTCAGCCTTATCTTTTAATTTCAATCTGCCAATGACTGTCATAGATACAAGCCAGTCCACTAACTGACCGGCATAGTGTGCTTGATAAGAAGAATTATACACCCATTTGACAATTAAATTTTACCGTGTTGGATTTTAATATAGCTGTCAGGTGAAGTTTCTTGAAAAATGTGCACAACGGAGCGTGTGAGAAACCAAACCCAAATAAACAGAGGACACACATCCTGAACAAGCGTTTCACAACAGACTTCACATGAATATCAAATCATTGCTCATTATCATAATTTAACTCATTCATTCATTGACACATCCTTCATTATGGGCTTAATTGTGATGGTGGGAGGGTGATCAGAAGTCTACTTAGGGAGGACACTATGGGGAGATTGTCCTATTTTCCCCTAACTCATTTGGGATCAAGACAGCCATGTTGACTCCTGCTTTAAAGCTAATGTAAGTCAATACCTTTGACAGAGTGCTTCTTCTCCAGCTGGTGCAGGTCAGGGAGGATGTGCATGCAGTTGATGCAGCAGTATGTGAAGAAGTCCAGCAGCACCACTTTACCAGCCAGCTCCTTGTTCAAAGACAGAGGCCCCTCCGTGTTCAGCCATTCCAAGCCTGGAGCAAATCAGAGTGGAAAATGATGCTGTCATCTTTGTAATTATGTTTAGTCACAGTCTACGCAAACACTTTACACTGCCCATCACTGTACGTGGTATATCTGTCTGCACCGATTCTATGTGTATGTCACTTGGGAATAAAAGTTGACAGATCAAAGCAATGACTTTGAACTGCTCACAGCTTCAGAAGTGTTATGAAGCTATTAAACGCCATGAATTAATTTCTGTAGATCTAGATTGTGTCTGATATGTTCACTCTTTCCTCACATGCACTCTAGATTGCTTCCGATAACGTTTGTCACGCTTAACTCATATGAGCTTGATTAATACATTTACTTTCATATTTTACAGTGTACTGAGCACCAAGCTCCAGCATGAAGCACTTGGAAATATTACTCTACCGTTAAACAGCATTCCTGTTATTTGTTCTGAATATTTTTACTGCCTTTTTACTTGTTTTACTTATGTTGCTGCAATCTTTGCTGAAAGATTCTTAATCTTGGTAGCACTTGACCTGGTTAAATAAAGGTTAGAGCATTTTTTTCAGCTTTAAGAATGATGCAAGCATAGTCCGGATAGGAGAAATAAGAAATATCCCTCCTGATTTCAAAGTCTCAACATTTACAGGTCTTTTTTTTTGGTACGCAGAACAGTCCATGTACCATGTGCAAGTGCTTCACTCAGGTTTAATGTGTAAATAGGGTAATACTTGGTCAGATGATCTCAAAACCCCTTCCTTATTTGTGTGGCCTAAAACAAGGCTGGTATTCATTTAAGATCTACCTGAAGAAGAGAGTATGGCACCAAGGAAAATTAATGTATTGTACATCTAAATGGTTATATATTGTTTATATTATAAATCTTAAAAGTCTCTTTGACTTTGCAAAAGGGAATTGGACACATTTAAGGAAAATCCTGAAATGAATGGGTCAAATATACAGTTATACTGATAAAAATGCAAATTATATGAACAACCATAATTTTGTAAGGGCATTGGATGCTTATTCTTTCTTTAAACTTCAGGGTGAGCAACGCCTTTGAGATAGATCCCCATCTACTGGTGTGATGAGATATTGCCAACATGCTGCATACCTGTACAATCACGTTCTTCTACTTGCCACCAAAAGCAATAGATTGTTTCTTACCTATTTGGCAACACTTTTCATTTCTCAATCATGAGCCAACATTATTCGTAGTATTTGGTGCAGTTACAGCAGATAAAAAAAAAAAAGACAACTGACATGTTTTTCTTATTCTTCAGCTGTCCTTGCTGACAGACAGATGACTGACAAACCACTCAGAAAGAAGGGGTCTGCCCTGTAAAAGGACATAAACAAAGACAGAAAAGAGCTAAATAACCAAATATTCTCTCTTGCTTTGAAATTGGGGCTGTCTGATTATGCCGTACTCACTGTTATAAAAGCTAAACTAAAGAAAGTATAACTTGGACAGAGGAAATATACGCCTGCTAAAAACAGTTGTGTGTAGAACTGATGGACTGTTTCAACAAAACACACTACAGGAAGCATTGCACTTAAAAAACAACAACAAAAAAAAACTACCGCATCGAAGTTTGTGTGAAATTAGTCTTTGCTGCTACTTCTCTCTGATTGACTGTCTCATCTGCTGGTTTGGGGATAACGTTAGTTACCATAACGTTATCTAACTAATGTACCTAAAAGGCATGTGATACTGTGAGAAACACAGACACGTCTTGTTGGCTTTTGAAAAGTATTTTAATTCCTCGAGAAGACAGCAACTCAACTCAAACTGTGAGTTAAAACAATCGCTATGGAGAGAGACACAGTGCAAAGCGAGGTAGAGCTCTAACAAGGTCTAACCTGTCTGGAAATCAGGTATCTTCAGGTCCTCTCTCTCGTCTAGTTTTTTCAAATACTGGTAGACAAGATTTTCTTTCTCTTGTTGTGTCGTAGTTTCTTCTAAGGCGCAATCTAGCTTGCTTTGGATAGAAAATATTGTAGAGAGGCTGCACTGGGACGCCATTTTATCCTGACAAGAAGCCAGTTCTGACTGGGCGGGGCCTCGATGGGGTTAACCAATAGCGAAGCGCGTTCGAGGACGCAGACGGTACAGAACAAGCCGGTTAGATAAACTCAACAGAGATTCATACCGCTGATTTCGACACAACAATAAAAAATATTATTCACCAGAAGTTTTTTTCCCCTCCAGAATTTATGTTTAATTTCACTGAATAAATGATCAGTAAAGGTATTGTAAATTTCCCAGTCTTTAATTGAAGGATTGAGTAAATCAGTTCAGCAGAATCTGTGGAATGTGCTGCTTTGTTTCTCTAACTTGTCTTTACTACATATATTGCTGTACTGTGGCGGTAAACGCTAACATGTCTGTGAACCTTATAGTATGTAGCTGAAGAGGAAATTATGCTCCATTATTGCTAATTTACATATGGTTAATATTGATCATGGGAAGCTCTTCGCAGCGACAGTTATCCTCACAATATCAAAGACAGTTAGCGTTAGTTGTTAGTCTACTGTAACGTTTATTAGTTTTTGAGGACGTCGTTGGGCAACGTTAGGTACGTCTCCCTTTCTTTTCCTCCAAATGTCACAGAAGGAAGACTCCGAAAATGACATTTGGGAGTATAAACCTCTACAGAAGAAAAAGAAGAGACACGAATCGCAGCCTGCAACTGTGACTAAAAGAAGATGTCCTTCCAGAAAATCCTCCAAGAGAGACACGTCTCTCTCAGTCAAGTCACCTGACAGGAAAGTCAAGACAGCTGAAAATGGAGAATTTAGTACTGTTGTTATTAACATAGACGGACCTAATTGTTTGGAGGCACACAATCTACCATCACATTCATCTCCAACAAATCACACAGTGCAAACAGACTGTGCGGCTGCCAAGGGACCATCCTCTGGAGACTTTTGCCCCATGTGTCAGATGCCTTTTTCTATTTTGGTGGTACAGACTCAAAGATGGCATGTTGCTGAGTGTCTTGACACCCCCAGGGACACATGCAAAGGTACAGACATCCATACTGCAATACTAAATCTAAAAAATAATAAACTTGATACCAACTAAATAAAAGTTAATGTCAAGCAAATTTTCTTAGCCCAATTTTACAAATCCCAATTTGCCTCAAGGCTTTACAGTCTGCACCCTCTGTCCTTAGACCGATTTGGATATGGAAAAAACAATAAATAACAGCATTCACATCAGAAACCCCTCATCAAATTATCCAAATGTATGTATTTGTTGACCCATGGTCTGCTTTTAAACACCTGTTATCCTGCATTCAGATGCACGCATGGTGACTGTCAATGGAGGAAATAATTCTTATTTTATACATTATACAGTAGATACCACAAATAAGACACATTGTTAGTTGTACTTTATAATAATTCTGTAACAAATGGGATGGATGGTAGAGATGGAAGAGATTCCCATGTTAACCACTGAGTGAGCGTTCATGTCATCTGAACTCAAGAAGGTTGTATAAATTCAGAGATGGTCATGCGAGGGTTAAAAATAATGTACATTGACAATAGAGCACCGTACTCATTAAACCTGGGTTTAATTACGGAGAAAGGTGGACTGGCTGATGTGAGGTGTCTGTATTTGTTTGCATTAGATCCTCTCTGACTAGTAAATGCTTTATCTTTCAAAGTCCACATCCCCAATTTGTAACACCTGCTTTTAAAGCCCAATTCAAGAAAACTTTGATCAGTGTTATTTTCTTTAGAAAGCTTCCGAAAGCCACAGCAGAGTTTGCACAATTCGCTGATTACTTTTCGTGACGAGTAAGCTGATGTGTAAAATCAGTGTTGTGCTCGTTTAAAAAAAAAAAAAGGCACTTTAAAGACTTTTGCAGATTTTGTATTCAGGTGCTTTGAACACTTACCATTTTGTACCCTGCTGATAAACCTAATTTCTTTGTGTTATATTTGTTCACACAGAGTGTCCAGAAGGCCTCCAGTGCTCCTCCATCATTCCAAACCATTACAAGAAATTCAACCATACGCTCCTGGCCCACAGTCGAGCAAACCGTGACACAGCCCTCCTGAGCTTGTCCCAACAGGCCAAAACCAGCGGCAAGGCCGACTTTAGTTGTCTCCCAGGACTGATAAACAACGAGCTGGATAGCTCTATTTTAGAGACTTCACAGGATAGCGCTCTCAGTCTTTCAGTCTTTTCCAGTCAGCGTGTCTCCCCTCACAAGAGTCACACTGGAACACCTTCTAAACTTACAAATGGCCTACTTTTACTGCGCTCACCTGGCCCAGAGGATTTTAAGAAAAAGAAAGGTTGGTCTTCCTTTACTAAAAGGCAAAAGTCTGTCAGTGCTTCCCAGGAAAGTAGAGCAGAGGTTTCATCCACTCCTGTCAAGGCAGAGAGTGAACAACAAGCTTGTGAAGGTTTACCCAAGAGTGAACCTTCCCTTGACAACAGCGACGCAATATCCTATTCTCCTCTTTCTGAGTTCCCTGCAGAGACTGAAATCAAAATTAGCGGATGTAGAAAAGCCCTTTTTAATAACGATGCATTTGAAAACAAGGCTGAAGACTCGGTGTTGCTGTTCAGTGACGGATTCTCAAGCGAAGACGAGCTCCTCACTGAATTTGTTAATCATTTGGAAAACAATAATGTGCAGGTAAACGAGCCTGATTCCTTAAACACCCAGCTGGAGTCAGTTACCTCGTTATCGCCCACCAGTCAGCTAGATGCTTTTACAGTTGCTGAAAATAGAGCTGATTCCACAGCTGAAAAAGAAGCTCGTAGTAGATCTACCAGTGCTGTCAGTCCATGTATGAGCAGTATTCAGTCTCCGCAAAGTATTGTTTTAGAGCACCTCAGAGAAACTCTAAGCTCAAATAGCCAGCATTTCAAAAATTCAAAAAACGCCTGCAGTAGTCAATCACAGCAACCTCACGCAACTTCTTCTCAAGTGCCTTCAACACAAACCCCTGTTGTCCAAAGATCTCACACCATGCCGCCTCAGAAGGGCAGCAGAAAGGCAGGTCAGGCCTCCTGTCTGAAGCAGACGGACATTGGGGTGTTTTTTGGCCTCAAACCCCTCAAGGAGAAGGAGAAAGAGGCTGAGTGTGGAGCTGATGAAGTCAGCACCACCTCTATTCCAACATTTGGTGAAAACTCAGGACCGAGGCGGCAAAGGAGAGACAGGAAGGACAGGCAAAGGAAAAGTAAGGCTGACACAAAAGCGGACAGCTCACAGGGCACAGTGACTGACAGTAGTAACGTGGTGGATGCTTTGGGAGAAACAGGGAAAGGTAGGACCAGACGATGGAGAGGAAGAAGGTGGAACAGAGGGAACGCTGATGGAGAAGTAGTGTTACCACGTTGTCCCTTCTACAAGAAGATTCCAGGTCAGTGATTGACCTTGTGTCATATATGATTGCTGCATTGAATGTATAAGATGGGTGTGAGAATGAATGAATGAAGTAAGTACGTAGTTACTTACTTACAGGGGGTGTTTTTGTGTGTACAAATTTTACCCAGGCACAAAGTTTGTCATAGATGCCTTTCAGTACGGAGAGATTCAGGGAATCACTGCCTACTTCCTTACACATTTCCACTCAGACCACTACGGAGGGTTGACCAAGAATTCCACACTTTCAATCTACTGTAACAGAGTAAGTCAAGTTCATTTTACAGTCTCCTAATTCATACAAGAAAAGGAAGGGACGGTGTGCCAGGTTTGCTACTTCTGCAGCTTTGTGTAGTAAACAAATGGCTGTCCTCTTCCCAGGTGCTCTCTTGCACAGAATTCATAGCATAAATGCCTGATCCATTTGTTATCTTGCTGAATACCAATGTGTGAGTGGCTCTAACCGTGTTGGTGGTGTTTGCAATTTGAAGACCATTTTGGATTAAAACACTTAACATGCAAGACGTATAGTTTATCTGGGTCTCAGTTGGTCTTTTTGTCTAACCTTTTCACTGTGGAAATATTGCAAGCATGAAAGGTATTTGAATTAAGCTATAAATTGGATGAATTCAGGTATAGATGTATACATGTTTAATTCAGACTTTATATTGCCCTTTCAGATTAGACGCTTGTTGCATTAGGTATTGTACATTTTCTACTTTATCTCAGTAGGATGTTTAAGAACATACCTATGAAACTTATTACAATAGCCCAATATAAATTGACTAGAAAAAATATATTGGTGAAAGAGGATAGCTATTATGTAAATTCTCCTGTCAAATGGGTCATGGTTTATCACAGTGGAGTGTGTGTGTTCTCCTGGGATTACAACTAAAAACAGACTTGGACTGATTGGGACTCCATTGGGGGTTTTGTTTCTTTGGTAGGTCACTGAAAATCAACTTTGACGCTAGGTGGGTCACAGCCCAGAAAGTGAAATTAGATACGATTTTCAAGGGTTTTATGGGTGATTATACTCAATGAACAGCTCATCCATAAGAAGCTGAGATTATTTAAGTAGATTCATTATTTCCAAGGTAAATATGTTGTGATATTTACCTTTTTTAGCACTTCCTAGCTTTCGTGGCTGCCACTGCTGCATCACTGTATGTACGTAAACCATAAACACATGTGTTGGCTGACGGCTGCCTCTCCTGGACAGATTACGGGGAACCTGGTGAAGAGCAAGCTGAAGGTGGCAGAGCAGTATGTCCACATCCTCCCCATGAACACCCGGGTCACTGTGGATGGAATCACAGTCATCCTCCTGGACGCCAATCAGTGAGTCGGTTTGTCTGGAGCGAGTGCTTCATCGTTAGAAAGGACCAGCCGCCAAAGGTGTGCTTGTTTTCAGCTGCTGGATGGCTCCTTAACAGGCTCTGCTGAAGAACACTCAAGGGAGTGGCACACACTAATAGCGGGACCATAAAAAAGCTCATTATTGTAAAAGTTTAAAACAAGCATTTTAAGCAAGGACACTGAGGCAGATTGAATTTCAGTCAAATGTCTGACACTAATTTCAAATTCAGACTGCCCCAAGCTAACTAACTAGATTGTTGTTTTTTTCACTGAGGAATACTAATAGGTGTGTATTATGGAAACTCTAACATGAGATGGGGCTTTTTCTTCAGTCGGCTGTTTGAAAGATAAAACCATTACTTTTGAATTGAAGCAAACTATACCAACATCTGTGATGGCCTGTCACTACTCTATAATCTATATTAATATATCTATCTACATTATTGACCACACCTCCGTTGATAGTCAAGGGAAGATGCTCATCCTAGCTCCTCACACAACACCATCCATACACAACAGCACACAAGGTCGCGGGGGGCTGGAGCCAATCCCAGCGTACATCGCGCGAAAGGCAGGGTACACCCTGGACAGGTCGCCAGTCCATCGCAGGGCCACACATTGACAACCACTCACATCCACACCTAAAGGACAATTTCAGAGACACCAATTAACCTAGCCTGCATGTCTTTGACATTTGAGGCGACAGTACTAACCACTGCACCACCGCGCTGCCCCTCACACAACACTTGCTTCCTGTATTTTCATATATTCACCCTCACCCCCTGTCTTTGTCCATTCTTTCAGTTGTCCAGGAGCTGCCATGCTGCTGTTCTTCCTGCCCGATGGACAGACAGTCCTCCACACCGGAGACTTCAGAGCTGATCCCTCAATGGAGACCTACCCTGAGTTACTCAGCTGCAGGGTGCAGACGCTCTACCTGGACACCACGTCAGTACCTGTCTGTCTCCACTCATATATGCTGAATGTACCAGTGAGGTTACTGAAATGCTGTGCTTATATTGCACTGCTCTCAGCTTTGTGTGTGTGACCTTTTATGGGTGGTTATTGTAAATAACACTCTTCTCAGCCAATGTGGATCGATATTAGCTAAAATGTGTCTTCTGTACTTTGTTCTTACTCCATCTTCTGTCCTCCCAAGCATGGAACTTTGTACACGTGAAGCAGAAGCCCTGAGGAAACTCAGATTTTCAATGTAAGTTCTCTTCTCCCTGTAGCTACTGCAGCCCTGAGTACACTTTCCCCAGACAGCAAGAGGCCATCAACTTTGCAGCTAGCACAGCTTTTGAATTGGTGACGCTCAATCCCCGTACACTTGTGGTGTGTGGATCCTACTCGGTGGGAAAAGAGAAGGTCTTTCTGGGTGAGTGTTTAGTTGAAATTATACTTTTAGTATCTGCTTGGCCTCGAGGATCCATGTGACATAAATTTGGTCATGACATGGTAGACCATCAACAAATTATTGAGAGTAATCTAGTTTTGCTTTTTGAGGTTGTTGGGGTTTTTTAAAATGTTCTCAAATTAATAAATCTTAAATTAATCAACTGTTTGGGTTTTTTTTTTTTTTTTGAAAAATGTTTTCATAAATCAAAAACAATTTTCTCAAGTCAAAGAGGAGCATGTTTAAAGTGAAATTAAAATTTAACTTACAGCTGCAACTTGAACTTTTTTTCATGATACCATAAGACCTGACCTTAATATTATAGGATGTTTTGATGATGACTATAGGTGGGATGCAGCAAATAATGAATATTCAGATTTGGTATATGTTTGCATTTAGAGTGGAGGCAGTTGAGGCTTAATCCTCAAAAGTTGAGTACTAATTATACTAATTCACTTAGTAATTTCATTACTATTGAGAGCAACCGCACGTCCAGAAATCAGGGTATCTCTGTTGCCTCATTTTTGGGCAGGCATGTGTGGGCTTGTTATGCTATGTTCATGGGGTCCAAAAACTGGGGTTCCACTATACTTGTATAGTGTATATTATATGTATATAATTGTTGGGCTTTGGGTCGGGGCTGCGCTGATCTGCCTCGGGTGTGTGGGGGTCTGGGGCTCGGGGTTTTGGAACCTCTGGGGCAGGTCTGCGTGCTGGGGGGGCTGGCTGGGGTTGTCTCTGACTCTGGGGTGCTGCCGGTGCTAGAGGAGCTCTTGCTATAAGCCCTGGGCTTGAGGGACCTGGAGTCCTCCTGCTTAGGGGGGTGGGAGATGGGACTGAATGATGGGGACAGTCAGGAATCTGGTCCCAGTGGGGAGGACCATTGTAGCCCCCAGATGACCCCCTGTGCCCTGACTACTAGGGGTGGGAGTCTCTGGGCGCTGCGTGGGTTGATCCGGTTGCGGTTTGGAGGGCTGCGGTGGGATTGTGGGGCGACTGTTGATGCATTGTGGTTTTTGTTTTTGTTTTTTTTTTCCCTTCCCTGTGCAGGGTCTCTGAATGGCTGCTGGGCGTTTAGTTTGTGCATTGTAATCCGGGGGAGGCATTTCCTTGTTGGCTTGGAGGGACCAGTTTGCTTCGTTGGCCTCGGATCCATGCTTCCCCATTTCTGTTGGTCAATTGTTGGACCCCTCTGAATACTGAAGTATAAAGTTAGTTTTTGGTATGTGCAGTGTGGGTGCGGGGCAGGGCTATGCTCCGGTTTATTCTGGGCTTGTGCCTGGAGTTCTTGGCCCTTGACGGTCGGGTGAGTGGGTTGGTGGTGGCATGCAGCTGAGCTAGTAGATTTTGCCTCGTTGCTGGTTTGGCTGGTGTTGCAAGGCGGCCTGGGGGCTCGTCACTTGTGCATTGATGTTGATTGTGTGGCATTCGTGCGTTTTGGTTGATCGCTGCACGGCGGTGGGGTGCTGGGGGGGGCGAGCACTGGCCTATGTTTTTTATTTATTTATTTTTTTTCTCCTCCCCAAGCACCCCTCTCTGTTCTATTGCAGGTTTCGTTGCTTTCTGCAATTGGTGTTTCCCTCTGCTATTCCCTGTTGTCCCCACCTTCCATCCCCCTTCTCTTGCAGGTGTTGTCCTTTCTCTGTGCTGTCTGTTTGTGTTCCCCCATCCCCATGTCTGCCCCCCTGTCCGGCCCGGTGACAAATCAATACATAATTAAATAATAAAACAAAGGAGTATATTAATACACTCTTGTTAAAGTAAAATCCGTCTAGCACAATATGGTATCCAGCTCATCATACTCTATACCAGGCTGCTGGACAGACCAGGTTTAAATAAAAATAAAAAAGGAATGTAGTTGTGATGATTAGGGTAAGTGGTTAGGAAACGCATTATGTCAAGGAGATGTCCCCACAGGGATAGAGGAACGTGTGTGTGTGTGTGTGTGAGAGATTGATCACTGACCGCACATACCATAGATACTTTCTGGCCATCCTTTTACTTACCAAAAACAAAGTAGTGAGAATAAAAAATACAATTTTGCATTGTTTCTCATAAGTTATTTCTTCGGGTGACTGACTATACAAAAAAACAAATTGGGGTCTGGGATTGAAATCAGTCTGATAATTAGACAAGGTGACAAATGAAGTGTTTTTGATGGCTAATTATATTAACTGCAAATGACACTGTAAACCAATTCATCGTGGAAATAGTAATATTACTTGTAAGGCGTTAACACCAACACAAACTGTGGCACACAAAGTAAATGTGTTTCTAAATCCGCTCGCTTTGTGTTGTCCAAAACGTGGAGACGAGTGGACTACTCGCCTCCATGTTAGGACGATCTGGTGACGCACGAATAATGGTCTGTTCCACTTTTGGTGAAGCAATCAAAAACCAATGTCTTCACAGTGAACAACATTCGTTCATTCTGTAATCACCATTTGCTTCAACAAGCTCTGCATGAAATTGGAACACAGGGGGAAAAAATCACAGCTGGTTCAAATGACTGTATTTGTGCTCCTAAACACACACTTCACAAGGTAGTACACATGATAAAATAAATCCAGTTTGTTTTTGTCATTCCACAGGTAACAGTTGGTACAATGTGTTCAGTGAAGTTGGTGTATTGTAAAATACTGGGCTGGAGTTTTTTGGAGCAAGTTAATCCTGTAATGTACAAATTGTTGGGAGAGGTGGTAACAACAGGGGGTTCTTAACTGCAAGTACACACTTAAAATGAAAAGGCTGGATTCTCCACATTCCTGGTTCTTACACAGACCTTGTTCTGCTTCATTCGTAGCACTGGCAGAGGCCCTGGGGTGTAAAGTGTGCCTCTCTAGAGACAAATACAACACCATGTGCTGTCTGGAGTCGGAGCAAGTCTCACAACGTATTACCACTGACTGGAAGGCAGCCCAGGTCCATGTGCTTCCCATGATGCAGCTCTCCTTCAAAGTAGGTGAAACAGTTTAACTAATCTGAAAAGAACAGTTAATATGGTGGGACTCTGTGCCCTCAGAAGTATAAGAAAACGTCCTATTATAGGAGCATGTTTAGGAAACGGAGTACATCAGTGATTAGAGTAAAACAACTAGCAAAGATATCTCATCAGACTTATGTCCCTCAGGCAGTTACTTTATATATTCACTGAATGTAGGTCCATGTATTTGGATGAGTTTGACAATTTAATCATACGAACTACTTAGTGAGATGAAGGGGGATAGAACAAGCTAATTTAGTAACACACTGTGATACTGCAAGGACTGTTTATGGACAGATCATTTTGATATGCGCGCACTCATTTTATTCAGCTTATGGTCTCTTCATAGCAAAGCACCTAGCACAAGAGTTAAAATAATTAGGAAATGTTAATTATGATGACCAAGCACATCTCTCTAAAGGGACTAAATCATTTACATTTGCCATCTGTATAACCACAGATAAGCCCCGGTGTTGGCATAATTCAAGCATCACTAGGCACAGAGAGGCTGACTTGGGGGAAATTAATGCAGTTTAGGTTTGTATTGAGACCTTTTTTTTGTTTGAGTTGGGAGCATTTAAGCAAATTTTTATCAAGAAGACTTACTACAACTTCGACAGTCACCTTGAAATAAAACTGTATAAATCTCATATTTTGTTAAATGTTTACTTTTAACTTTTGTGCAAAAGCAAATTGTGAATAACCTGTTGCTTATATCAGCCAGCAAACAAGAGATTGATGAAAACAAATTAAAACTTGTTTTTCACTTTTGGAGGTTTGGCAGCTTTCCTTGTAGCAACACCAACCTATGACAACGCATATCAGTTCATGTGACAAAAATGTGAAATTATGCTCACTTTTTATTTTCCTTCCTCACTTTTACGTCACCCTCATCTTGTCTCCAGAAACTGCAGGATCACCTGGCACGCTTTGCAGGACGGTACGATCGGCTGGTGGCCTTCAAGCCCACAGGCTGGACCTTCAGCCAGCAGGTGAAATCAGTGGACGATATTCAGCCTCAGATCAGTGGCAACATCTCCATCTATGGTACGCGCTAATATTTTTTTTTTTTGCTGACATGTTTTAGGACAGGTATTTGTCAGAAGGAATAACATACACTCTCACATGAGGGTGTCAGCAAAGAAAACAGTTATAAGGCATAAAAATATGCTAAAGAATCTCAAGTGAGGAGGAATGGTGAATGTAAATCAATAGTATATCCTTCACTTTGCAGTATAAATTAGGGTAACTGCGCTCTTTAAAAGTGTTTCTTCTGCAAGGTTGGCGGTATTGAACCTGTTAATGCCCTGAGAAAATGCACTTTTTTTACTCATTCTATTCATTTTTACTGACCAGAAGCTTATAATGGTAAATAATCTTGTCATATTGCCACACACTGCTGAGACTCAATCACAAGCAGCATTTTTCTCCTGCCAAAAACATGAATGTTCATCACATTGTTGCCTTTAGCCTAAAGCTCCCTCTTTAGGCAAAGAGAGGTGGAGGGGAGGGCGAGTCAGGAGAGTGAGAATGAACAATGGACTATGGCTCAGTTATCGGTTATTTCAGCTTGGTGATGAGAAGGAATATAATCAGGAGCATGCTGGGTCTCATTCATAGACCACACTGCTGGACGGTAGCCTAGCATTAAACCCAGGTACTGAAATGGGTCATGACTTTATTTGCCACTGCAAATTTAGCCTGTTTTCCTTGTGTCCCATTTCATGTTCTTAAAGGATCCATCAACAGCATCAGCCATCTAGCCTGTAACCTACAATCACCAGCTAGAGGCTTTTGTGATGCGTGTAATTTCTTCCTCCTCAGCACTTTGTCAGTCAGGCAGAAGCCAATTTGTGCTCTCTTTTGTCTTGTGTTGATCTCCTCCCCCTCCTTTCTTTTTCCAGCCATATGCTGCTACCGCTTCTAATATTCTCTGCATTTGGGAGGATTGTCTGTATACTTGAGTAGGTTTAGTTTCAGCGAGATCAGTTTTAAAGTGGCGTAGCACATCAAACCTGTAGAGAGGCGAAAGGGGGAACAAACAAGTGGCAACAGCTTTCTGCAGGAGTCACAAGATGTCTTCGTATTCTCACCTCGAAACAAAAGGAAGTCGTTTTGATTGTCTTAATGTTTCAGCATCTGAAATCTGCCTTGTTCCATCAAAGGGGAAATGTCTGAGCCTGTGGCTCTCTGACTCACCCATACTTTGAGACATCTGGCTCCATGACAAGGTTTTACCTCGAACAAAATGTCCTCTGTATTCACTGAGCTTGATGTTTTATTATTGAAGAAATTTGGAAGAAAAATATCAAAGCAAAGGAGCCGATTAAATCATGTCTGATAAGTCCCTCTGGTTAAGTTATAAACCACTACCGGATTCTTCCCCTACAGGACTTGTCGTCTTAATAAATAGAAAATTGAGATAATTACAACCCACACTTAAATATACCCTGTTAAGGGGGGGGGGTTCGTCTTTAAGCTTTCAGCAACTTTAACGTTTAGGGACATGATGATGACACTCCTTTTTATTTCCTTGCCAGGAATCCCATACAGCGAACACAGCAGCTTTCTGGAGTTGAAGCGTTTTGTCCAGTGGCTCCAGCCCCTCAAGATCATCCCTACAGTCAACAATGGCAGCTGGGATAGCAGGAAAGCTATGGAGAAGTGTTTTAGCGAGTGGCTCAAGGAAACCAAAGCTAAACTGTAGCTTATTTTCTGGTAAACTGTGTTTGCAGCTGGCCTCTAAATCGCCTCTTTGGTAATATGAGCAATCAATTGATACTTAATACTTGAAATGCTGTATGACCATGGTGAACAACTTTATTTCAACACTACTCATTGTATTATTTTTATTGAAGTTTCTTGCCTCAGGCTACTGAGTAAGCATTCCAATGCAGATCAACGAGTTTTTATGAGGTAGGTGAACAGGAAATGTATCTGTCTCATCCAGAAGTATTATACATTGGCGCTGGATTAAATGTATGTGTTCCTGTCTGCTCTGGCTACTTCCACTGGTAGCCTTGTTTGTCAACAATGTGCTGCAAGTGCAGCTTTGATATGGTGCAATTTATTGTATTTTCTATGAAATCTAAATTATATGCTGAAAAAATAAATGTTTTTAACATTCTTAACACTTGTACCTCCATTTTACTTTTTTACAATATTAACCTGTTTACAATACTTGTGATGTCAAGAACATTCATTGTACACCAGATTCAACACAAGCGCTTTTTTTTTTTCTCTTTAACTTGGCACAGTCATTGGTTTTCAAGGTTGTATCGTGGATTTTCACTGCTACTGTACATCAAAATGACATCTCTGCCATTCAAATGATTCTTACTGATAGATTTGTGCAACCCCCCCTCAAGGCCTCTTCAGCAAACATAGTGTTATGGAGGACTTCCACTGTTGTGCAGTAGCTCTGAAAACGCAAACATGTCTTTGAGTGTGCTGTCAGATCCTTCAGTAGTTTCTCTGAGACAGCAGAGACATGCGGCACAAAGAAAACTTTCTGAATCCCCATCTCTGTAAACTGGCTTTTGCACTGTATGATGTGGAAACTCAAAAAAACAAACAGGGTCATTATAAGGAAAAAAAACACGATTATAATGGAATTTTTCTCCTTTTTATGCTAGCGACTTCAGCTTATCCCATCTGCCTGACCTGTTAGGATTCATTCGCCAGAGTGAGGAGTCATAAAATCTAGTTTGTAAACATTGATAAGGCTTGATGTTGTACTGTCTATTCCCACAATATATATTCCAGGGTATGTAGTCGGTGATGTATCCTTAATTTGCGATTAAATTTTCATGTTTAACACTAGAATAAGAGGTAAGAGCTGCGTGGTATATTTATGACCATTACATTTCCATCACTTGAGTGATTCATTTTTAGCACAGCAGAATTAATGATATAAAAAAAACAAAGGAAATTGCTGTTCTACAACCATCTGTAGACTTTTCCTTACACTTCCTGCCTCTGTTCCTATCTAAAATCATGCAAAATGTTCAGTGTTTTAACAATCTGGTGAAATTTATTCACAATCATTTTACAAATAAAAGTTTCAGCATCCCAGTACAACCTGTATTTGCTACACCCTCGCACAGGATGCATAGAGCTAATTTATAATACAGCACAGCTTGAGCATCACAGTTTAAGTAAATAATAAAAAATAAACATATTTATCATTTTTTGTCAGATCTCACATCTGTTTAATAGCTCCATTAAAACTTGAAACATTAATCTTGGAAAGGCATATAGGGCCTACGATGTGATGGGAAAAGGACTCGTCAGAATATTAACTATAGCAAATAATATTTGAAAAGAGTTTAGAGGCAAGCTTTCTCCTTGCCATCTGTGGACATTGGGTCAGTGGACATAATAATAAAAAAAAAAAGGTAACGAATAAGAATTTTAAATATAAAACTCGAGAATGCTTTGTAGCACTTCAAGTGAACAGGCCTTGCAGATAACTTCCATTTGATGTTGTCTTTGTTTGGGAGTGGCATTTGTCACCAGAAATAATTTTAAACGGATTTCAACAATCTTCTCAAGTTATATTGAAACCACATTTCAGCAAAGTGTCGTCAGCTATATAATTCACCATTTCTGCTTCAAATCAGAGAAAATAAATGGTTGGTGATGGTGCAATGGATAGGACACCTGCTTTTGGTGGGAGAGACCTAGGTTCAAGACCCCATTGTGACCCATCCACCAGTGTGTCCCTGAGCAACACACTTAACCCATAGTTGCTCCACAGCAATTGTAAGTCATTTTGAGGAAATGTAAGAATTAAGTGAAACAGAGGTGCAACGCCTTTCTGTGGCCATAATAATTCACCAGACTGCCCCTGACGTGTGGACGACATGAAATACTAGTCTCTTCCTAATTCATTCATCCACCCCTAATTACTATAAGCACTCTTGAGAGAAACAAGAAAAGGAATGTTTAAATTTGGACGTATGACTGCCTTTTTCTATGCAAGGAGACACTAACAACTAACAACTAACTACATACATGTTTTAAACACACAGTGCACCTTTGTTTTTGTGCTCTCAAGAAGGCATCATTAGACAGGCATGCTTTCCAAATAATCGTCATCATAGGTGTTACATGGCATACTGAGCTAACTGGAAATGAATCCGCATCGCTGACATTCACACTAGTCATGCAACTCAGTTCTTTCTCAGTTGGAGTTTGAATATTTATGGCAACAGTGGATATGTTTTAAAAATATTTAATCACTTAATTGGGATCATAAATGTTTATTCAGAGCGTCTTGTCTCGTGCCTAACAGCACCTTCATGTTCTTTATGAATGCTGCTGCTTCCTGTCATCTTGGAATACAGTTGATTAGTGAAATTAAAGCATTCTTACAGAAGTCACATTTGGGATTCAGTCGCAAGAAAAGATCCAACTCATGTCCAGATTGAACAGAAATCTTTGCTTTTACAGGACTTTAGAGAGTTTTCAATTGGCTCTACTGTATTTAATGTGCATTTAAAGTGTTAAAATATTTTGATTATTTGTACAGCTTAGTGTAAAAATATAATTGTTTAATAGTAAGTCTACTGTATATGTGGTAACCATTCTTGCACAACATCACACCACTTAAATTTTATCTGGTGATCACATTTGTCCCGACATCCTGCAGGCGCTATGAGGAAATATGACTTTAGAATTTAGCTTTTGTTTCCTTCCAGAAACAACTTTTGATAATTTACATCTAATCTATATCTAGCTCTTATCTACAGTAAATACAATTCACAATGAATTAAGCACAGTAATCATTCTCTGTACTGCAAAGGATTGTTTACACACAGAATGCTCAGCAGCTAAAATGCAGTTAAACTTTTTCACATACAGTATGATGCGGGCCATGTATTAGATTTCACTTAACTTCACTTTATGCGTGCTCTACTTGACTTTTAAAGTGAGTAAACAAGTAGAGTGACAGATCAATAGGAGCTGGCCACAGCCCTGGGAAAATACCAACACGTTCTCATCTCAGTGCGTCATAACTGATGCTTTCAGAATGCGTGACAAAGTATTTTACAGTAAGTTAGTATTTTAAAGGTACCCTACCTGCTAGCACATTGGTTGACATGCATAAAGTGAGTGACTTAGGTTTTGGTACTAACATTTCTGATGGTTGTGGTAAGGGTAGGGGGCTTCGAGGGGCTGTCAACACCTTTAACACAAACCTAGCTAGCTAGCTAGCTTGTACTTCCAATCTGTACGAGACGCCCCAGAGCGTCTCATAGAGACGCATCCGGAAGCGTCTTATATTAGTCGCTGAAGGGTACCTTTCGATGTCAAATAACTGCGTTTTGCCACTTTTTCTAAAAGCGTTGGTATTGGACGCCCTGACATGAGAACGGTCTCAAAATACTGTCAGATGTCTAAAGTGGTCAATACATGGTACAAACCCACCATCCACAGAAAGGAAGTGTCTCCAAGAGTAATTTGAACACACTCATACATACACATTGGAAGTAAAACTATTTCATTTCTAATAGTCGGTTTGCAGTCAGTCATTGCAGGGACAGTTTGGCAAATGCAGAGGCGGGCACCCAGGGAGACGCAGGATGGTCACTTTCACCTGAAAAGTGAAATTTTGCTCCCTCAGATGAACTGGTCACACATTCATCGATCTATGCAAACAGTCATGGACGCTTACAATTTGTGAAATGTTTTGGCATTTCATGTGCTTCTCATAAACATACCTCATTTTTGAGAGACTTGCCGAGAAACATGTTGACCTCGTCCATGCTGCAGGTGTGCAAGTCATTAATTGCCAGAATTTGGTCTCCTTTGTGAAACAGGCACACCGACTCTGGCTGGCCTGTCCACCCAGACACACTGTGACACACACACACACACACACACTTTTAAAATTCATTCTGTAGCTCTTAGTTATGGAATATTTGACATTTGTGCTTTTAATTTGTCGTATTATATTTGTACGTCAATATCATGGCCAAAGTTTGGCTCGAGTACAAATTTGATATAAATGTCTATGAAGATTCTCATTCCTATTTTCTTCTGTTTTATAGTGCTTGTGTATTGGGTGAACCACACTCAATATTGTGTGTGAACACATCATGTGTAGACACTCAATTGTGTTAGGATCCAGCTTTAAAGATCTATTAAAAACAGCTCAGAGATTTAAAGTTACTGATGCGTCAAGAAAAGTCTCAAAAAGCTAAGACTGACCCAAGCCCAGTAGAGCTGGTCCTGACATGAAATATCAGCCAAGATAAAAATAAAACTGAGTTTATAACAACTTTACTGAGCCCGACATAAGAATAGGCCTACTTTTCTATAAATGTTTTTTGTGCCTTGTAACATAACAGCTGAGAAGTAAACTATTATGCTTTTCTACGTCTTAAAGGGGATTGAGAATTTTGATTTTGTGCAATGACCAATTAATGCAAAACTCAGATACTAAACCCCAGTATGAATGCTTGCCCACATTTCCACACAGCACTGCTGAATGGTCTGAATCATGCACCACAAACGCACTCCTGCAGTAAAATAGAGAGTAGAGAATGTGGCGAACTCATCTGCATCTTAAATTTTTTCATTAATATTAATGGCTACAGAAAAATAGAAATGAGTACAGGAACATTCAACTATGTATTTTGTCTTCAGGCTGCATTGATGAAGCCAGTCACATCTCAATCAAAGGCTTTTAACATTTTTATTGTCCAATCAAACAACAATGAAGTAAGTGGTAATAGTTCATAGACACACTTACCTTGGTTTCCCATCCACTTCTGTTAGGGTCAGATATTTTTTCAAATCTGCCTGCCTCACCTCAATATCTCTCTCCTCTTGGGTGATGGTGATGGTGTCAAGGCTTGAAAGAACAATAAAGGCTTTATTTAATGGTATTGTATATATTTTTTCAGATGCTAGGAGAGAAGTACATCTAAATACTGACATCCAAGGCAATCAAAATAGTTCCTTCTACAGGTTATTGTTTGTGTTGCACATTCATTTCAGTAAACTCTTTGATAAAATTTCGGCATAAATTAGTAAACCAACTGCATAATTCAAAGGCACGACGTGCCAGCTTATCCATTATAGTGGATATAGATCAGGACTTCTACTTTTCTTTGAACAGCAAATGAAAATTCTAGGAGCCTTAGTATAAGTCACCTTATACTAATGTTAAGTCAGGTACTGCTCATTTTTATTCAACTATCATTGTACAAGCGTGTGCTTTCAAAAGCCTCTAGAAGCCACCCTAACCAGTCCAGCAACATGTCAGCGTTGGTCTCAGCATTCCTTTGTCGTTATTTATTTTAGTCAGTAAATGTGGCAGTGTCTTTTTGTATTTCTTCTCTGTAACAATTACAAAGCACTTTTTGACTCCTTTATTGGCAATAGCACAGACTGTGCCACAGCGGGGAGTTTCAAATGTCTCCTTGTACTGTTTTCAAGTAAACAAGAGTTTACTCATGCTAACATCATCACATCCTACATGAAATGTCCCTATTTCTAGTGTGTTCAAACAATTGTGCCTGCTTGGTAGTTATGTTTTTGGATTCAGGGTCAGTTACTGTGGAATCTCACCTTTCTGTAGAGCCTTGTTTTTCCAGCATGTGCACATTCTGTGTCTTCAGCATCTCTACAGGAGACACGGCACCGTTGTCACTGGAGCTGCTACTGAAGTCTGAAGTCAGACGTTTTTCTCTGCAAAAAGCATTACAACTGCATTAGGGATTATAACTTCAGATCTCGGTACATGTCTCAGTTACATTCACTGACCAGTTACTGATGCATTGGAGCTTGATATTGAATAAAAGACGACAAGACAGCTTGGAGAGACAGTGGGAGTAAAACAACAACAAGATACTCATGTAGCAGGAGCCAAGGCCAATGCTTTATATTGAGTAGATCATGGCACAGAGGAAGAACGCCATCTGAATCTGCATGCACTGTGGAGGGGGGTGACCCACAGGCGGATAGCATGACAGCAGATTTGGCACTGCATCAGAAGCTTTGGCTGGACAGAAATCCATATTTGCCCTTGTGGCAGAAAAGAATAACAATAAAAGGAAGAAGAAATGGTTGATAGAGGGTAAAAGAGCATTGTACACTCAAAAAAAAAACTCTGAGTTATACAGAAAGAAGACCAGATGTCTTGAGATTGTTTAAAAATAGTTAATTAAACAGCATGAGAGAAGCAAATAATCCCCAAATCACTGCAGAGGCGCAAGAGGAATTCTAATTCAGGGGTACTTTAGAAAAGAGTCTTTGGACCCATATGCTAAATGTAGTAGAGAAGATGTTCTTCAGTGTGGCAGCACAGCAGTTGGCCTCTTAGAAAGAAATCAGGCATCAGTGTGTAAGGAAGAATTATCACACAGTTTTATATTATAGCACATTCAGGGAAACAAACAATAGATGATGGCTTGAAACAGCTGGAAGAGGTGTGAACAATGTGGATGTTATTAATTGATTGCCTGCTGTGTTGGTGATTAATACAGTGGTCTTGGTAAACAAGGATGTTGAATCTGTTTGGCTAAAAAACCTGTCCTCCTTGACATGCCATAAGATCTGACATGGTACTTAGACTGAAAGTCTCACACAGTGACATTTTTAGCATTGTAAGGAACTTACAGACTCGCTACTTCAAAAGGTGCAAACAGAACATACAGAAAAATGTTTTCTAATTTTAAACCTCTTCCAAGCTCATTATCAATGATTTGCATAAGATGTGGGAATAAAAATGTGTGCAGGTAGCTCCTCAGACATTTGTGTTTTTAGGAAGAGGAAATAGCAAATTGTTCCTCTTCCAAATGAAAAGTTGTTTGACAGGCAACAAAACACACCCTTTCTCAACTTAGTATATGCAGGGGGTTTCCAGCTACAGCCTTACTTGTCTACCTCTAAACCTTTCACTATCAAATAAAGGCAAAACATGCCCCCCCCCCCCATCCCTAAAACAATCTTATAAAACATAGCACATGAGTTATGCTGCAGTCAAATGTAGCTTATTAAGGATTTAACAACATCGGTATCAGTCACGTCTCACCTATTAAACCAGGTTCAGTTTATACAATGTCTGAAAAGTCTATATGACCACAAGTATTTTCATGGTTCAGCTGTAAAGATAATCAGTGCCATCTTGTTTAGGTGTAACCTATTTCACAAAATGAAATGAGACGTCTCATCTAGTCAAGCACATAAGTTGCTAAACAGGCTCTGAGTTGCTGCCTTTCTTGGATCCTTGACTGATCCTGGAGGTGTCAACAGTTTTGTGCTGTAAAAATTACACCCTTGTTGTGTTTGTGCAACTGAGGGCATGGTTACCTCTAATGAATGAGCTATTTGCGTATCCAGGGCAATGACAAACATGTTTAACTATGAGCACTGAAGATAAAGTGAAAAGTCAAAAATACACATGGCCCACAAAAAAAGAAAACAACCCTGCAATTAATCTGAGCTCTACCTGTCCTCAGAAGCTGTCTCCTCATCGAATGGAGGGAGTGGGGAAGTCTGTGTTTTGAACTTGTCATAGACTTCAGTGACAGACCTCATCAGGGTGCTTTTGGTGACCTCCTCAACTTCACGGTCCCTGTAGTTGTTTGGCACAATGAACTGGTTTCAGTTTTAACAATAATCAGAAATGATTTACATTATTTGTTTTTCATTTATCTGTCACTCTAGGGATCAAACTTACGCTGCCCGAGCTAGTTGTTCATGAAGTTCTGTCATTGTTTCATACCTAGAGACAGATATTCAAAATAGCAGACAAACAAATAATATTAAATACCGTGGTAGCCTACTCAAGGTCGCAATTTCAGCATGTGTCACCAAAACAAAAACCAACAAAGAAAAACTATTTTTGTGCAAACTATAAGTAAAAACAAATAAATAAATCTGATCAATACATTATTTATACTCACACTGAGGACATGCTTTTGTGACGGGTCGCACCATTTTCTCCAACCTTTTTCACATTATTCATAATGAAAAAAAGGCGAAATTCAAACTATCATTAGTTACAGTACATCGCAATTCAGGAGGTCATTACATCAATTTAACAAGTTGTAAAAAACTAATTGCTTTTATAGACAAAAAAGAGTAATTAATCAATCAAGAAAATAATTGTGAGATTAATCAATATGGGAAATAATTGTCCCTACTTGTCCTAACAAGGGTCTCGGGTAGTCATAGATTGGATTCACAGGCTCTGATGCACGTCTTTTAGAACAGCTGGAATCGTCATCCTGCAGGTAAATCAAAAAGCAATATACACATACTGTGTGCAACCAAAAGAAAAGTCACATCCAATTCTATATCACCCAAACTAATAGGCTCTCTCTTCAAGAATCATCATTTTAATTAGATTTGTATTTACTAATTATAAGCAGTCAAGTGAAAATGTTGCACCTCGTTATCCAAAGTATTTGAGGATGGTTCAGACTTGGACCGTATTTTCAACTCTGCCTGAAAAAGAAAACAAACACAGACAGATTAAAGCACCCATGTGTGAAGTATTTATGTGATTAGATTTTTTTTTTTCAGCGAAAATGTGCCATGTATAGCTTATATTGCTTTTAGCTCATTCATCTCAGTGTCCCTGGGTCGCTTGCATTGGTTATATAGTTAGGTGTAACTTAATATAATTAGTTTTATTAAGATATACCTAAAGGTATAATGTAATGGTGAGTCAGTAAATGACAGTATTTGAGATCTTGTATGGGGCAGTTCACAAAAATTGCCTCAGAATTGAGAACTGGGTTGATGTTGAGTTATATTTACATACATTGCATAGAATTATACTGTTGCCAACATATTTTGTCAAATATGCTGTCATACAGTACACTTATGTAGAGTTTTATTTGTACTTGTCCAAAACAATAGATTTAGAAAAATTAAGGGGATTGTATCAAGAGTCCTAAAAGGGTATCTTTAAGACAATGACCAAATAAATAAATATAGAGGTGGTGTCAACTGATCTGTAAAATAGCTATGGTTTACAGAAAAATATGGAGGAAACATAGATCAACATGTGTCTTTATCTACACAAAAAAGTATCCACACATCAAACTATATTCACACAAAACAATGTCTGATGCATGAAGTTGCATGCATGAGTTAGTATCAGATTGACGGGATGCATGCATTTAGAAAGGTTAGCTGAATTCATGCAGAGCTTCATTGCAACATTATGGACCAACCTTTTCAGGCACACCGGCGGAATTCTTTTTTTTCATAACTGGGTCTGAAATAACCTGGTAAAAGAGGAAGAGATGTCTATTTTCAAAAGTCAAATAGTGAGTTGTTTGATAAGCAACCGCACTGTGATTACTTGTCGGATTTGCCAGGGACACTGAGGGAATTTAGAATGAGCATTTGAAGTGTGAGCAAGGTGTTGAGTGAAAATGATGAAGAATTAAAGAAATAGTTTTACGTTTTGTAAAGTAGGTTAATTTGCTTCTTTTGCTTCAGCTAGATGAGATGATTGATACCATTATCATGTCTGTACTCCAAATAGCTACAGCTTAGCTAAGCTTAGCACAAAGTCTGGACACACGGGGAGCTTGCTTGGCTCTGTTCAAAAACAACAAAATCTGCATACTTGCACCTGTTATGTTTACGAAAGTGATATTTAATTTGGACAGAAAGTGTAAAAACAACTTTTGATGTTTTACAGGAATTTATGTGTGGACGTATTTCTTAACAGGGAGCACTGATTTCCTGGAGTATCCACTGGTTGGCTAGCAGCTGCTCCCAGCCATGCAGTAGTTAAGCGAATACTCCCCAGTAAAACCACAACTTGTAGTTTTTACTCTTTGTTTTTGGTAAATTTTAAACAAATAATATGTTTAGTAGTGAGCTCTAGAGGTGCTAAGCTAAACTAGCTGGCATCAATCTTTGAATTACATGTATTTCCTAAAATGTTGAACTATTCCTTTAATGCAGTTAGTGGACAACATATGAGGAACAGACTACAAATATTTACCTCAATTGTTGGCTGACCATTACACAGTTCCTTTAGCAGAAAAAAAAGAGCATTGTCAGGGACAGATGAACAAACACGATAGAAAATTGTGCAGTGCAAGGGGTGATTACAAAACATGATAAAGAACTAAAATATAAATGTACCTCTGAACTGATCAATTTATGTGGCCGGTTTTTCAGGGCGTCAAACAGGTCCGAGAACCAGCCGTCCACTTCCTTGCTAAATGCACGAGGGGCGTAGGAAACACTTAAGAACCTCATTTTAAGACTCCACAAATTATGGCTATTACATTCACTTTAAAATTCAATTCCAAAACCCAGAAATAGTGACATGCAGCAACAAGCTAGTGTGAGCAGAGAAGGCAAAGCCATCATCAGCAACATCATAATTTAGTTGTGATTGTTAGTACTCCTAAAATAGTAAATGGTGTGAAGCGCAGGGGGAAGTGTTTTATGAGGCACTGTAAAAGTGTCAGTCAGGGCCTTGAGAGAAGGATTGGCTAACCCAACTGAGCCATGAATCTTGGTTACACCATCACTGCCAAATTAATGCAATGCATGTATCTAGGAATGTTTATTTGCACATTGCCATTACAATGTGCAAATAAATGTTTTGAAAAATGTTAAATTGCTGCACAGTTTATGCACAATCCAAATAAATGAGATTTGGTTAGAGCAAAATAGTTAGCAATTAAACCTTGTTCTGAAAATTATTATATAAACAATAAATATACAGAGAATAACAGGCTTTTAAATACGTTTGTTTAATATTTAAATCCCACCTCTCCCTACATTCATAACACCAATCAGTGCTATTCAGACAACTGTCTGAATAGAGTAGAAGTAAAAATGCATCTTGTACATCTATCATGAGTGTGTTTTATTTTTATTTATTTTTACAGTACAGTGTAGTAAAATGCAAAATGGAAGTTAAAAACCAGCTGACTGACCTCGTGTCCCCGATGAGGAAGTAGTCTCGGTCAGCAGCCTTAATGTAGAGCACACAGGATGGGGAGCACTTGAAGCTCTTCTCGACCCATCCCCATCTTTGGTGGTTTTGAGGGCTCACATATAACAATGAGATACTGACAGAGGCACACAAATGACACAGATGTTGAAAAAGCTGGTTTAACTGCATTATGTAATTTGAGAGCTATTAAAATACATTAAATTAATTGTGTATTTGCTAATAGATTTGGTGTATTGTACAAAAATAGCACAGTGAAAGAGAGAAAGAAACATCATGCACACAGGCTCATACAGAGAACCTGGGAAAATATAATTTGAAAAGTGTGGTTTATGTGCTTTATGGGAACCTACTGCGATAAGTCTATCCCTCCAAGCGGCCTGTCCTTTTCCTCTGGGTTCCTGAAGTACTTCAGTTGATGTTCTTGTTCATTGATTTTGAAGAGCACAAAATACCGCTTCTTCCATGATTTCTGCAGTAGAAACATGATATACATAAATGATAAAAATGTAATTTTAAAAAAACACACACATAAAGGGATGCAACTTATTGCAGACATTGTGCCAACTCACCTCTGTCTTCAACCGTCCTTGGGGAGGAGACTTGAACAGGTATCCTGATCTTATTTCTGTCGTAATTCCTACTGGTTTGTAGAACACTGCACTCCTGCCTGCGGGCAAAAGAAAAGCTTATTGTTTTGTGATCATTTGTTTACATTTCCATAGAGTGAGAATGAACAAGTTACGAGAAACTAAAAATAGTAGTTTAAACAAAGGACTCAGTGACTCCCCAAACTATTAATAAGTGTGTCAACATGCATTACATTGGACAATAGCACATTCCAGGTTTTTTTGTCATGTGAATCTTTTGCAACTTGACAATATCAATTGTAAAAACTGATTTTCCTTAAGCAGCACAAGAATACCAGCATTTAACTACAAACACCTTAATCAAACCATAAAGCAGAGTTACACTACCTGTGCTCTTCTGGCTCTTATGCATTGTGACACCACACCTAAACAAAAATAACACAGGAATCTATCAGTAATAATAATATCCAGAAGGAAAGAGTTAACCTTTTAAACAATGTGGGCTTTAAAAATAGGCTCATGCCTCTGTGAAAGCAGAGCATGAAAAAGAGCTCTATTCACAGAACATAAGCCACGTGAACCTGCAAGTGTACAGTGAAGAATGTATGTTCCTATGTATTATTGATTTAAAAACCTGTCTAAATAAAAAATAAATAAACACACAGTATCTCAGCAATGTTAAAACTCAAATATATTCCATAAATAAAAAACAATGCAACAGGAAAAACTAAAAAACGTTTTTAAATACACCGGTTCTAAACAGGAAAAAAAGACCCATAATATTCTTACCTGTGAAGCACCTGTTGCGAGACTCTGCTCAACTTGCTCACTCTCTTTGATTATAAGTGTTGCTGCATGAGGAAGCTGGATGTTTTCCTGTACTTGGCATTCGTGCTGGTAACTGGAGTTTCTGGTTCCTCACTTCACTTGCTTTTAACCTTTTGTGTTGTTTAGCTGCAGAATTCCACGCATGGGACCTTTAGAAGAAAGACGAGGAGAATATTCACTCCTTTTTAACATTTTAGGAAACAAACAAACAGTAAAAACACAAACATTTAGGCACACAAGGCTGTTTTTCAGTAAAATATGTTAGAGTGTGTTGATGCCAACATCTCGTGAAGTCTGACAAGCGTAGCTGACCTATGGCAAGCTGGTAAACTGGCATAAGTAAGATGATAGTTTTCAGGGACAGGTCAGGTCAGTAGCTTGAAGAAGTAAGATGAGGCCAGCAGCTGGACAGAGGAGGACAAAATAACAAAATAACTCTGGTTCCCGAACTCATCACTGGACGCTTTACGATTTTGCGTCAGTAAGTCTACTTAGACAACTTTATGTGCATATTTTTGTGAACAGGGCCATGCTGGGTAAACACCCCTTACATATGCTTATACGTGTATGTGATCTCCTGACGCAAACCTCCAGCAGTCTTCAACTTCGTTCCACCAGGTGGCTTCTTTACCAGGTCCCAGGGTTTGCACTGAGCTGGGGGGAAAAGCCTTCTTCTATTTGCTCAGTGCACTTGGAATAATCTGCTGACTAATAATAATAATAATAATAATAATGAATTACATTTATACAGTGCTTTATCATAGATACTCAAAGCGCTTCACAGTGAAGTTGGGGGGGCTCACCTCAACCACCACCAATGTGTAGCACCCACCTCGGTGCAGCCATTTAGGGCCAGAACGCTCACCACACATCAGCTTGAGGCAGAGAGGGACTGATTTCTTTGAGCTAGATTTAACCTCTTCTGTTTGTGTTTGCCATTTGTATTCCCTATCTGATGTGGTTTATTTCTGTTTAAACTGTAACTGGTGAGCTATATTGGCCAGGTCTCCCTCAGAAAAGATATTTTAATCTTGAGGGACTTCCTGGTTAAATGCAAAAATATGTGAGATTTAAAGGAAGGCAGATAATTATTGTGTATAGTATGTTTTGTAAACCATGTAAAGAGATAAATAACAGCTTCTGAAGGCCAAATCATCAGTAAATGACTAGTAGATGTGTTTGTCTCAAATGTATGATGTCATTTCTTTTCTATCAACCTTGCAAAATGTGACAATGTAGGACTGTAGTCATACAGTGGTCATAAGTGAAAGATCACTGGTATGGAATAATATCTACCTACTAAGGACATTTAAAAATGTTTGTTAATGTACAGTATTTGACAATATTTCCAACTTATTCCATGATGACATATTTGATATTAGTACACCTGTGTTTCACTACATAGTCATTTATTATCTGTTAGTACACCAGCCTCAACTTATGAGGAATTGTTGAAAAATGCATTAAAAATTCAATAATAAATGCACAACTGGGGGATTAAAGTAAAGTGTTACTTACTTCCATGTCCATAGCTCGGCTAATATCCAGAAGTTGGAGCATAAAAACCTAACACATGCTTTGTTTGAAGTAATAGAGGGATTGGCAGGTGCAGGCTGCTTAAAAAAGAAGTTTCTGAAGGTTATATTTGGATGATTAAATGATGTACTGATTTAAGGTTGATTTATCAGAGTCATATACATCACATCATCTAAGACATATCGTTCTCTAAAGTGGTTGGCCCGAGCCATCCCTCAACTTGATATTACCTTACAAATGGACAAGTCAGTGTGAGTGATCACAGTCGATGTAGCACTTAGGTGAAGGCATGTGGCCCTGCTGTGCCGTGCCACTTTTCCTATGTCCTCTAATGGTAAATATATCAGGATTACAGAGAGGAGGAGACAAGTCAGTCAGATTCGAGGCATGTTGTGTGTTAGTGCCCTCACGAGATCATGACTGAAATTTGACGTCATTAGATGGAGGGGCGACGGTTGCACTTGGTGCATTTGACCTGCACATGCATGGGCCATTTGAGTATCCATGTGACCTTTCACTTGGGTCATGGTAAGCATTTTAAGCAGGCATTGGCCAAGACTAAAATAACTGTTAACTTCAATCACTCTGTGTACATGTGAAAATACATTGTGTGTGAATTGTCCATGAGCCACAAAAGCACCATCAGTGTCTCCTAACCTTCACAAACTACCTCAAATGTGCATGTAGGCCTCCAGGACACACACGTCCACACACATACATCAAGGTCAGTGTCGGGTTGCTACCATAGAGCTCTTACAGACTTCTTGTTTAGATTCATGTTCTCTACTTAATAAAACAAGACACGTGCCTCCAAGAGCACCAGGACAGATATCCCAAGGCCACCCCTCCCACACAACAAAGCCTTCGCTTCTGTGACAGGCCTATAAAAGCCCCATGGTCGTGTTGTCACTGGTTAGAGGAGTTTAATCTGCACCACTATACAGAAAATGAATAGTAAGGTAGGAGGGAAGCTCACAAATGAAGTAAGCACTTCTACTTTGGTGTTTTTTTCTATTGATCCACCAAGATTAGCCTTTGTTCCTTTTATCTCTGGTTATTGATCTGTTTCTTTTGATTTTCTTCATGTTTTCTGCCTGTGTCTCAAAGGAAATGCTTCTGAAACACCAGCAGCACCTGCAGAGACAAAGAGATGCCATCGCCTACAGGATGAAGAAGCTGGCAGCTAAGCAAGTGGAGATAACAGTAAGTCTGTTATATTAACAGGGGTCTGTTGCTACTATTGGCCTACCGGCTAGTAGCCAACACCTGCAATATCATACATGGTGGCACCACATGGTGGAAATTCTGACTTTGTGATCTGCAGTCTCTATACCTCTTAAAATTCAAAAACAATAAAAAATATCATAAAGAATAGTTGGAAGAATCTGAATGTTGTGTGTTTAATCAACGAATGACTTGTTCCATCAGTGTGATTGTCTGTGAACATTATGTCCCAAGGGTCATGTTCCTAAAAATCACAATGTGTGCTGCGTGACTGGGATTTGTAAGTCCACGGTTTTATTGTTTTGTTTTTTTACTTGTTTAGTTAATTTTAGCTAACAGTGGTGGAACATAGAGCATGTCCTTGTGCTGCTGTAGCACATTCACCTCAAGGTGAAATGAGTAATAAATTCTGAAATGCATCTCTGTTGTCTCCTGTCTCTTTCTTGGATTTTTGTGGCCGTCCCTGTATGCCATCCTCTTTTGCTCTTCCAGCAACAAAGCATTTTTTCACTTTAAACTGACTTGTTTTTTTTTTATTGCATTCTGTAGGAACTACTGCTGTTTTATGTGATAGTGAATTGATTGTTTGAGGGTTGTGGCTGTTGATTAAGCAAAACAAGCATTAAGAAATTGTAAAGGTCATTTCCCACTATTTTCTGACATTCTGTGTAGACCAAATAATTGATCAACTACTTGTGAAAATAATCGACAGATTAACTGATAATGAAAAGTCATTGGTGGCCCTACTTTTTTCAGTGTTGACTATATGTGGTTATGAAAGTGGGGCTTGCGGAGTTTGCTGAGTTTGCTGGGTTTGCCACAAATGTTTAGTTTTTTTAATAAATCCATTATAATTCACAAAAGAACATAGCAACACATATCATACCTTAACAGCTATCGTACAGTATATGCATTGTTCTATTTTGTCTTATTGTTATTATTGGTTGCCCACAACATTGTAATTACATTTGTTCTTCAGCTTTTCATCTGCCCATATACTGTAGTGTGCCGCTGCAAATGCATTTTTAACTCTTGTGGCCCTTTCACTTCAGAAAAAGACGAACGCAATAAAGGAGAAAATCAGTAAAAAGTATGAGGACATGAAGAGGGTTCTGGATGAGGATCTCCGGATCACGCTGACCCACCTGGACACAGAGCACGCAGCCACAACGAAGTTTGTGGAGGAGAGGATAGAGGACTGCTACCACCTCACTCAGGAACTGGACCAGGAACTGTCCAACAGTGGTGCCCAGGTGAAAATAAAAAGGGCACAAGTTCTGATTTCACACACCTAATGGGGCATATAATGAAGTTTAATGTTTGTCTCAAGCTGCTCTCCCAGTGGTATTAAGATCAGTAATTATGTTTTCTTTTTACATCTTCCACAGAATGCCGTAACAGAAAAAAGGTATGTTCACATTTCAGGATAAAAAAGGCTTTCTTCAAAACTTTTGTACCATAATAGATAATATTTTTTCTTTAGCAAATACACTCAACAAATCTTTGAAACACAAAGATGAGAAACATCACAGAGTACACAATACAGTCGAGCTGATTTTGAGATGCAACTTAAAAATGAAACATAATACTTAGTTAATTAGTACTATGTTTAATTTTTAAAATGCGTCGCTCCCATAGACTGTATGATCCCTCCCAATGCGCGTGTATATTTTGGCCACTCCCACTTAGATTACTATTCTATGTTTTCCTAAAGCGATCACTTGCTGTTTTCTTATATATTACATATATTAGAAAACATTTGTGTCTCTGGGCTCATTAACAAATATCATGAGAACTCATTAGTTCCTACTTTCCCAGCTTCTAGTGACAATTGTAAAGTATCTTGTTATTCTCACCTTTGCCCTCAAAGTGTCTGTGAGCTTCTAGTCACGTACATTCACTAAAGCATTCAGCATTTCAGTGTCTTTGAATGCCTTTAAACCCAGATGTTTCCTGTTTTGGTTAGTAACTTTAGCCATCTGTCTCTGGTGACATCTCCATGTAACTCTCTAATAAGGGCCAATCAGGGTTTTTTTGTCTTATACATGCTTGATATTTGGTAATACATTCATCTGAACATTTCACAGTTGCCATTCTGTTATGTTTAACCACAAATTATATAATTTGTGGTTAACATACACAGTGAGCCTGCTTTTGGTCACTCCAGCAGTGGTTTGTTTTAACAATTAGAATTTCCCACACACCAAACATAGCAAATGTTTTTCTTTTGACGAACGGGAAATGCCACAGGGATGATGTCATATTGCAAGTTGTATAATTTACGAGGTAACTAGATCACTTTATTTACTGCGCATAGTCCGTTTTCCATCCACGGGAAATAAATGTTATTTTAACAACACAACCCTTTTCTACCAGAAGGACAAAATGTGACCATGCCCTAATCACAAATTGCTGATCTCATACATATTTTTCAAATAGTATGTAGTATTAGAACATTTACATAATGTATAGCAATATTATGATGGTCAGTATTTGTTACTGTCAGTTAACATTTTAATTTATTATACTTCTTTCAAGTTTTAATTGCAATATACAGTATGTGTGTGAATGGATTTATATTTGTGTGAAATCTGTTGCACCATGAGTTAAGTAATTTAATTTACAAGCACCTAAACTAAGTCAACTTCTCGCTCTTTGTGGGAGGTATCAAGTCTTTGTTTTTTTTGTCTGAAATTAGAATTTCTGAGACCCTGAAGTTGACTGACCCTGACCTGATTCAGATGGATGATTTCAAGAGCGAGCAACTACTGAGTCTTACCATCAACTTGCTGCTCTTCATCAGGTCCCAGGTCCCTGTCACCAAGAAACTGTTACAGAGCTGTGAGTGCACGCAAATACAGGTAGAATGACGTAGCAGTTAGTTGGGAAATGCCATTCGTCTGAAGTGTTTGTCTCGCTTGTGAACTTAAGGGTAGAACAACTCTTCTGCCAAAACTTTTGCCCAAAAACACTGAATGTTTCTGATGTCTGTCACACAGATGCCGCAGATGTTGTCCTTGACGCCGACACTGCCCACCCCAAACTGATCATCTCTCCCAAAGGCAACTCAGCCACCTATACTGACACCTGGCAGGATGTCCCGGAGACTCCCTCCCGCTTTGACACCACCTTAAATGTAATCAGCCAGCAAGGCTTCAGCGAAGGCCGCAATTACTGGGAGGTGGAGGTGAAAGGGAAAACGTACTGGGAGTTGGGGCTCACCCACCCGAGCATCCCACGCAAGGGACGCGAGGAAGACTCCTGGCTGGGCCGAGGCAAAGAGTCTTGGTGTGTGGAACACTTTAATGGAGACTACACAGCCTGGCATGGTGGTGTGCAGCATGAGCTGCCTCTGCTGGCAGGAAAACAGTTCACTCGCATCGGGGTGTACTGCAGCTTCCCTGGGGGTTTGGTGTGCTTTCTAGGAGCTGATACTATGACCCCCCTCCACTGCTTCTGCGCTGGGACCTTCACCAACACCCTACATCAAGCATTATGTCCTGGTCATGAGAACGAAGGCACAAACTGGAATCCCCTTAAGATCTGTGATGTGTCCCGATCAGCTCCTACTCTCTGAGGTGGAGCAGAATTACTCAGTGCATGTGTTGCACATGCATATCAGCTGCCTGATCTGACATTCTTAACTTGTGACACAACATCAGCTCTAGATACTGTAAGTCAGGCTAGTCTAAACGTGCCTAAAGGAATTTTTAAAGCATATCTCTGTTTTAGATTCTCGGGTCATGTTGTTCACTTCCAGTCACTCGTGTTTTCTTTATAGGTGACACACACTCTGTGACGTTAGAGCTGTTCTTCACCCTGTTTATTTCCAAAAGCTTATTGTAAATGCTTTGACCTGAACCGGAATACCCAGATGAGGAATTGCCAAAGACAGAAGTTGACAGGGCATAGATAAAGTCTTTAGGTAAGAATTAATAATATATAACCTTTAATTTGGTAAAGATAGATCTGCTTTTTAACATTAATCAAGTAGATAATCAGAGGGTGGCGATGGTCCAACAGATAAGACCATGCCTTTGGTGTGAGAGACCTGGGTTCAATCCCCCACTGTGACCCACCCACCATTGTGTCTCTGAGCAAGACACTTAACCCCTAGTTGCTCCAGATGTATGCGACCTCTAACATGTATAGCATAGTAAGTCGCTTTGGATAAAAGCGTCCAAATTGACCAAATTGAACTTAGGAAGGATAATGCTGGTGATATTCTATATTTTTCTTATTGTCAGCAAATCCATTGAAAATACTCAATACTTTTAAACTCCCCTATGGCTCTTAGACCCAAGCCCACTTGTTCCTACTAAAGATGTCAATCACACATTTATCATTTTATTTAAAAAAGGACTGAGTACTAAAACAGCTGGGCACTGCAGTTTTTGTCAAATGTTACTCAAACAATAAATAAATACAAAATTTTTGGGGACTATTTTCAGCTGTGGAGTAATACACATTTGGTGCTCTAGTACTTATGAAAGCACGATGGTGAGTTTGACTCAAAACAAACTACAGTGCCCATATTTATCACAATGAAGCAATAACTTACTCTACTACTGCGCAATAGTGTGGTGTATTTTAGACAAAAATATAGATCTATTGCATGAAGAATGAGTTATATCAGGGTTTGGCTACACAGACATACTTGTAAGATCAACTCATTGTTGGTTTTGGTTGGTATAAGTGATATTTGTTAATAATAAGACAAATATAGCAAATCGCCAACCTTATCCTTTAAGTGTTAACAGAAAGCTGAAAATGTTTTATGTCTATTAGAAGTATTGATTGCTAAAGAAAATAAATCTAACTTTGGGACATATTTCACAAAAATCCAGAATGAGAATTTTGCACCTTCAATTTGTTCACGTGACATTGTGTATTATTTACCATGTTACAAACATCTTCCTTGTTTTAAAAAACAAAAATAGCCATCCTCTAATGTGGTCTGTGCTTACAGATGTGCAAACAAATGACACACAACTCATTACACAATGAATTATTCATGTTTAATACAATAAAATGTTTACATAAGCATTCCTCTGTTTTGAAGTTATTTAAACAAGGTATTGCCCCAAATGAAATAAAAAAAAATTGGGCCAGATTATACTTTCAATGAAATTCATTCATTCATTTTTCCAAGTCTTTTCAAATATATTCCTGAGGACAACAGCATTTAAAACTGGAAAGCATTTAAAATGTTACCCTTAAAAATTAATTTTTCCCTCCTTCAATTCCAATCCAAAACAAGTGGAGCAAACACTCCTTTCAGCACAGGTTGGGCACCACATCACTAATCAGAGATCCATGTGTCGAGAGGATTGAGAGTTGAGCTGTATTGGACAAGTGCACTGGGTGTAGAATGTAACATGTCTCTAACTTAAACCAGTATGTCACACTTCTGGCAAATATATATATAAAGAAGTGCTATCAAAAAAACAGTTGATAAAAAAAATACAAGGAGTGAAAAGGAGAAAATATAACGACAAATTAAAGATATTGCTGAACCTTTCCCCTTAGTTACTGACACATGCAATCATGTCAATAAAGTAAAAACATTGCAGCAACAGTGAGAGTGTGTGTTGCGGACATGTGGATTGTGTATGTTCAGACTTGTCACCACCAGTAATAGCTGCCTCTGTGATTGACAGACTTTGAGACGATAACACAGTGTATCTGCAGGAACAAACTTTGTGTAAGTTGTAATGACCATCAGCAAATGTCTATTTTATTCAAAATAAATATTTTAGATTTTATTATATATCTCAATGACAATTATTAATTTACTAAATTGTGCAATGTTGTTTAAAAGAATATAGTTATAATTTGAAATTATTAAACATTATATATAAAAGCAATTAATCATTTGTGTCTTTCACTATGATTTGGGTTTTTAAATCTTTCTAAATAAAAGATTAATTTAAAAATATAAATAGGAAGACCTTGCTGGGTACCTCTTACTAGAGTGTAGTGTATGTTATGACAATGTACAACACTAATATACAGTGAAATGATGCGGCATTTGTGCTTTGGGCCCTAGTCCAGCTCTACACTATAATACTTCCCAAATTTATGACACAGTTTTCAACATTCTTAAGTTCCCTTTCTGGTGAAAAAATCCAACAGCGTGAATCCTATTATCTAGTAAAGATATTAAAGAGGAATGTCTAACTTTAAAGATTAAGAAAGGGAAATTCATAAACTGATTTATTAGACCCTGACTAATAAGACAAGTGCGTAATTTTGATCATGTGCAAATACATGAACTTCACTTGCTCAGGGTTGAACAACAAGCAAGTGAAGTCAACATCACGCTGAGAAAACCGGCAAATTGCAAATAACCCTTGCTTTTATGGGAGTGGACTATTTACTACGCACTTGACCCAAAATCTCATAGAACTAATCCCTACACAGCAAAAGATCACACCTTCCTAGCCATACGTATATGACATTCTTTAACATTACATTTACCCACTTCATGGGACATTAAAGAACCTGAGGATGTCAGCATGCTGCTACTAACTGAAACTGACTAGGAAGGCTGAGACATTGAGCCTTTGGCAAAAAACATCGTCACATGTTTCTGCCTTGTGTCATCTTTTTTCTTTTGTCTCTTTCTTTTGACAACTGACAGCTGAAAACGTTAAAACATAGATAACTGTAAATTATCTGATCCATTTTCCAGATGCCCCCATCCCCCCAACAACGCATTGGCCTGGGTTTGTAAATCATGGCACCTCCCTCATCTCTCCTATGGCAATCAAAGGTTTTGTAATCACTCTATTCATTTTTCTGGTGGGAATCTCTGTAGACTGACTAGTGCCCTCATATAAGGCTGTTTTTGCAAACCCAATTCGATAGCTCAAAAGGATGAGATTGATAAACTGGACTGCATTGGACAGATTTATGATCTCTTTCTGGAGAGACTTCTCTCAGAACACCAAATGTCAATTATTTCAGTTAGTCAGAACCAATTTCAAGTCCATTCATACAGTTCCTTTCAACCTCTACTGCAAATGCTGGAAAATGGAGAGACACATATTCAGATAGGATTCCCCAAACCCACAAAAACTGGCAGCAAATTTTCCGGGCTGGTAGAATAACATTGATATATTTAACAATGCCTGTCAAAAAAAAAAGATCAGATTAAAATGTGACGCCATTATTCCGAAGAATAACCTGAAGAAGAGGAAAAAGTTTCACCACATGAACGAGGAGTGCCACTGTAAATAATTTGTTTTCCTCACGGAGTGCTTGTTTTCGGGCCCAACTACACATGCAAAATGTCACATATGCTCCAAATGTGCAGTGTCCTGCTGGGCCTGAATCATCCCTGAATACCTTGAACGCTTAGTCTGTGCCTGAAACAGTCAGTCAAGTCAGTCAGTCAGTCAGTCAGGCAGCCAGTCAGTGGGGTCGTACAGTTCGGTCAGTTAGGCTGGCGTTCAGTTGAAATACAGTTCTTTCGTCAGCATAGAGACCACACAGGGAATCTGCTTCTTCTCGCTGAAGCGTGGGTCTTCAGACCAGGACTCAAAGCTGGTGGCCACCATGTAGTTGACCCGTGTCAGGATCTGCATTATCTCCAGCTGCTTGCCAAACTCACTGAGGACGTTGCAGAGCGCCTGGACAAACCAGGAGCCTCGGCCAGGGTTCCTCCAGGAGTAATACCCTGGAAAATCAACATGAGTCAGCCCTGAAACTTTGACTCTGAAGTGTCTGCTCGCTGATGCATCCAGCACAGGTCCCAAAAAGCTTTCCCTTCAAGCATTGATTCATTTGGCAATATAAACATACTTTTTGTGTGATTTACCTGGCACGGTAGAGTAGGCAAACAGGAAATCTGCCTCTACAGGGATCTTATGCCTTGGATTAGCATCGGTTTCCAAGGTATCGTTTGGCGGACCCGAATCTGTCTGTATACCATCATCAAATTCGGAACCCCGGCAAGCCTGGTGGAGTAAATGAAATGACATTTCATTGTGATCCTGAGTAGCTTTCTCAACGATGACCTGGTGAAGCAATTAAAAATTAACTGTTTTTAAAAGCTGAGATGGGTAAAAGTTTACACAATAACTATCATCTGTCCGTGGGGAGCTACTGAAAGCTATTTTAATCTGTCTTCAACAAAATCTTAAGTTAATTAACTACTGTAACATTATTGTTACATAACCACATTATCTTTTCACACCGTCATTTCTACATAAGTCTTCAGAACTTCATACCTGGATGAAGAAGAGTTTTGGCTTTCCAACTAAGCTTTTGCACATGTCGCCCCTGAACAATGAGGTCATGGTCTTGATGGGCATGGCTCCGTCTGTTCCGTAGATCATTCCCTCCTCACCATGGCTTAGCAGGATACAGGCGAAACACGAGCTGTCACTATGGTCTTCCTCCGAGGCTGACCCATGCACACACAAACAAACACTCAACTCTTAGCTCGGCTCCGGCCTCATTAAGCTTCTAAATTAGTGAGCAATGTCAGTAACTTAATGGTCCAATCTGGAGTTGATTTAGCCCTTTAATTATCCTTTATGATTCTTGAAGAATTTGAGGTTGCAACTAAATTATGAGCTTAATTTTCAGTAACTGAGAATTGTAGTGTAGAAAATTACTTACTATAAGTTCATATTATAGTATCTTAAAATGTTACAATAAGAATTTAAAATATACAGCTTCTAGATAGATTCCTCTGAGGAACATGAGAACTCTACTTTCAATGACTTTCATTGATGGTGTAATTTAAATTTTAATCAGTTCATTATTTAAATTTTAATTAGTTATAATTTTAATCTAAATAAAATATTGCCTCCTAGCATTTTGCTTAACCCTAACAAAGGAGTGTGACTGTGTTAAGCAAATTCCACCGGAAACTGCCTATAATGAGATGTACCTTGTGCAAAGTCTGATGTTAGCCAGAGCAATGCACTGGAGGAAAAATCATCCGTGAGGGAACGGAAGTGTGCTGATTAAACTTCATGACAATCTGTCTATTAGATTATGAAATTTCTTGGGTACCCGAGGCCTGATATTGAGACTAGGGGACAGGTCAAAGGCGTCTATCTATTCTGTACCCTAGTTGTAAAGGTATCGGACCTGACCAATTATCATTAGCAGGCCTCAGTGCTACCTGGACAAAATATGTGCAGATACCAAAGAATAACAGTCATTAAAAACGTCTCATAATTTTAAACAAGAATGTCCATTGGTGTGTACCAAGTTAATATGGCCATCACAGGTGACTTATAAATCTTGTCATGAAATCTAGCCAGTGAACCTGCAAGTGCTCTGATCAGTGACACCGAATTAACATAAAAACCTTCTGCCCAAATTGGCAGCAACTTCATTAAGATGTATGTAATTACTTTTACAACAGCACCACCCGCTGTCTGACCTGGCAGCTTTAAGAAACAAACCTACTGCTAAATCTGTTAACAGTCATGAAGAATCTTGAATGTGAACTTAAATGGGAATCAATTAAACTATATGCATATAAAAAAAAAGGTAAATCTGGTAAAGTCAATAACTAATCTACAGTAAAACAAAGTTTGCAAAGTAAGGAGACATCTGACTGACACTGAGATTCTCAACTTACCTTACAATCAAAAACACATCACATTCCCACCATTAACACAATAGTGTAACCAAGATGCTGTTTCAAGTACTATGACTATATGATTACAGTAAGTTGCCAGTTTATTAGGTACAGCTGACTAAAACTAACTGAGTCTAGTCCAACAGTCCTGCAATAAATCCTGCCTTCATGAAGATAAGAATGTTCATAAATTATCTGTACTTGTATAGCGCCTTTCTAGTCTTTCCGACCACTCAAACTGTTTTACACTACACATCCCATTCACACACATTCATACAATGATGAGCAGAGGCTAAGCTGCCAAGTGCTCATCAGAAACAGAAATCAACACATTCACAATTTGGAGAAATTTGGGGTTCAGTATCTTGCCCAAGGTTACTTCAACATACAGACTTGGGGGGGCCCAGGGATTGAACCACTGACCTTCTGATTAGTGGACGACCGCTCTACCACAGCCACCCTGAGAATTATTTTAGTGAGGTGCTGTGTTGAATTTGGAGGCTATAGTGAATTGTTGTCCACTCCATTTATATTAATGTGAGTAGATTAAATATTAAAAATAGTCGTGACATAGTCATAATATCAATCTAACACAATACAACTGAACAGCACCACCAGCTAGAATCAATGTATCTCTAAAAACTGTTTCAACAAAAGCTGAACATTACAACCAATACAGTTTTGGCTAACTGTACCTAACAATATGGCAATTGAGTATATGACAAAATTCAAGAGATTTTTATGGTGTGACAAGAAGCTTGTATAAAATCAACATTGTTACGCACCCACATGAAAGAACAAGGAAAGTGGCAGAAAGACAGAGGACTTCACTACTCACCATCTTTGAGAAGACGCTCCATCTTCTCACATGTCTGATCATTATAGATGCAGACATCGAAGCCAAGGCTCTTGAAGCATTTGAACAGCTCACCTGCGTCTCGGTCTGTGCCGTTTCGTACATTCATCCCTGTCAAGACAATCTGCTTAGAATACACACTCTAAATGCAATATCGAGCAAAATTGAATTATGTATACGGTGAGTCTCAAACACTGCTATACCTGTCTTTTCATCAAAGTTTTTGTTATTGATGATGATACACTTCCCCACTCGCTGGTGGCTCATCTTATACTGGAATGTTGGTGAAACAATTCTGTAATGGCTTTCAGAAGAGTAGTCCTGCTCCCGCGTCTGGCCATCCTTATTCTTCTTACTAAGAGAGTCAAAGAGAAACGGAATGTTAATGACAGTTAACACTTCATGCTAGCATTATAATGTGCAAGATTATTTACTTTGTTCAGCTGATCTTTCGGAACCTACTTCTGTGGATATAAAGTAAATATATAATACACACAGATGACATCAATAACAATGATCCCTCGTTACTGTTTTTTAGACCTTACACCAAAAACAAAAAAATACGACGAAAAATACGCTACAAGCAGCATTTGATACTAATTAGGCCCACAAGTGCCACCATAATGTTTACTCTTACTTTACATGGCAGTGTCTTTTAAGCTAAAATGTTTCTACATGTACCAGTTACACTTCAAAATAAGTAAATGCCAAGACTTCCAATGCAAGGAAAACTCACATGAAACTGAAAACACTCCGAAACACTTACTCAGAAACCAAAGAGAACATACATTTTCAAATGAGGCATTAACATCACAGCCAAATTTGGTCGCAGTAATCCACCGTCAGGTTAAAGAAGAAACTAGAACATTTTTGCTTTGCGGAGAGATAAAAAAATCCTAATCACCATCAATGTAGATTGCGCGGGAGGAAATCTTCCACAAGTGGCAATTCTCACAGACCTGTCATATTTCCATTTTTAAAAAGATAGATCCAGATAGCAAAGCCAACAGTGGCCCATTGGGAGCTCAGAAAATCCAGGCTTGTTCCAGAAGAGCCTAGTCATCAAGTTACTCAAGCACGGGAACAATACATAGCTACGCACAACAGTCTCATGGACTCACAGGCAGCCCAGCCATGTTCTAATAAACATGTGATCCAGAACTTTTTGAAGCCCCCCCCCCTCCAAATTGTGCTGGCATACTGTACCAAACAATTGCGATAGGGTGAGCAAAGAGCCTCAACTCTATTCTGCTGTGGGCTGGGCATGGCAGCAAGAGGAGCAGGTAGGAGGACGGTGAACAGGAATATGAGGCAGTTGTGTCCGTCTTACCTGGGTTCGTCATTAAGCGCTACGCCACTCTGCATCTGAAAGGCGTTGGTTTTGTCTCGTTTCTTTTCGTTCCCCTAAAAGAGTAAGTTCCTCCAGACCTGGCAGCTTAATTTTTGTCTGTGTGCTAGGATACTGACATGCTCTCTATACTGGATGGAGACCTGACTGGGCCAGCGGGTGCTGAGGACAGGGGCGGCGCACTGTGAGCCCCCTGAGTCAGCAGCCTCGCTACCACACCAGTGCTTTCCAAAGGCCTATTCACACGTGGCCCCTGCACCTCGCTCCCTGCTGAGGTCAGACAGGGCAACAGGTTGCTCCTCTGCTGACAGGCACAGAATCCACCTGTACCGACACACTGTGAGCGCCAAATCACCTCAACTTTGGATGCAAAAGGAGGGGAACAACTAAAAACCATTCATTTCTAAGAATCGCCGCTTTGCATAACGCCTTAACATACCGTAAATAACTAAAAATAAATCTTGGTTATTAATAATTTCCGTCTTGGTTTAAAGCAACATTTTGCCAAAATCCTACCAGTTTAAGAAGTACAAACAATTATTATTACAACCTTTATGATATTACACACAATTTTCAGATGACATGGCATGTCAGGCATGACTGAAGAGGCATCTCGAGTTGATCTTTAGTTTGGTCATGCCTTCTTCCAATGAAAAAGACACAAAGTACTGTAGATAAGGTGCTTTCAGTTTTACATGATATGCTACTTCTAAATATGGTGGTCATGTTTGCTATCAAGTAGCCATGACTAAGTGCTTATGCAAAACATGTACCATTTAGCATATTTGACATACAGTATTTAAACATTAACTGCATGCTAATTTCTTAATAAACTATGTCATGCTTCAATTCAGCCAATTTTAAAAAGCACGTTCATTCATTTAAAATTTGAGATGCTTCTTTTTGCTTTTTATGTTTTTATAAATAAAAAATAACAAATTGCTCATTTTTATCCTGACAGTTTGGGATGAAAATCTAAATGCCACACAAAGGGCACAAGCTTTGTGTTTGATCACCAGTATCTGGGAGAAACATGGCTGACAAAGATTCACAGTGCCACCTTGTGAGTCAGACTGGAATGGACAGAGGCTACACCCTCTATCTATTCCATGGTCAAGATGGTAAATAGTCTGTACTTGTATAGTGCCTTTCTTGTTTTCCGACCATTTAAAGTGCTTTTACACTACATCACATTCACCTATTCACTCACTTATGGCAGAGGCTAAGGTGGCAACTGCTCATCAATGTTAATCAGAGACATTCCTGTAACACTGACACAGCAAGCAATTTGGGGTTCAGTATTTTACCCTAGGACACTTCCACAGCCACACTGAAGGAGCCGGGAGATTGAATCCGCTCTACCTCCTGAGCCACAGCCAAGACACTGTGAAACACTCTATGATATCATACTGAATTCACATATCCGTGATTTTAGACTTTGCTGTAGCACAGTCTAATTTTAAGTAGCCACTTGAGGCCTGACATCTGTCCCAAAAATGGATTTAAGATTGCACGCCTTGCACCATAACACTAATTACGCTATCCAAAACTGGGTTGCTGTCTCAAATCAAAGTAATACATTATTTTTATTTGTTAAAGTTTTGATTGGTTGAGACTTACAATCATTACTTGATAAAATGGGCAATTCCAATGTCTTCTAAACCGGAGAATACAGTAAACTGCACTAAAACCGTATCATGGGTGAATAATCTTGTCATGCTAGAACTCCCCTAATGAAATGGTCACACACTATGAGAATAATAATGAAAGTGAAAGTTACAGTAAAACATGTATATTTTTATACACTGTCTGCTAATGTGTATTTGAACTGGATTAAGTTCCTTATGGTCCAAATTATGTGAGTTTCCTGGGTGATTGTGGTTTCCCTGTGCAGATACAATGAGTGCGCTGAAAAGGAAGTCACCTCCCAAACAGAAGAAATCTCCCTCTGCGGTCAGGTTTGGCATCTGTCTGGTCTTCAGTCAGCATCCCATCCTCAACTTCACCTCCAAGTTCAGTTGGCTCACCAGTTTCTCCAGACATCTGCATTTATAAAATACAAATGATTTATAGTTTGATTAACGTCAACTTACTGTACGTCGTGTTAAAAACAACTGTAACGTTCCTACGGCTTACATTCTTTAAAGTGCAGCTTCGTTTCATTTCCTTATTCCCAATGACTGCTAACGTCAACACGGCTCAGGCGTTTGTTCAAACAAGTTAAAAGTAGTATAACACATAGCTAGCTTAGCTCTGACTTAAAAGCTTTTTTAATCACCAGTTTAACGCGTTAAGTTATTAAATCATAACTACTTGTTAGCTGAGTGTCTGATTAGCATAACCTTATAGCAAAAAAAACCTCCTTAGCGACAAACTCCTAACGTAAGGTGGGGACAGATATGTTAGCATGAACTTACACTCTACTATTCGTGTGTTGTGCTATGTCAGCTTAGCTATTGCACAAAAGTTGGTCGTTTCTCCTTCTCCGCAGTTTTTACCGAGTTTCTGTTCCTTAGAAAACTTAAGAAAGTGAAAGTACATTCAAAGGCATACAGTCTGCGAGGGGCGTAACTACGTCAGAGCCCTGCGTCACTCAGGTCTGCCTCAACATGCAAAGAACAGGCAAGAATTTCTGCACAACTCCTCCTGCCAAGCTATTTTGTCACTCTAAATTAGAAAATATTACATGGAAGTCAGTTTGGAATATCAATAAAAATATTTTGTACCCAACAAAACCAGAGAAGTTTAATTTAAGAATTCATTTGATGTATCCTGTAAATCAGGTGTATGGTATGGAGGACAGAGTCCATACCATACACCTAAATAGATAAATAAACAAGTGCTCACTGAATAAATAAGTGCTGAAAACCATTTGTCATTTATTTTATGATTGTGTTTGTACAAAATTATTTTGGTTAGATAGACAAGATGGATATTGATGGAAAACATTACATTCACAAGTGCAAATGGTCAAAGAAGAAACCCCAATTACCACATTTTAAGATATAAATCAAACATTATATTGAAATGCTATTTGGTTTAAAGAATAGTAAAGCAATCAAAACAGTTAAAATATGGTAAGATTTAAATATTTTTCTTTAATGCCATTGTTACATGACACCCCTTTGTTTATAGTTGATCCCGTTGTATTATTCTGTCATTTCATTTTCACAAAAATCCTCTCTTACATTTAAAAGCCCTGCATTCAAAATGTGCAAAGTATTAATGTTTACTTCACTTTAAAGTGTAAAGGTGGGTTCATTTGAACTACATTATATACTACTATTAATAAATCGTACTTTTAGACTAATATTTTGTATTTATAATCTAAATGTAGTGGTGTAAAACGTACAATATTTGCCTCCATAATGTAATTTAATCGAAGTAGAAATAAGCATAAAATGTACCTCTAAATTGTACTTAAGTAGCCAACAATACTTGAGTAAAAGTATTTTGTACAATTTGCCACTGGTGTCAACATACTTACTGTAGCTGATGAAGATAAGTAAGACAAAGTAAAACTATTACACAGGGTATTACTCTTTTATCTCATTATGTCATGGCGAGATACCCAACACTGAACCAGCTGTCCAACTCTGGATCATTACACATGTATAGTGACATGTGAACTCTCTGTCTCTCTTTCTCTCTCTCTTTTCCTGCAGACAGACAGCTGGACTCAGCCAGTCCTCTAGCATGGTACATAGAAGGGGGTTGGTTCATCATGGGACCTGGTGTCAAGTAAGAGAGAGTTTCAAAGTTTGACAGTCACAGAGCTAAGTTTACCACCACCAGAGACGCACTATCACAACTGTCTGGGAGACACTGCCAGTTCCTCCACTGCCTGACTAACCTGACTCTTGTTTTTGGCTGACATTTCACGCTTGTTCACTTCTTCTGATAATTTTCCTTTCAGGAAAAGGCACGCATTCAACATGCAGTCCTGTGCCAGGTGTGGGTTCGTGGTCTACCCAGCTGAGAAGATCAACTGCATTGACCAGGTAACACAAAATTATTGTGATTTATTATATTTCTCAATCAACCTCCTACATAACATATTTGTCAAAGTGTAAATTTGTAGGTGATATTTGAGGCATTTGCAGATGTTTTGTGATAACAACAAAGATTTACTGCAGAAAAACACAAACAAGCTAAATATGGCACCATTTAATCTATTCCAAGTATGTCTTTACATCAAATACACATGTAACAGTGTGCAAAGAGGCACATTTGCCAGTTACAGTACAAAAAGTGTATGTAAAATGACATAATATTCTATAATATGAAATTTTATGAACTAGCTTGTGAGACAGAAAACAAGAGGTGTACATTTTAACAGTCACATAAAATCTATATTTAAGAACAAGTCAGCGAGTCCATTTGGGACATCATGCTGTGATTGCTGCCGTTATTTTTGGCCTTGTTCAATAAAAGCTATCTTATTAACTTGATGTTATCTATCAGAGATTGCCTGTCCAACAACAATTTTCTGTCTTCACATGATAAACTAGATCAAAGTCGTGTTTCCGAATTTAGGGATTAGAATTCAGTTTTAAGGACCCTGTAAAATAACGGGAATTGTCTTTTTCTCTCAGAACTGGCACAAAGCATGTTTTCACTGTGACGTATGTAAGATGGTGCTCACTGCCAATAACTTTGTCAGCCACAAGAAGAGGCCATACTGCTCCGTGTAAGTACCAGGCTCCAGTAACACCTGATGATGTAACTTAGTATTTAAGCAAAATCCCCAAAACAGATTGAAAATCTATTTTTAGGGGTAATTTTGGTGTAAAAATAGACCACTTTTTCAATTTGTTTCCATCAAAATTGGTAATTAAAATGATGGCTTTTTTTATATCCCATCCCTTCAGACACAATCCAAGAAACAACACATTCACAAGTGTCTACGAGACCCCTGTCAACATCAATGCAAAAAAGCAAAGCAAGGCGAGCAGTGAGGTAAGATGATGTCACTTGCAAAAACACACAAGCAGCAACGTGAGACAAAATATTTTGGCCTTGATCTGAGTCAAGAGGAATTGTTTACAGGCTGACATAAGTCACAGTCTATGCCATGAGTGAAATGGCCATTTATCATTGTCTAGACTTACGGTGGATATTTCTATTCATAGTCATTGTGTTAGTTTAGAACATTGTGTTATATAAAGTGATTGATGCAGGTATTACAATTGAATTTAAAAGACTTAAATTTGTCAATTGTATGTTATTCTTGTTTAGTACAACAATATTTTTGCATGGGCAAAAATATTTGTGTTTTAAAATCCCCAAAATGTAGTTGGAAATGGACATTCTGCTTTTAAATTTATCACTCAAGATCACACAAAACCACTGGTAGCCTCACAGGTTGCACAGATCTATTAACTTTAAACACACAAACAGTCAGAAAGCTCAAGATCTGACCCTAAGCAGATGTATCCATTACTGTCAGATAAAAAAGGTCTTGTTCCCTCTTTTGTGGGTGGAAGAGAGAGTGGTGGATGGCTGCTGTGAGCCCACGGTGATGGCAGCGTTGTGGAATGGAGAGTGCGGCTTGGGTTATTTCTGTTCCCATGACAGAGGCGAGACACCCCCTCTGCTTAGCCCACTTTATGCTTCAGGGGGCTAAAATTATACGTCAAGAAAATCAGCCTCACATCCCTTCCTATCCTCTGTCCTGCCACCTGTTCCTGTCTGTCTGTGTCTGTCTCTGTCTACGAGTTCTTGCAATGCTTATATTAGCAGTAGGCTACCAAGCTTATTAGCTACTGCTATATTTCCCTAGAAGGCCTTTAGACCTAACTTCTAGATATTTGATATAAGGGCTTGTTTTCAGTAACTTTTTAAATTTTGGCTCATACTTACCTTACCACCCTGAGTTTTGATAGAAAGTAGTTTTTGTTAGCCCTTAATCAATGATGCTCCATGGAAGTCACTCGTCAGTGACAGCACAGCTATTCTAATATTAGTTTTGAACATTTTTACTGCTTAAGATCTTTTGCGAACAGCTCAGAGTTTCACCACTCAGTGCTCCATTCTGGACCTTTCTTGATTGGAACATCTCATCTATTAATAACAGCACACTAATATTATCCCTTCATCATTAAGCATGCGAGCTGAGGTTGTCTGGTTTGAAGTTGACAAAATAAGAATAGACTGATGTTTGCCTATATGGATCTGAGGTTGGGGTAATATCAGTCAGGGCTGACCGTTTTTTTTTCTTGATTCATGCATCAAACTACTAAAGTGGGTGTTGTAAACATATGTGTAGTGTGCGCACGTGCAGATGTGTTCTGGCCTTGGCTTAACGCTTTCGTCTATATGCACCTGTAGCTGAAGTATCGCGAAGATGGCGAGCGCTTTATGTCCTCCTTCCACCAAGACATGAGGTCCATGGAGAAGGCTCGACTAGACAATCATATGACCAGCCAGGTGAGCTCCCAGTAGAGCAACTGGCCTTTACATCCAGTTAAAGGGAGTTCCAGTCCAAATTCTAATGTTTCCATAAATATGTTGTTGTTTTGCATATCTTTAATGTATAAAGCAACACTCCACATAAGTAAAATTGTGCAGACATTCCAGATCTTACTCCAAAAAAATCTATATTGAGATGAGTAGTCAGGTAACTTATTTTTCTAGGCTGTCACTGTTAATGTATTAAACCTCATCGTCTCTGTTCTATTAGGTGTAGGATGTGAAGTTGCTCAGATGTTTTATTTGTGCCATGCAGAATACTTATTTGCACTGTATTAAATTTCCACATCACTTTACAGAGGCTAAGTAAAGCAGAGAAGAGGTATTTAACAAGGTCCAACAGGCATGAAAGGTGCGTCGTGACCTGTCCTGTGAATGGTTGGAAATGATCAGGTTTGTCTTCCATATCCAAACAGGCCTTTCAGTCTCAGTCTGAGTTTTCACAGCAGCAGACATGGCACTCAGGCATGGTGACCAAGCAGGAGACGGTGACAATGTCTCAGGCCCAGAAGACCATGAGTGATGTGAGTGGACACCACTCAATTATTTACACAACTTTAAATAAAGTGGTACTGTTTCTAGTGTAGATTGTGTAAATAGCTTATATAAAAATTAAATTGAATCTCTCTATTTTGCATTAGTATTGGTAAAATGCCCTGATTGATTTTGTGCTTATTTGACAGGTTAAGTACATGGAGGAGTATGAGCAGTCAAAAGGAAAAGGCAGCTTCCCTGCCATGATCACCCCAGGTTACCAGATTGCTAAACAAGCCAGTACTTTGGCCAGTAACGTAAGTGTTTATACTTTTTTTTTTCTTGTACCTTTCTGGACAAGACAGACAACCAAAATTTAAACTGTCCTAAGTCCCACAGCCAATTTCCTTTAAGTGGATATGTGTTTCTGCCAGTGGTTGATGTGACTTTATTGCAAATCCAAGTAGCCAAAGAAAGCTAATTATTTTCTTTCTTTTTAGCTGGAATATAAAAAAGGACACGAGGAGAGAGTTTCAAAGTACACCACATTTGTTGACCCCCCAGAGGTGCTTCTGGCCAAGAAACAAGGACAAATTGTCAGCGATGTAAGCTTTTTACTAAGCCTTTCATGATGACTTTGTACGGAGCCCCTAAGGGGACATTTCCCCACCCCACCATAAAATCATGTTTCTCGTGCTCACAAGATACTATCTGTTGCTCACGTGAAAGTATCAGGAGACACAAGATACTATCTGGTGCTCACGACAAAGTATCAGGTGCGCCCAAGATACTATCTGGTGCTCACAAGATACTAGCTGGTGCTCATGAGAAAGTATTTGATGAGCATGAGATACTTCTTGGTGTGCACGAAAAATTTTATTTTTTTTATTCAGTTTGCACATGTCCCCTTAGGGGCAGGAGTATGTTTTATTTCATTTAAACAGACATTACTGTGTGCCTGAATCATTGTGTTTCTTCCTCCAGTATGCCTATACAGAAGAGTATGAGCAGCAGAAAGGTAAAGGTAGTTTTCCTGCACATATTACACCTGGATACAAGATGTCAAAGAAGGCCAGTGAGCAGGCCAGTGATGTAAGTAGATGATATAAAATGTATGCATATGTATACAAACACTGTTGCAGACCCCTTGTTAATGGTTCCTATTTCCCACCAGATAAAGTATCGTCAAATGTACGAACAGGAGATGAAGGGTAAAGCCAGTACTGAGGCAGCAGTAGCTGAAGCTGTTCACGCCGGAGAAAATGCAGAGAACTTCAGCCAGGTAAGGAGTGTAGTCCCACTGTTTTACACGAAAGAGGATACAGTATTTGTATTTTAAACTCTAGGTCACCTGGACACATCCTTTCATTTTTAGGATTTTCATAGTTTGGGATTCAGACCCAGGATGATGCATTAACAAGGCTGACGCCTTAGCCCATATGATTTCATTTCAACACACAAAAAGCTTTTAGAAAATAGTGTATAGCACTTTATGAACTATTTACATTACACCTGTATTTTTGGTATTACAAGTGAATTGACTTAAACAAGTTACCCTCTGCTTGCAGACTGCCTATACTGAGGAGTATGAGCAGCAACGAGGCAAAGGAAGTTTCCCTGCCATGATCACTCCTGGTTATTATCTTGCGAAGAAGGCTCAGGAAAATGCTAGTGACGTGAGTATCAACGTGACAGCATCTTTGCTTTCCAAGGCAAACCATTAATGCAGATAAACACTTTTTGATGAACACACAGTTTAGATCCTAATTATACTACATCTTGGGTCTAACAATAAAAAAGTTGTAAGGTCTGTCTGTCTGTTGTGCAGTTAAAAAGGGAGCCTGTGACAGTTGTGTAACCATGTGAACTGGTTGTAGCATGTAAGAGCTTCAGCTTGATCTATCGTCTGTCATCACTGAGACAGAATAGATGAGGGACTACAGTGAGTGAGCCTCCCCATGTTGTCATTCTTAAAACTCTCCACCCTGGCTAAATTAGACTGTGTGTGTATGTGTATGTATGTGTGTGCGCGCCCCTAATCTCCTGATCCTACAAAAATACATCATGTTGTCCTCCTATATGTGCTAAATCATCAATCACTTTCATCCCCTTGCAGCTAAAATACAGGAAGGACTTAAACAAGATGAAGGGCACCTCACACTTCCATAGTCTGACATCCGAGGACAATCTGGCCCTAAAGAACGCCCGAAAGATCAACAAGATTGTCAGTGAGGTGAGCTTGTGCGCGACTGTCAGCCTCTCAAGGCAAACACAAACAAGACATTTGTCTTATTTCTAGCTTTATCCAACAAGCTGCTTTTTATATATTTCGTTAAATCTCCCCTAAAGTCTATGACAAAACTTACCCAGATAAAAATGTTGCTGCTCTGTGTGTGTTTTCAGAGCGTGAAATATTGGGCACACTGTGTCCAGGTGTAGCAAACATGAAGCCGCACAACGTACATTTCTGGCATCTCTGACATGCCAGTCCGGTGGGGTTACAGCTCACCTCCGAGGCCTTGGGACATCCCGTCAAACTAATATTTCCTTACACAGGGACACAGTGCTTTACAGTTGAGGAACTATTCTGAGCCTGGGGAATATGACATACACATGTTAGCTATTAACATATATTCTGAGTCTTATCTTCTAATATAAACCTCACTAAGACATTATTCAACAACAATAGTTTTTACTTGCCTGTGAACAACGTTGTGATTTAGCTTGGACGTTTAAAAGGTAACAAAAATGTGGTAATGTAGTGGTAGAGGGACTCACAAGTTTAATGATGCAATGCTGTCAGTTCTGAGCTCAGTAAGGCATGTTTAGGATTAAATGTGTTCGTCTCTGTGCCTCTTCAGTTATGATGGAGTGCGAGTGATGGTGACTGATTAGTGGCAGGCACTTTATATTTAGCACATAACATGGTGTCACAAAAGGTTCAGATCTGAGTGTTCAACAACCTCAAAAGGAGTTTACAATGAAAAACAGACAAAGCAGCTGCTTTCATTTTTCACATTTTCTAAACAGGTGGAGTATAGGAAGGACTTGGAGAACACCAAAGGTCACAGCATCAATTTCTGTGAAACACCACAGTTTCAAAATGCTGCTAAAGTTGCCAAGTTCACAAGTGATGTAAGTTTGACACACCATGTCATACATTTCATTCAACATCATTTCTTTCTAGTTATTTTATTTATAAATGTACAAATTATAAATAGCTGTGACCCCTTGTTGTCAAAATATTATTATATTACTATATAAAATGACATATGTTACTTTACTGTGTATGTCATGAGTGCAAACGTATGAAAGTTATGGTTATATTAGAGAGTCCTGCATAATGTTTTTTTTTTATATTTTTCTACATTTTTAAAAGAACAAGTACAAAGAGAAGTACACGAGCAATATGAAGGGCCACTATGAAGATTCAGGAATCGATAAGAAGACCATGCATGCCATGAAAGCCAGGAAACTAGCTAGTGATGTAAGTCTTGTTTTTCACCGACTTTTCTTTCATGGATGTTAAATTGCAATCAATAGATTTGTGCAAATAATTAACATCCTAAATGGGCTTTGTGTAGATATAGTTTTGCCTTTGGGCTATTTTGACGTTTAGGATTTTAAATGGGTGTTCTTTCAAAAAAACATGGAAATGACCAGCATTATATTTATTATATCATCTATTGACAAATGTTTACTTTCAATTATGGTTTTTGAGGATTCATTTGTTACTACTAACAATAGTAATCACTATTTATTATATAATAGTCATCACTGACATAGCCTTCTTGAAAATTTCAGATTTCATATAAACAAGGCTGTGAACAGGAGCAGGGTGAATACAACTACCCAGCCACCCTAACACCAGGCTACCAAAGCCAAAGGAAACTGGACCCGCTGAAAGATGTGAGTTCTTTCAAATTGAATCCAAGCCTTAATTGTCTTTTTTTTAACAGTACTAAGTCAATATATTTGCAAATTACATTAGAAATTACAACAAAAACATTATGATTGTAAAAATATTTTCCCCAGTAGGTGGATCATCTTGTGTGATCTATTAATTATTCGTTAAAAAAAAACATTGTCTCTTATATGACTGCAGAAGAACTACAGGCAGCACATTGACCAGGTCAAGTACAGTCCAGTGACAGACACACCTGAGATTGTTTTAGCTAGGAAAAACGCTCAGCTTGTCAGCAAGGTAAGTGAACTACATAAAGACAACATACTCTACCAAAGATCAGTAATGATTTAAACCAGCTTTATCAGCACCTTTCAGCCACAGACTGTCCTGTACTGAGGACTGAGCTAACTCTAGAGATTGAATGTGTTTCATGTGTCTTTCAGCAAAATTACAAAGCAGACTATGAAAAGACCAAACATCAGTACACACTATCCCAGGACCTGCCCCAAATCAAACATGCCAAAGCCAATGCTGCCTTGTGCAGTGACGTATGTTATCATACAGATATTTTCTCTCATATGCATGAACACATCCAAGCTCATTCACATGGTCACAGAAAAATCTTCTCAATCTTCAAAGAGATAATGTGATCATTTGAATTTATCACTCCAGATTAAATATAAGGAGGAGTGGGAGAAAACCAAGTCTAAAGCCTGCGACATTGGCGTGGACGACCTGAGTGTCAAAGCAGCTAAGGCTTCCCGTGACCTTGCCAGTGATGTAAGTAAACACGCACTCTTCTGAGACAGAGCTAATGTCTGAGCAACAACCTAAGTGGGTTTAATCAAATATGATTAACTCTTAACTATGATTAATGTGTTTCAGATTAAATACAAAGAGACCTACATGAAGGACAAGGAAAAGGCAGTGGGGTTCAACATGAGTGACTGCAAGACTCTGCACTCTCTTCAAGTAGCCAAGATGAGCAGTGATGTAAGCAGAAGGCATTTTATAAGTATCACCACAGCATATTTCTGATTCAAACAGCACACTCGCACATACTTTATACACAGTCATACACTCAAAATGAACCCTTTTTTAAATTGCTACCACTTCAGATTGAGTACAAAAAGGGCTCCAAAGAGAGCCAGGCCCAGTACAGCCTTCCTCTGGACATGATCAACCTGAGCCATGCCAAAAAGGCTCAGGCCCTTGCAAGTGACCTGGAATATCGCACAAAGCTGCACGACTACACCGTCATGCCTGATGACATCAAGGTCCAGCAGGCCAAAAAGGCTTATTCCCTGCAAAGCGAGGTGAGAGATGAGAGAAAGGGGTGATCCTAGTGACCTAGTTTTAAATGTTCCCATAGTTAATGTTTTTGTTGCACCACAGAACAAGTATCGTTCAGACCTGAACTGGATGAAAGGAGTGGGCTGGGAGACTGAAGGATGTATGAACATTGCCCAGGCCAAGAAAGCTGGAGACATGCTTAGTGATGTCAGTACAATTATGTGTTTTTTTGTGCATATTTGTGTTTGTTAATAAACTATACAAGAGTGTAAGGCACACTGTTTATCTACTGTATGCCCCTTTTTCTCACAGACTAAATACCGTCAGAAGGCAGACAGCATCAGGTTCACCCACGTGGCGGACGATCTCTCCATCAAACACGCCAAGAAGAGCCAGGAGCTGCAGAGCAACGTAAAGTGTCTTTACTTTAAAGCTGCAATCACATTCAATTAGTTACTGTCGCATCATATGCCTATCTGATACTGACTTTCAGCTGGCGTACAAAGCAGACACAGAGCAGATAATACACCAGTACACCATGACAAAAGATGAGCCCCTTTTCAGACAAGCAAAGGCTAACGCTGATCTTCTCAGTGGGGTAAGTTCAGTGAATTTCATTGCAATGAGCAGGATATATGAAAAAGATGGCATATACAAGAGTTAATAATGTATCATATCTTTATAGTTTAGCTTTATAGTATAACAATGTGAACGTGAATGATTATTAGAGGTAGATTCTGCTCCACCTTTGCGGTTCTGTTGACCTGTAATGAAGGCCATTCTTATGCAATATGTCATGTGTCCAAAGCCTTACTGACATAATGCACTTTAGCTGTTTAATTGGCACTAGACCCACGCAATCTTTAACATAAAAATCTTATTCATGGTCAATTAACATAAATAGAAGTCCTTACAATCCCTGTACTAAAGAAGTACTGTGCAACTTTACATTCTGTTTGCAGACAAGGTCTGTGTGTTGTATCTTTAAAACAAGTTGAGAAAATGTTTTACCTCCTATTACAAAAAAACACTGGGGAATCATCCAGAAAGGACAGGAACAAAACAATACTCTAGATTACTATATATTAATTTATATCCTTCGATTTTCTGATAAATCTTCCTGAAAACCAACTTACATGCAACTTTAAAAGCTGAGGAAAATTTTAGAATCCTTCCTTACATTACATTTATATCCCCATTTCTCTTCCTGTTTCATCCTTACATGTAGGGTTTTTTTTATAATCAAGTAGAAATGACTAATTACACCTATTTCTGAAATATTATTTAATGGAGAAGATTCACTATTTCTGACCTTTTTTCTTTACAAATACAGGTTAACACAGATGTCCACTTTTGTGTTTTTTTAGAAAGTGTACAAGAGCAACTGGGAAAAGCAGAGGGAAAAGGGCTTCGAGCTGCGTTTGGACTCTCTCTCCATCCTCACTGCTAAAGCCAAAAGAGACCTGGCCAGTGATGTGAGTTATTATAAAAGCAGTATGCATTCTTTAGGTTGACCTGAGGAGAAAAGTAGTATTTTTCCCCAAGTGCAGTCATGTATAAATATTAACTTGAATATTAGCAGATTACCTGAAATTTGTAATATAATGTAATCAATTTAGACAAATTCATAGACATGGCATTTTGGTAAAACCACTCATATCTTGTCCCCTTGCAGGTGAAATACAAAGAGAACTATGAGAAAAACAAAGGCAAGGTGATCGGCATCAAGTCAGTCAGTGATGACTCTCAGATGGCCCACTCTGCTCGGGCCACCAAACTACAGAGTGACCAACACTACAAGAAGGACTATGAGGACACTAAGACCAAATACAGGTGAGGCTATTTATACTTGTCTCCAATCTTGGTTCTTCAGACCTAAATTTATCTGATATTGAATATCACACCTGAGACGCCAGGTGAATACAGTTCACTGTAGTTGCTGGTAAGATAAACAGCAGAATAAAATGCAGAATTTGCTGAACCTTTGATTTAAAGCTGGTTTAAAATGGAAGCAGACAAAAGTGTGGAGGTGCCGTTTCTATTACATTGTCCTCTTCAGCAAATAAGTAAAAGTTCATGTAAAATGCCCTTATCTGAATTACTTGAATTTTCTTTCTCTGCTGTAAGTGTCCTTGAGCCCTGGTGAAACAAGTGCAGATGTTTGCCTCAGAGGGGAACGTTGTGTCCATTGAGATGATTTAAGAGCTCTCAAATTCCTAAAGGATGTTTTCTAAAAGTGGTAATGGGTTATAATTCAACATTCAAAGTCATTTTTAGGTGTAAATGCTGACTAAAAAAACGTAATATATCTTTTTAAAACATAGATAGTTACATTCTATAGGTTAAATTTGCATTCTAAGCAAATTCATTAGCATTTAAAATCGCTGATATTGGGTCAAATAACTGGCTTTACTTTCATGACAGCAGTCATTTGAAAGGGTTACAAGCACTTTTTAACTAATAGATAAACAGATAAACAGCCCTTCACCTTTATAAAGTCCAAAGCATGATGAGGTGCTTTAGTATCCTTCTTTTTAAGTGGGAATGACCCCAATAACCAAAGAGCACAGCTTCAGCAAATACAGTACCACGCGAACTGGTCTTAAATCTTGTGTCACTTTGGAACAAAACTCTTAATTTACTGTATGAAACTAATCTCGTCCCCAGTGTTTCTCTGGATATGCTTAACATCAGCCATGCCAAGAAGGCTCAAGACTTGGCAACCGAGACCAATTACAGGACTTTCCTCCATGAGTATACCACTCTGCCAACTGACATGAATGTTGCCTGGGCTAAGAAGGCCTATGGACTGCAGAGCGATGTAAGTCTCGTTGTTAGACATCCAAATGACAACTTGTTTTAAAGTGAAAGTGATCTGCAGGACTATAGATGCAAGAATTTGGCATTTGAAATTGAAATCTGTGTGTGTGTGTGTGTGTGTGTGTGTGTGTCTGTATTTAGAAACAGTACAGGTCAGATCTGAACTGGATGAAGGGCGTCGGATGGGAGGGCTCAAAATCACTGGATGTCCAGCAGGCGAAGAAAGCCGGGGAGCTCGTCAGCGAGGTAATCTCCAATCTTCATCACCCAGAATGCATTGCTAAAATGGTTAGCAATATTAAATAAAAAGAGAAATGTCTACACTTGTGTAGTTAAATGCAAACCTACGGCAACAGTCTGTTTCCATCCTTCACCTTTATTAACATTTCCCTAATTTATGGTAACTATATTGGAACTCAAATGTAATTTAACCCAATTATAATACAGTGTTTAATTAACCATATTTAAGTGCGATTAATAGCTACAGATATGTAGGTAAATTAACACAGAGAGCATGAGAAAGTGATAAGCGTGATTGTGTAACATGTGACTGGAAAGCACATATCTAGGTTTTCCACTTACATCAGAATGTATTTAAAGAGGACCACTCCTGTTCTCCAGAAACTGGGTTAAGTATGTGGACTCCACATGGCTATAACAAGAGACCAGACTGATTGTAGTAACTGAAGCTGTCGCATATAAAAACGATTCAATTTGTATTGTCATAATTTTATTGTCATCCTTCTCATCACCAGACTCTTTTTATAAACATGTTTTATGTGTTTGCGTGTTTTGTGACACATCTAGTGCAGACTGGCAACACCAGACTATTCATAACCTCTTCACAAGCAACCACTTATTTTAAGGGTCATCCCAGTCAGGGTTACCAACATTAGATCATGAAATGACAGACTGCACTTAAATAGAACAGAGCCTTGAGTTCCTCCTGAACAGACTTAGACACACAGATATCTATCTACAGTATGTATCTACTGTGTATCTGTCCATCTTACAGAAAATGACCAATTTCCCTTTGTTTCATTTTTCCAGGTAGTTTATTTGCTGGTGCAATTGTTTGTAATAATATTGTGTTCTCTACTGGTCATCAAATGCACTTGCACCTGTTTTTATGGCTTCATTTCACTATGACAGTCTTTTGATATTCATCACTCTGGCATTTTTCTGTATTTTTTTTAATATAGAAAAAGTACCGTCAGCATGTGAGTGGTCTGAAGTTTACCAGTGTTGAAAACACTCCGGAGATGGTCCAGGCCAAACTCAGCAACAAACTGGCCATTGATGTAAGTCAAACTGTCATTTGTTCTTTCAATCATTTGTTTAGTGCATATGATACAATATGCAACTAAAATGCAGTAAATCGGATTATTTGTGGCGCTTATCAATATTACGATTCGTTACATCTTGCTAAAATGTATACCTGTGATTTTCTTATTTACTTACCTTTTGGCCAAACTTGTTTAACTACTGCACATATGGCCTCTACTGTAACTGCTGTAAATATGAGGGATATAAACAGACAGAGGGATATACTGGGTATCTGTAAAGGTAAATTGAATGATCAGTAATGTCCTGCTTTCTTCTTTACAGAGGCTGTACAAGGAGAAGGGTGAAAACATGAAGCACAACTACACACTCAGTGGAGAGTTGCCTGAGATGGTTCAGGCCAAGCTCAATGCTATGAACCTCAGTGAGGTAAAACCACACTCACAAGAAATGACATAGAGACACATGAAATCCAACAGCTAACTGACCATCCAGTCTGCAGCCTTTGTGCGTGAGATTTTCCAGATGAAACTGAGTGTGCGCCTCCGTTGTGTGCATTTTCAGAGCCGTTACAAGGAATCTTGGACTAAGATACGTGATGGCGGTTACAAGCTACGTCTGGATGCCATTCCTTTCCAGTCCGCCAAAGCATCTGCAGAGATCCTCAGCGATGTGAGCTTGCAACTTAAACTTCTTGTTATCATGTCATGTAATTTTCACTGTGGGCCTAAAAAAATATTTGTCTGCAAAGTTGCACTGCCATATTTCTGTACTAGACCACAACGGACAAATCACACACTCGCTCTAGAGAGGTCTTTTCGCTTTAATTGCGAGTTTCACGGCCGCCGTAGGTTCTCCTACACACTTGGAAGGGGACGTTGAGGCGAGGGGTATTCAGTTCGCTGCAATCTGCAACTACACCCCTAGATGCCACTCGTTTATGTGTGTAAACGCAAACAATACATGAAGACTGAAAGGGCTTAGGCTGAAGCAAAAGCGTATACATGCCTATCCTAAGTTCATATCAATTAAATCTACCCACCTTAAAGGAAAAGGAAATAAAAAAGCTAGATATACGTAAAGATACAAAGAACTTAATTATTCACATTTAAAACCATCAAAAATAGCATTGCACACACACGGATGCCTTGAGACATTTTATGCAGCATCTCACTGTACCCATTTTACTATAACATCTTGAAAGTCAATGATTTTTCATTTCAGCAAAAGTATAAAGAGGAATTTGAGAAGACCAAAGGGAGGATGATCGGACTGAAGGGACTGCAGGATGACATGAACATTGCTCACTCTGTCAATGCCAGCAAGCTACAGAGTGATGTAAGTGCTTATTAAGTGTAACTCAGCAGACAAAAATGAAACAAATTCAAATTATATATTACCTTACAAACACACTCTCTCCCTTGTCTGTTTGTGCCTCTCCAGATTAAGTACAAAAAGGACTCAGCGAAGGCGCTGTCAAAATTCCACCTGTCCATGGACATGCTAGAGGTCGCCCATGCTAAAAAGGCCCAGTCGCTGGTCAGTGATCAGGACTACAGGCTCACCCTGCATCAGTACACCTCACTGCCTGATGACATGAAGGTGCAGGCGGCCAAGAGAGCATACGCTCTACAGAGTGAGGTGAGTTGAGACAGCAGACCACTCCAGTCTCCCATAACAACTCTGTATTCAATTAAAAAGAAGAGTGCCACATAAATTTGTAAATTTACACTTTTTCAGCAAATGTTTCAATAACTGGTCAAAACATAAACATGCCATACAAACTTTCCAACATGTTTGAATCTAAGTGCTTCAACTTTTTAATACTTTAGTGTTTTAGCCAGCACTTACAATACAATACAAACAGTATTTCATATTAGTAAATTGATGCATACTTAGTCTAGTTTTAGAAACAGTTACACCGACTGGATGTTTGAAAGTTGAAAAAATTGTGTTGTTAAAACAATGTATTTTCATGTGTGTGTTTGTGACAGAGCGTGTATCGCTCTGATCTGAATTACCTGCGTGGTGCAGCCTGGATCGCCACTGGGGCACTGCAGATTGAAGGCTCCAAGAGGGCCACGGACCTCATCAGTGATGTAGGACATCTTCTAGGATATTTTCTTCTGGTTTTTTTATTTCTTTTTCAATTTGTTCTGAGTACATACGGTACTTAATACTGCCTACATGTGGGTCTAGATCCTAAAAAGTCTAATCTACATGTCTTGTGTGTTGATGTTAATTGTCATTTTTCTGGATTTTGTTAAGAAAACAAAACATTGACTTGATTTTCCTGAGTCTACAAAACACTTAACAGAGACCAACTTTGTTTTTCCTTCTTTAACAGAAAAAGTACCGTCAGCAGCCATACAACTTCAAACACACCTCTGTCGCTGACTCTCCAGACATCGTCCATGCCAAACTCAGTGGACAGATCACAAATGAAGTGAGATAATGAGCTTATTGTTTTAGACTTTCTATTTGTTTGATTTTTTATTTATATTAAGTTGAACATGTCAGATCTTGTTGTTTCAGTACTTCAAAGCTGCCATTTAGAAAGACTTCAAATTATAAACTGTGTTTTATCTCTCTCCCAGCGTTTGTACAAAGAGAAAGGGGTGAATGACCAGCATAACTACACTATGACAACTGAGAGACCAGAGATTACACAAGCAAAGATCAATGCAGCCAACTTTAGTGAGGTAGTGACCTGTGCACCATACAATATACTGTAAACATCTGTGACTTATTTTTTATAATTTGTGTTATTTTAAGATTAATAATATATTGGTTGGTTATCTGTCTGCTCCAGATCAAGTACAGAGAGTCCTGGCACACTCTGAGGGCTCAGGGCTACAAACTCACCATGCAGGACATCCCCTTCCAGGCTGCCAAGAGCTCCACAGGCATTGCCAGTGATGTAAGATCATACATTATTGCTGAATAAACACAAAAGTCAAAAATATCACTTTCATAAAGTGAACTAAAGCTATTACTTCTGTGTCTCTGCAGTACAACTATAAACACAACCACCTGCTGGAAAAAGGGAAGCACATTGGAATCAAAAGCGCCTTAGACGACCCGGGTCTGCTGCACTGCCGGCAGGCGAGCCGGCTGGCCAGTGATCAGGAGTACCGGAAGGACGCGCTGACGACCAACAGGCAATACCACCTCACGCAAGACATGATTCATCTGGTGACGGCCAAGAATGCCCAGGCCCTCGCCAGCGAACAGGACTACAGGAAGAGACTGCATGAGTACACAGTGCTTCCCGATGATATGAAGGTCAAGTGGGCCAAAACGGCTTACAACCTGCAGAGTGAGGTAAGAGGTGTGGATGAGGAATAGATGGGAGGAGAGAAAAAGGGACATTACTAATGTGTTTCAACTTGGCTGACACAGTTTACTGCCTTATGTCTAGAAACTCTACAAAGCAGACTTAAATTTCATGAAAGGAGTGGCCTGGGACGGTGTGGGTGCTCCTCAACTGGAGTCAGCTAAGAAGGCTGGAGAACTTATAAGTGATGTGAGTACAAATGGTGTTTGTTAAAATACATGTTAGCACCTACAGTGCTGTAGCCACGATTTTGGCTACACACCTCCCCCAACACACGCCCTCATAGTATTATGACCAACAAGCAAACATTTTTATATCTTTACATTAAGGTCCAAGTGCTATTTCAAAGCCTTTGACTGCCGGCTATAAAATTCTGGGCAAGACTGCTGAAACCTTTTCTTATTTATTGTTTTGTTGTTCTGAAAGTTGTCAAATTAAAAGCTTATTGAATTTGTAAATAGTGTAATAAGCTCATAAAATACCCATCATGTGTATGTTTTTAATTAAACTCCCTATCGGCTGCTAAATATATCACATATATTCACATATGAAATCGCTTTTACAAAATATTGTTTTAGGTTTTGTGTTTGAAAACAAAAAAAAATCTATCTAGTGTCTTTTATGTTTGTTTTATTGTTTTGTATTTGCCTTTAAAGTCAATGTAGCATTAGTGTTGCTATAAAAAAAAAAAGTGTAAAAAGTTAAACAAAAGAATCTTTCTCCCGTAATATTTTTTTTTTTATTTTGGTACCCAAATGTAATGTATTACTTTAATTTTTCACTGACCATATCCTTTCTTTCAAGGCAGGTATACTAAATTTAGCCTATAATACATTTCATTTTAAACATGACCAAACATTTGTATTTCCTACTTTTAAATTTTGTGTGGTCTTCCTTCATGCAGAAGAAGTATCGTCAGCTGCCAGACAGCCTCAGGTTCACCTCAGTGGCTGACTCTCCTGATATTGTCCACGCTAAGACGAGCTATCAACAATGCAGTGAGGTGGGCAGAAAAGATGAACATGCTTAAGAAATAATTCAAAATCTCATTCTAATTTAAGGAACTTCTGTTGTTCTAACTGTAAAATCCTAAAATGAAACCCTGTGAATGTTGTGGACTGCTAATGACAATGTTGATATTTTGTTTCTATCTTTACACTTCAGAGGCTGTACAAATCTGGAAAGAATAATGACATGCATAAGTACACTTTACACCCAGATGATCCAGACTTTGTCAGAGCCAAGATGAATGCCCAGCAGATAAGCGATGTAAGGCACTCCTCAGACACCTCCCACAATCCTAAATACAAGCAAAGGATTTGAAATCCATGTGGAAAGATGCCAAAATCACATTGTGAAATTTTTATCTTTTCCCATGAAGAAAGTTTATAAGGCATCTGGGGAGCAGGTGAAGACATTGGGCTATGACCTGAGGCTGGATGCTATTCCCTTCCAAACTGCCAAGGCCTCCAGAGAAATTGCCAGTGATGTGAGTTCATGTGATAATTCAGTTTGTCCCTTCAGTTGAAACACTTTATATGCACCTTTTATTTTGTTTAATCCATCATAATGAGGGGACAAAACAGGACCAAAAATTATTTACTATCATGAATATAGCCAGGGCCGGCCCTGACAGTGTTGGAGCCCTAGGCGAGATTTGAAATTTGGCCCAGTCCACCACACACTTCTCAATCCTCGGGAATTGTTAAAAAAAATTCAGCAGGCAAACTCACAATTTTAGTATAAACAGCCAAGTCAATAATCATGGTCCATAATGAAGAAGTGTGATCAGCTTCCACATAGCCTTGTCAGCCTCCACATCATAGCCTAACCTGGGAGACCAAACCTAGCTTAGAGCACTGGTTTATTTACAATGGTGGAGGGCACAAATGAAGAGGAAGATCTGGGGGTCCTCCCCCAGGAAATTTTGAGCATTAAAGACTTAATTTCATGCATTCTGGTGAATATTTCTGCACCAATTTATGGTTAATCTTCATTTGTATAAAGGGAAACACCATATTCAAAATATTACAATTTAATAGAATATAGTGCAGTAACACTTTCAGGCATTCTGCAGCTATTGCTTTAAATATGTTTTCTCCCGTAGATCAGCTTTTCTAATTTAATAAAGTCCCTGCTGAGTCAATACACATGCTTATTAGCCTTCCCTCCTTTTTTGAGTCTCTGTTTGGGGAAATAAACTCATTAATAGGCCTACATGGGACCTTTTCACTTCAATGATAAATTAATTCATTTTAATTCAGTTAGAAACTCCTAGACTTTTATAGCTCCTGTGTTTCAGCTTTATTGGCTTACAGTATATACTGTAAAAGGCATCTGAAAAGTGAAAACTGTCCCTTTTTCCCTCCCACAGTTCCGCTACAAGGAGTCCCACCTGAAGGAGAAGGGCCAGCAGGTGGGGCTGCGCTGTGTGGAGGACGACCCCAAGATGGTGCACTCTCTAGCAGCCAGCAAACTTCAGAGCAACCTGGAGTATAAACGCCAGTCGAAGGATGAGCGGGGCCACTACAAAATCCATGCCGACCAACCTGAGTTCCTGCAGGCCAAAAAGAGTCAGGCGCAGGCTAGCAACCTCACCTACCGCCACAAGCTCCACGACTACACCTGTGACCCTGAGCAGCTCAATGTCAAGCATGCTAAGCAGGCCTACAAGCTGCAGAGTGATGTAAGTCATACAGTGATTTAAAGGCTTTTCTTTATGGTAATTTCATTAATTATATATTTCTTTGAGCTAAAAGGAAAGGAAACATTGGACAGAAATACGACTCCATGGTGAATGCTAATGTTGCTCTATATCAAATAGGCACTTTTTTGTTTGCTGGATGTCAAACCTGGGGAAGGGTAGTATTCAAATGTAGAAATATTGCATTACTGCTCGGCTTTTGGGACTCAGGGCATGACATGTTGGAGGAATGTGTGTGTGGACACCCCCACATGTAAAATCAGTGGAAGTGCTTACATTTACTATACATTGCAAAAGTTGCATGAAATGTTTTGACAGTATAATGCCCATTTAATTTAAAATGTAAAAAGGTATAAGAAAATGTAAGAAAAGTGTTCATTTTTTTGATCACTTTAATTTGGAATATGGTGAGACAATAACACCACCTAGTGTTTGTCTTTTAGGCCCACATTTGATTCCTACAGTGTCAATACACAACTCCAATTGTTGCTCCGTTTTGTTGCAGGTGAACTACAAGTCAGACCTGAACTGGATGAAAGGAGCGGGCTGGACCCCTCCCGGCTCCCACAAGGCCGAGCTCGCCCGTCGGGCTGCAGAGCTGGGGCTGGCCGAGGGAGTCAGCACTGATGAGGCTATTGCAAAGTATCAGCACATGATGATGGTGAGGGAACGTGGAAGATGAAGTGTAGTCATTACCTACAGACAAACTTTTTGTATATGGGACAAACAGTTCATATACAATATATTGGGCAGGGTCTTTTAAAAATAATAACTTTTCCCACGTGCTCCTTTCAGCTGCATCACCAGCAGCAAATGGAGCAGCAGCAGCAGCAGCAGCAGCAGCAACAGCAGACTTCAGAGGATGTGGAGACCACTGAGGTGATTCAACAAGGCGTCAACATGGACGCCATGGAGGTCCTTCATGTCAAAAGGAAGAAGACCTCCCAGACTGTCCAGAAAAGGTCCACCACCACCACAACCTCCTTCAAATCCATGGAGAAGAAGTCCAGCACCACCTCCTCATCGGCTGCCCTCCAGAACACAGTAAAGACGTCCACGTCTAGTAAAGCTGCTGCGATAAAAGATGCATAGATCAGAGGCGTTTTTATAGATGATAGTGTTTAGAGAACGTTAGAAACGGCCACTTTCAGAAAGTGCGATATTAACTTTTACTGAGTGGATTACTTTACCAGTGGTATTTGTGGTATCTACTTTGATGAAATGACTGTTGTGACTCTGATGACACACCAATGTCAAACAGAGCTACTATAGGTGCAACAATGAACTGTAAAATGTAGTTAAGATGATTACCAAGGGGATTAAGCATGTTGAATCAGGACAGGACTTGTCAAGTTAGTTTAAAGGATCGTGTGTAGTGAGCAAAAGAAGCTTTACTTTCAGATTGAATCCATGGTACTTTTGACTTTTATTTTTAAACCTTGTGAAAGGGTTAAATTGCCTCTAAAGGACCATGTTCAACACCAGTTCAAGCAAAAACATAAACAATTCTATTAAATTACTAAACTATCAAATGGAACGTTTGTATTGTAAGTGTGTTTAAACGATATGAAGGTGGTGCAGAGATTGCTATATGGCCAGCACTGCAAAGGATTTCTGTTGTCATCATTTGTTTTTTTTAATCTTTAGAGAAGAACACATGCTGCAAATGAACAAAGCACAGACAAAGCCTTGTTGCAGTCATGCGAAACATGCAGTTGTTTTTTTTACGGGTTCTGCCATCTAGTGCACTTTGAGCTAGGCTCAGTGAGAAGGTGTAGGCCCACTGAAATGATGTGTGATCTACATTTTGTCTGGCAGGTTCAGCTTGCTAAGTTTGTATCGGTGCCCCTTTTAACTCAAAGCTGGGCTGGGAGTAAACGCTTGGTTTTATTGCAGATAAAATAAACCGTTTTTTTCAAGGCAAACTAAGCTGTCTGTTTTTCATCCCAAAATTTGAAAAACATGTTTCAACGCCACAGTAATTACTGAACTACTGTAATTCAGTTGACTAATGTTAGTTGATCTTGCTTTTGATCCAGCTGATGAATGTGTGGACGGTGGCATAGACAACAGGCTTGTTTTTAACACCACAGCCGTCGCCCCACCCCACCGGTGATATAGTGTGTGCCATTTTACTAACACACCTGAGTTGCCCTATAGAGTAAGAAAGAGCAAGTTAAGATTGTAATATTTTCTGTAAAGGGCCACTTAGGAAAAGGTTAATGCATATTACATGTGTTAAAAAACATTGTGAATCCAGTTGCATTATGGGAAATGGATCCTATAGGATCCAATGTTCTTGGAGCTTAACCCAAGCTGGAACTAAACGTTGGGACATCTCCTGGATCAATTTTGAGTCCCACAAATTTATGGAAATGCAGTACTCAATTATCTATTCAAAACAATGTGTTTGTATAATTTAAAAGGACTTTTTATAAATAGTTCATTACGTTTTTTAGTGGCTTCCCATCCACAGATCATCCCATTCCAGCTGGGAACATCTGGTCTGGTAAACACACTGTCTTCACAAAGCGGGTTTCCTTGGCACAATTAAGGGCCATAATCCAAATCTCTATAATATAATATCATAAACTATATTCCTAATGCATTATCAGAAAGGATAATGTGACATTCTGGGTGAAATAAACTAAATAAAACCAATATAAGAATTAATTGAAAGTTTGGTAATATAGTTTTACTATATACTGTGCATTGTGCACACTGTACATGTGTTGTATTACATCAGCTAATTTGTGATAGATGCTTGAAAAGATGTTTCACACTAGCTGAAATAATTAGACTGCTGCCAAATCACTATAATATTGTCTGTGGTCTATATAGGTTAAATGACATGTGTTTTGTTTGTTTAATAAATGTGACAATCCAATGTAGTTGTTAAGTGAACCAGGTGTGTCCCTGTTCTTATCATGAACAATTGCTTATATTACTGGGATGCTCTGGTCCAACTCTTCCTGTTTGTTTATGTTCACTCCTGCCAACGCCACTTGGAAATCAACATTAGAATGAAGAAAATGAATAAACTGGGAAATTGTATACAAACAAAATGCAAACCCTACATGCAGTGGGCCATTGTGAGGACCCAGTTGGATGTGATGAGCATCCCACCACAAAAGTGATGAAACTTCTAAGGTGAACCTTTGGGTGTGGTCTGCATGGACACCTGCCAGAGGTAGGCACCGGGGAAAGATTTGCTTCACACAAAAATCCTGCTAGTGCGAAAAGGCTGGGATATCCCACACTGGGAGAACTGGGCAGAGCCTGGCTTTGATGTGGGTGGAGTGGCTCATACACTCCTCCCACTTGAATTTCCACTACAATTTTACTGGACAGACAAACTGTCCCCCAAGAGAGTTAAATAAAGGTTAGGTGAGCGTGTCCATGTACAAATCCACATCAAACTGTGCTGAAACTGCTTCTGTGTACTAAAACAACACACGTACCAGAGCTTACATGCAGTGTGCAGCAGTGGGTACCCAGCAGGACTAGAGGAGGATGCCTCCACAGATGTGGCACCAGGGCTGATTGTCTCCATCAAGGTTCCTTTAAAACACACTTTAATACAAGTATTAAAAAGCTCAATACCACTACATATAAACATATATATTTAATTTATTTGCACAGCTCTTTAAAAAGTAATCAAAAGCACTTTACATAGGAAATAAGACAATACCAAGAAAATCCATGATAACAATAAGAGATTACTATAAACAGGTGAAGAAAAACCGCATAAAAACGAATGGGTTTTGAATGCGGTTTTGAAATTTGTAAGTGATGTGAAATATCTGAGGTGATTGGGGAGAGAGCTCCAGAGGGACAGGGAAGCAATGGACAGAGCCCTGTTTTGTATTTCACAACCTGGCCACCCAAAAGTTAATTTCATTGATGTATTTTAACAGCCTATTAGGCTAATTCTTCTGCAAAGCATTTTTAAAGATTTATTTATTAGGAACAAAGTTTTTTTGAGTTCCTCACGTGTACTGTATCCAACTATGAACAGAAACAGAAACATGGTTATGTCAACAGTTAACATATGCAATATTTACACAAGATGACTCCTCACCTGCAGTAATTGTGTGTTTTTGATTCAGGACACATTTACCAACTTCACATGTAATAGCCTCCATTCTGGCGGGGATTTGGCCTGCAGGGAGAAGCTGTGAACGTAGGATAGAAGATGTCCAGTGCAAAGGTCTCAATGTAATAGAACTTTTATGAGCCAATTACGATTGGCTAAACAAATTAGTAACATGATGCTTGCAAATCGAATTTTGTGGATCAGAGCTACAGTGTGTGTAATTTTTTATTTTTAAAAGCCTTTTCTTACTAGCACCAGGGGGCGCTAAAGTCACATCTTTTAAATTGAAAACTGAAAAAAAGGGCATGGAGCAAGTATGTAAGCTATACTCTATGATAGTATCATGCTCCAAGGATCATAATGCGTTTAACAAAATCTCTGAATGCATTAGCATCTGAATATTATAACTGAAGCTCTGACTTGATCTTATAAAATGTATTTTTCTGAAGAAAAAAAACCAGTAGTTTAGTGAAAATGAAATACAGTAGAAGAGTTCATAAAACATATTTGCTGGCATTCACATTTAACTACAATTTTTACATTAGTTTTTAAGATTGTATGTATTTGTCGCCATCTTCCAGGGAGCTGTTCTTTTTCTATCATATGTTGAAACAATGCATTAAAATGATCTTGCGCAGATATGCAATGTATCACAGTTGAACACCGTAATTTTTTATCATTATTGTTGTATGCTAAAACTGTTAAAAGTGTAGATTCATTTGCAAAGTCTATGTGGTGTTCAAGCACCGGTGAGAATTTCTGACATATCCTGACAACAGATCACACCATTGTGCAGCCTGTCATAAATAACCACGAAAATCTATAATATGTAACACTATGACACAGTACTAACACTGATCTTCTACGACGGAGAAAAAACAAACAAAAATATCTTCCAGGCACTGTTGTGATTTGTCAGCTGAGCTGTTTTTTATTCAAACTTTTTACTGTGGGAGCAATAGCATATTTTAATATACAGCACTATATATAATGTACATGGCCAGTATGTGGAGAAATCAGAGTTAAGATCAGACCCCAATCTCTCTCCCTTTTTGTTAACCTCCTCTTACAGGTAAAATGGGTCGTCACCTATTTGCACAGTGTCAACCCAGTTCACAAATGTATTCAGGTTACTGACAAGGGGAGTGCTTGTAAACCACATATTATATGCCATTCAGCTGTCCCAATTGCCCTTGATAATACTTCCTATTGTCCATATTTCTTTCATACAACACTTCAGATTCTTGTTGACAGCTCCACAGACACTTCAAAACTTGCAACCAGAGGATTATCATTATAAGTGCCTCAAACCTTTATTGTTGGAAAAGTATGGTGTAAATGCATCTATATTCATGCATCATTCTAGTGATGTAATAAACCACATGCAGAAAAAAAAGTAATTAACAATTACCACAGTGTTTAGGTCAGTCTGTCTGCATACCACTTGATGTTTGTTTAGAAGAACCAGTCTGAACCCAAAACATTCACATTTCCATTGAAATCTCCCAATGTGTTCTCTTAAATTCATTGTCTTCAGTCCTAGAGAATATGGCAAAATTCTGGAGCAATTCACAGGTTTTTCACTAGAAACAAGAGAGGGTAGGGTGCAATTTCCAGTAAGTAAAAATAATATAAAAAATCTATAAATATAGGCATATAATGCTAACTTTTAGCAGAGTCCGCAGCAATAGTCATTCCATCTCACTATCAAACTTCATGACAACAGTTCAAAAATAAGTCACAGCGTGTCCAGATGCCTGTCTTTTTGTTCTGTCTACTCTGCGGAGTGAGCCGACTTAGGGTGGAAGATCAGTCTCAGGTATCGTCCACATCATCGAACCTGTTCATGTATATTCTGATTTGCGGATGTAGTTGGAAGGTACGTAGCCTCGCCGGCCTCCTGCCTCTCCCAGCCACCAGTCTCTGTTGCCGTTCATGTCCTGGAACTCCAGAATCCGCAGCCGCTCATTGGCTGAGATGCTCAGTTCATTGGCACAACGGGCATCGAAGGAGTAGAGCGCGTAGTAAATCTAAAAACAAATAAATAAAAAAATAAAGAATCCATTATTATATTGCGATATTCAATATATAAAAACAACATTAAAAATAATTCATATTAATTAACATGAATTAATTAACACAGACATAAAATCACCTTATAAAGTTGTCACAGGTAGCAGACACAGAATAACATTAGCACTTAATTGGAATCCTGTTTCTGGACACCTAACACATTTATGTCCAACATTCACTCTTCTTTTAGCTCTGCTTTTGGTCTCCACCAGCTGATGGAAATGTCTTGCTCTTTAACTGCTAAATGCACCACCTGGTGGTAGTGTCACTAGCACTGTGGCAAACAGCAATGCACCAAATTTCCCCAGGACTGTTTAATTTTTCTACAAACAACAACTCATGCCATCAGAATAATTTAAAAGTGTTTAATGTTAAATTAAAGTTCAACACAATTGTTACTTTATCACTTAATAAATTGTCTGCCCTTGTTTTGGTTTGGTAATGTCTGATTATACACACAAACACAAAAACAGTCAAACAAAATCTCACCTGATGACCATCTAATTCACTGTTGTGTTCTGGTTCTGGTTCTGGTTCTGGCTCCGGCTCGATGTAATCATCTCTGGAGTAAGCAGTCCTCTTCTGGCCAGAATTATCTCCATTTCTCCACTGGTATGAACTGTAGGTTTTGTCTGAGTGTCCATATCGTTGTGAGCGATTGTCTCTGAGTGAAGAATAAGAGTCTGTCTCCGAGAGGTCTGACATCTCCCTCTGGCTTCTGTGACTTGCATAACTTTTATCATACGTGTCTCTGTGCCGGTAAGAAGGCTCCTTGTCTCTGTGACTGGGAGGATTTCGTTGTGTTTGGTCTGAGAATTCCCTGCGGTTCGAGGGATTTCGGGGCGAGGTGCTCATGGAGTTGCTCTGACAGGCAGAGTCAGGGTTGGTTGCATCTCTGTGGTGACTCCTATGAGATGAGGCAGAGTCCAGAGACGGTTGTGGCGATGAATGACTGTGGGGCTGCGAAGTGGAAAAAGTGACGGTTGCCGTTTCCTGGTTAAAAGTCAGTGTGCTGCTGCTGTTTTGGCGGGAGAAAACAGGGGAGGAGCCGCCGTAGCCTGATTCATTGGACGATTGGCTCTCGATGGACACGTCTGACTGGCTCCTGCGTGGGTTGTAGGGTTTGAGAAAGGAGCTGTACACAAAACCCTTGGCGACTGCAAATTAAGACAAGCAAGAGAAGACATGGAAATATATATTATTGCTCCACCATTTTTCCTAAGAGATCAAAATATGTGTCTGATCTGTTAAACAGGTCTTGGAGTCCAAATTACTTACCTCCATTATCAATTAGCCAGCGGTTGTTGCTACCCATGGGGTCCTGCTGCTTGATTACACCCACAAGGTCTCCCTCTTGTATAGAAACGTCCAGATCCTGGGCTGCGTTGAAGTTTCTTTCTGCCTGGAAAAGTTTCTCAGGACCATAGAGTACCAGAAGTCCTGCACGGTGCTCATCTGTCTGCATGTTGCAGTTGGGCTAAAAGGACAAGGCTCATGGTTAGATCACCTTACAGCGGTGAAACTCCTCGTGCATCATTTATTAAAATATGCTATGGCACAAATGAGATGAGAGTTCAACTCACAGGTGCCTGCAGTTGCTTTTTAGGGGCCTGCTTCTCCAGAGTCTTCTTCTCGAAGGGCTTTTTTGCGGACGTGACTGGAGGCAGGTTCTCCGGGCAGAAGCTAAAGCCCTGCAGAAGTTGGAGAACTCGCTCATACTCTTCTTGGAACTGTGCAATCAGGTTGCTCTCTGTTCCAGCTTTGTTAGAAAACTGGAGATAAAAGGTAAAGAAAAAGCAAAAAATAGGTATACTGTACATAAATATTTATGAAAAAACACCCTCATAAACAAAGACAGACTCACAACGTGTAGGAGGGGCTTCAGCTCTCCCAGCGTCGTCTTCATGAAGTCTTTCTGAGCCTGAGAGAAAGCCCTCACACAGCCAGTAAACAGCTCCTCCGCCGCACCGTGGAACTTGGGGAGTTCGTCCAGAAGTTGGGCGTTGAGCGCCTCATAGTTGTTGCGTGCTGCCTGAAGCTCATCCTGGACACGGCGGTCCTTCAGGCGGTCGGCGCGCTCCTTGCAGTTGTCGTAGTCCAGCAGCTTGTCAAAGCGCTTTTGGATGAGTTTGTGCGGCCCGGCAAACATGAGGAGGAGCTGCGTGAGCGGGTTGACGACTAAGGCCTCCGTGCGCTCCTTCTGCTCGGGGAATGAGGGAGCGGGGTCAAAGATCTTTCCCAATGCACTTTTACATCAACTGAGTAAGGGTCAAGAGAGGAAGAGGACTTACAAATTGGGTGAACTGTTTGTCACTGATGCAGCGGTGAGCTCTCTGGAAGCGAGCGGGGTCGAGGATGCTGCGCTCTGTGTAGATGTCAGAGAAACTGATGGCTGCCAAGACATTCACAGACGCCGACTCCTGAAGAGATTTAAGAATTATTAAATGTATATTTTTATTACAGACAATGAAAATATGGCCCATGAAACATACTGTCATAAGTATATGATTAAGAACTTAATTACTTGCACACATCACAATTTTGGAAACACTTAATTTGCAATTAAAAATGGCATGAATCAGGCGAAGAAAGCATGTTTAATTTCAGGTTCTCATGTGGTGAAAACCGCAAAGACACTGAGTCATTGGAGTTTATCATGTTATAGTGGCAAATGTTCCTACCCTTATGTGTTGCAGGTACAAGGAAATGTCCCTGACAAAAGACTTGATGAGTCTCTCCTGTAGCCTGAACCTCTTCTCAGCATCATCAAATGCTTCGTCTTTAATCTGAGAAAAATGACAAGAGAGAAAGAGAAATCAGAAACGGCAAACACGTCTTTATTCACAACATTCAGGCAGTCTTCCCTCCACTTAGGTTAAGAACTGAACTAGGAGCAGTGTTGTACCTGGGGTGAGATTCCTGTGAGGTGCTTGAGGTGGCTGCTGACTCGGTTGGATTTTTTGATAATGGAGTGCATGCTCAGCTTAGAGATCTTGTCAATGAACGTCTCCTCGTCACCTTTCCTGTACTTCACCACTGTGAACAGCAGAGAGCGAGAGAGAGAGAGAACGGTTCAGACTGTGTACTGGACAAAAGTAGCAAAAGAAGACTAAAATCAACCAGGCTTTAAAGGTTCTTTTACCAAGGTCCTTCCTGCGCTTGTATTCGTTGATGTTTCCGTTGATCTCTTTGACGGCCTGCAGAGCCTGGGTCAGCTGGGGCCTGTCGTGGTGGCTCTCCGGCGTGGCCCCCAGCAGCTCCATCAGCAGCAGTGGGTAACGCATGACCCGCTGCACCGGCTTGATTAAGAAAGAGCCGAGGTTGATGTAATTTGTCTTCCCCCTGAAAAAAGTGACACAGACAGCAGACAGGGTTTGGTCAAAAAGGAAATACGAGAGAATGTGAAGTGTGAGAGAATCACACAGTCAGCAGTCCACCCACTATTACAGTCACAGCTATCGAATTACGATGATGAGAAAAGTTTATTCCCATGTTCATGTAACACATGTCTCTGTATCATGTGGATTGTATGATCCAATGATATGTATCCATCATCACATATACATACATATTCTGATGATGACCAATACAGTTTTTGGGAGACATTAAAGAACAGGAAAGGCACAATAAAAAAAACTGATTTGCTTAGTTGTAATGCAATCTAGAGGACAAATGAATTAAGCTGCAACAATTTAAATTGCACATTGTGGTTGTTAACTGCCAAAATATGATCTGTTGTCTGCATGGAAGCCAATTGCCAATATTTATTATAATATTATTACTTGCTATTGACATTTGTGGAGGAAAACACATGTAATTTCCCATGTTTAATGGTGTTTATGGTGGATATCTGGTTACCAGAGTTTCTCCTGACCAGCAAGTAAGAAGCGGTGAATCAAAAACATATCTTCTGTATCTTCATGATACAACATTCTCATGAAAATGAGAAAAGATACAATATTGACTACATCTGTTATTCTAAATTGCATTTGCTGTTTTTGTCCAGAAGATGGCATCAAATGTGTTACTCTGCCCATCCACAGAAGAGGAGGAGGAGAAGAAAAGGAGAACATGTTGAATTTTTTTGTTCACATTAGTGTACAGGATTCACATGCACATGCAAACACGAACACCAAAATATGAAGTCCATCTCAGTCCAGGGAAGGACAATGAGGTGGCAAAATTTTTAGAGTTTTCCACAGCACACACTTGGATTCTTTTTTTGCCATCACACAGGGTAAACACACACACAAACATGCACACGTAATTTCCAGGGGGGGTTAGTGACCAAAAGGCATGATTCTCATGCTGGAAATCATGACGACTTACCACTTGCGATATATGGCCCTGTTGAAAGGAAGGTTGGAAAGAGATAGAAAGATAACAAAAACAGGATTTATAAACCTCTGATACTTTCAGACTTTCATGTCCAATTTTCCCACAACTCTTAAATTCTGCAGAACTCAAAAGGAGGTATTTGCCTTTGCGTAGACTAAATCCTAAAGTCATTTCACTTCAACTTTGAAGCTCAATTCAACAGTCAAGCCAAATGCGCGCCCGGTTGTTATGGTTTTGTTTTGTGAATTCTCTCATAAAGCTGGACAGAGACCCAGTGCGGCAGTAAAACGTGGCAGGTTCTAGAAGGTGGCAGAACACATGACCTTTTTAAAGATGAATAGATTGAAACAGACACGCACACACACTTAAGAGTGTTGTTTTCCTGATGAGGCTAGCTATGGGTAACTTATAAAACGACTTGAAAAACTGTAAGTCAACAGAAAAAAAGCAACTGAAAACAACGTCAAGTCAATAACGTATTGGCAGTTTGCATAGTTTGAGCTGTACATTAAACATTTCTTCTTGGAAGCAGCACCCTTTTTTTCCCTTCTAAGGCTCTCGGTCTTACAAAACCTGTGTTTACCTTCAAACACAGATTGATGACTTTATTATACAGAAACAACAGAGAGTCACTGCAGGTATCTGAGTCACTGATGGTGAAACTAGACAGGTAAAACCAGATTGGGTGCATTATTTGAATGCTCCACATTACTGAGTGCTACAAGAACACTATGAGATGGAGCGTGCACACGGCAAGAGAGAGATAAAGGTGGCTTGAAATCTGCCTTTAGTTTTCTGTTAAGTGAAAACATGTCTCAGACTGAAAAGGTATTTCTTCTGTTTAAAAATTTACTGCGACTGCACTTCTCTATCATCACTTGCCCACGCATCACAGTTCAAAGTCTGCAAGAGAAACCCAGTCATAAATTAATTCCATGTGAATATCAGCTAACAGGAAACTTTACTGTAGTCTTGAACTCCATAACAACATGACAAAACATTTACTTGATGACGGTAAGACTCCATTTTAAAATTATTCTACTGAAAGACCCACTTAAAATACACACACTGTATCAGTACAGTTACTTTTTCACTTCCTACACAAACAATACATGAATAAAGCATTTTATAGTTAATGTTTTACTTTTAAAGTGTAAATTTGATTGAGGTGGCCACTCTTGCTTTGTTTTCATGCTTTTAAAAACACACAAACATGCACGTTTGTGGTAACTTGCGTGCAAAAGGTCAAACACACAGGTCAAAACTAAAAATTGTACAGTGACCCTTTTTCAGACCGTTTTTTTTGTCCTGTCAGTGACCCACCTCAGTCTCTCCAGACACTCCAACACGTGGCGCTGGATGCTTTCGTCTTTCTCGTAGCTCTCCAGCAGAGAGATGGCATCATCGTGGTTCTGGCAGTAGATCTTGTACACCTCCTCCAGCTCAGCTTTGAAGTCCAGAAATACCTTTCCTGAGAGCAGAGGGTACAGAAAGGTAAGGTCACATGCTCATTTAAAAAAGGGAAACAGGTGAAAGTCGGGAAAGTTGGTGCAGAGAGAAATCTCAACTGTTTGAGGGCAATACAACTTAACCTGTGACAATGATCTCTGTGGTTATTTTTTCTACTGAACACAATATCTCAAACATTACTTCACATTATTATCCTTCAGTTTACTTCCTGTAACGCTAGCTTTTTTCAAAATGTGTTCAAAGTCTTACTCAGCCAATAAAATTTGATCAGGTGACAGTTTATGGTTGAGACATGAATAAAGTACATGTACAAGTAGCATGTAGAAAGAAGCCGCCTGATTGGACTGTGGGCAAAGTGTGGGAGAAATTTTATAAGATATACTGTATGTATCTTTTAAAAAGTGGCATATTACCTATAGAGTCTGTTTCCTGCAGTGTATCAAACAGGCGCTTTGACAGGTCGATCACAGAGCCAATGTTGCCAAAGAGCCCATCAAAGTCCACATTCTTCACCTTTAGGAAATGCAGATAGAAAGTGTTAAAACAGTGATAAACGTTCCTCTGCGCTGTTGACTGATACACATGGAGCTAAAAACATTAGTATCCTGTTTGTGAGTGCTTTTTTTGGAGTGTCTTGGTAATGTTTTGCTTATGTAACACATAAAACACAATGTCTTTGATTTGGAAAATAAGGGAAGCCCATATCTCGAAATACCTGATTATGCTAGCTGGAGTACTCAGAGACAAACTGGAATACTGTTGTAGGTAAACACTTTATCTAGGTTTCTGATCACTCTCTGCTTTGTTCACAGGTGCCGCCTCCACTCAAGTAATAGTTCAGTAGTAGTTGGTCAGTAGAAGAAAAAGTAAAATGACTACCCATGTTAGCTGAATTAAAAGTGAAAGTTTCACCGTGCTCTCACGGTCCTACACTGAATTACCTATTTGATAAAGAAAATAAATCCGGCAAAGGGGTAAATGCAGCAGAGTCCAGGCAGTCAGAAATGTATACTCAGTATACTGTATACAGAGAGATGAATAACCAGGTTTCTCTACAGTAAGTTCCATGTAAACGTCATATCCCAGCCTCCAAGCTATGACATAAACATACTTACTTTGTTCCTTCTATTTATTTAAGCGGTCTTTAAGTTTGTCTTGTATTTACCAAGTGCTTCTCTCGACACCCGGACATGGTCGAGTTCAGCAGCACAATATTTACATCCCGTTACCTGTTTCTTCTGCAGAGGCATGATGATCTCCTCGACACACATCTCCAGGTCTTTGATGTAGTCCTTCTCCGTCTGCAGCAGCTCCTCGATCACCTTTGACCTTTTCTCCATCATCCTCAGCGTGGGATCCTCTGTGCCCATGCCGGCGGCGGGGGTGGAGTCCGGGATCGGGATGGAGTCCAGGGGTTTGGGTTGGGACGACAAGAGTGTCATCTCTGGAAAGCCAGCAAAGGAGACAGATTTAGCTCCGTCTGAAGTGAATTGAAAACATCTTCAAATTTATTGTAATATTTTTGATTAAACAGCATTTAAGACAAATCAATTAATTTCATCTCAAAAATTTATCAATTTCTGCACATTAATAGCCATGAAACTGGGTTAAACACAAAGCTTGTTCTGGCTAAAAAAAAAAAAAGTGACACAACAGGGTTATTCTAAAGATGACAAAAAGGGAAAGAACAAACAGAAAATGTTCACAGCCCATGTGTCTCCATTCATTGTATCCAAATATACTCCTGCCTGCCCACCCACCCAGTCCGCCCATTTACTCTCTGTCTTGTCTGACTAGCTTTTGATCACTGTCTCTGCCATCACTCTCTGGGGGAGCCTGGGACTGGAGGGAGAGCCCCTATCATGCACCACTGCGTTTTATGAATGGACCCAAAACTGGAGTGGACTCAGGCTCTTTGTGTGTGGCACAATGGCCTGTGACAGTAACTACAGACAGGCTCTCAGGGATCGGACAGATATTAAAAGACAAGGCAGTTAGAGGGGGCCGAGGGAGGAGAGATAACAGTACTGGAGAGTGATGATACATGTAGTCCAATATCTAACACACAGAGTTGGGCTGGATACAAAAATATATCTGCTATTTGTCTCTTTAAATACTCTAATAAAAACGAAAAGTGACAATGAATTAAATCACACTAACAAGCATTGTTTGTGTATCCAAAGCCTGATACAGCTTATTCCCCTGTGCCATAGACCTCCATTGTCATCCAAAAACTATTAAAACCATATTAATAAGCTGCACTGTGGGACGTGCTGAGATGTTCCTTCATTACCATGAATACGGGTACCATGGTTTATTTGAAGTCGAATCCCACATACACCATCCTGCTGCTGTAAATACACACAAATACGCAGAAAATAGTTGCTAAAAGGATGTACTGACAAAAATATGTTTTTTTGTTTTCTGTTCATCTGTTTTTCCGTTTTGGTTTTAAAACAACAACATACAAAAAAGACTTGTTTTTTTAAATTCAGTTTTGAAACGAAATAATCAAAGAACAAACCATACACAGATTAAAGTCTTTCTCAACCAATAAAAATGGTTCAAAGTACAAAGTACAAAGCACAGCATGTAGAATGCCACACAATTAGACTGTGGGTGAAACAATTACTTTATATGATATGTAGCTCTTAAAAACCTGGCTCCTTACCAACAGGGACTGCTCTGAGGTTACTAAGTATGATGACATGGACTACTACAATGTTGGTTTTGGTCTTTTCATGGATTTATTGGCAATAACAAAACTATATATTATTATCCTTTAAGCATGACTGCGAGATGTTGTGGAGGAAAAGCAGCAGCATTTACTTTGCACTATAAATTAGAGTCACATATTCAGAGTGGATCAGCCAGATATTTCGAGGAACACTGATTAAAGATCTGATGCAGAAAGTGCTGCGTTGTGTTAACGGATGAGGGTGATGTCACCCTTGCTACTCGAGCAGATGCTGTCGGAGGCTAATGACGTTAACTCTGCTTACCCTCGCACTTGCAAATACTTGTATGCTACACGCACACAGCCAGACTGCTGCAGAATCACAGTTTTGCTTAAATCACAGTTACATCCATTTGAAAACTTATTTCCTAAGTGGGACCACTTACCATGACAAATACCTACTTCTCATGAGAGTATTAAGCTAAGATCAAATATAGAGCCTTGCAAAACTTGACTGCAAAGTTTTTACATTTTGAGTCAACCATTTCAAATACATTATACACTGCTCAAAAAAATAAAGAGAACACTTAAACAACACAATGTAACTCCAAGTCAATCACACTCCTGTGAAATCAAATTGTCCACTTAGGAAGCAACACTGATTGACAATCAATTTCACATGCTGTTGTGCAAATGGAATAAACAGGTGGAAATTATAGGCAATTAGCAAGACACCCCCAAATAAAGGAGTGGTTCTGCAGGTGGTGACCACAGACCACTTCTCAGTTCCTATGCTCCCTGGCTGATGTTTTGGTCACTTTTGAATGCTGGCGGTGTTTTCACTCTAGTGGTAGCATGAGACGGAGTCTACAACCAATACAAGTGGCTCAGGTAGTGCAGCTCATCCAGGATGGCACATCAATGTGAGCTGTGGCAAGAAGGTTTGCTCCATCCACCACAGACTGTCCAGGAGTTGGCGGATGCTTTAGTCCAGGTCTGGGAGGAGATCCCTCAGGAGACCATCTGCCACCTCATCAGGAGCATGCCAAGGCGTTGCAGGGAGGTCATACAGGCACGTGGAGGCCACACACACTACTGAGCCTCATTTTGACTTGTTTTAAGGACATTACATCAAAGTTGGATCGGCCTGTAGTGTGGTTTTCCACTTTGATTTTGAGTGTTACTCATTCAACTATGTAAAGAAAGGAGTATTTAATGACATTATTTCATTCATTCAGATCTAGGATGTGTTATTTTAGTGTTCCCTTTATTTTTTTTGAGCAGTGTATGTTGTGAATTGTCTGATCCTTGGGACACCTGCCTTTTGTCTCCCTCCCACCCTGACCTCATTCCCATCTCTCTCCCCTCCCCTCTCTCTCTTCACGTGAGTCAGATAAAGCTCGACTAAAGGAGCTTTTCTCACCGCTTGCGCCGTGTCGCCCTGCAGCATCCGCCGATGCTGCTCTGCCAACATCCAGCTCTCGAGCATTCCCCCACTGATGAGAAACTAGGTTCACTAATGGGTTTTAAATGTGAACACAATGCAAAGAGAGACAAAGACTTAAATTAAGAATTTAATTGGAAACAATTGGCTTATTCCCATGTTTGCATGTTTGATCCTCTACTCACACACACCAACATCATGTGCTCCACTTCACATGCTTAAATACGGGGTCATTTCCATCATAACCAACCTGTGAAACCGCATGACCAGATTTTGACCCACTTCTATGGAATTCCACTTTTTTTTGTCCTGTGAAGTTTCATAGAAAGAGGCTACAGGCATTTTACACTTGTTTGCACAATTGTACACACACACACACACACACACACACACACACACGAGGCTTGAAATGCTTAAAAGTACAATTCATTCATTTCAAATACAATGTACAGCAACACTGCCATTCAGTTGTTAGTGATCGAGAATTTATTCCAAAATATTCTACGTTTGATTGAATATGAAGGAAACACATTAAGTGCCTTGCCTAACACACACTCACAGGTGCCCATGACGTTAGCTGTAACATAAGAATCTCGGCATGTGGAACAGGATCTGCCTTTGTCACTCAGTCCGCAGCAACAGGTAACACCCACATAACTATCACTTAGTGTCTACTGAATCACACAACTGTGACCGGATGCCAGCAATCAGAGAAGCTAATCACTTAGTAGACACAAAAACATGCTGCTGAAAACCTTAATATGGCATCAAGTGTTCAAAATATAGTGTTTCATGAAGTATTAATCACAATAAAACGATACCACAAATTGTTCCCCCTTGTTGGGAATGTTTTTCAGGTGTCATTCGATTTTAAATCTGCTGTTCTTTCATTACAGTAAAGCTGCGGTCTGTCTGCAAACACCTGTTGATCAACATATACAACCAACAGAACACAGACAGACCTGTTTCTGAGAGGAACAACTGCTATGTGACTTTACAAAAACAAAACACCTCTATAGCTTATACTATACTAAATCAAATAAGGTGTGTGTTGCATTTTCTGGACAGAAATCACAGTACTGTTCTCATTATCTTGCCATGCCATGAAAACATTTGACAGGTTTGGTCATTATGTGCTGCATACAGTAAGTCTTGGGTGTAAACAGTATATTTAAACACACACACACACACTGTAGAATTGGTGTGACACGAATGCAACTGGTTATCGAATGATCAACTCTTTATGGGGAGCGAACATCCAGGGAAAACAGGGGTGATGGTTCTGCAGGGGGCTCGGGATGTCTGTACAGAAACTCGGCAGCATGAGTGTTAGTAAATGACTTGCATTCCAATGGTGACCTGGTTCCACATATTAGAGGGTTTGGAAAATAAAACAAAGAGGCTGCCTATGTAATCTCTTGGAGTATACAGGCTTATGGGTTATATGGGCTAATGAAGGCAGAGACACTGTGGCCCTTTGATTCTCTCCCTTCACTAAATATCTCCCTATCCAAATGAAAAAGCATTTTATTAATTTGATTAATGGATTGTCATCTGATTCTTTATTAATCCTTTTCTGATAAAAAAGTTTAGAGTAAAGTTCTATAGAATTATGTTGGTTTTACTGCCTTTTATGGAGGAAAAACTGAGCTACTGCATATATACAGGAAATTTCACACAAATGCAAATAACAAAAATATAAAGAAAGATTCCCCTATTTAAAACTCATTTGAACACAAACTCAGAGATTTTGTGTCCCAGCTTTAAGTCACTGTGTGTAATGCAGACATCAACAGGTGGAATCAGTATCGTATACAAAGTATAGTAGATTCACAGAGTCCAGTAAAACCTGGAGCAGCTCTTTTTACATCTGAACATGTTCCAGATTTGGGAAGCTTTGGAGATTTACTCACTATAACCTGCTTCTTGGAACAGGAGCCTCAACGCTTCACAGGAATCAGACAATTTGTAAATGGTTTCCATTTGGAACCACTTCTCGATTTCATTACGACACCTTATGAATCATTGTAGTTACAAATACACAGCAGACTGGATTACTGGGACAGTCACAACAGGGAGTGTCCTTAATAGCACTATTAAATGACGTGCGCCAGACAACATCTCTCACTATACTGCACCCTCTACCTTCTCAGTATGACTACAGTCACAGTCACACCTGGATGCATTAGCATAGGTCATTAAGGATTTAACAAAAAAAACAAGTTAGAGGAAATAAGGTGCCACAAACAAATAACAGCTTAGTCAGAACACATGGCTGAAAGGCCCAAAGATTACGGAGATGGTGACTTAGTGTTGCTGGGGTGAATTCATGAGTATCGCATACTCCTACACTGATTTATGGTTCATATGTATTGTCTCATTTGTATGAAAACCAGTAATGTATGTTTTTCAGCTTTCTTTTGCTTAGTTTGTTTTGCAAGTTGGACCTAACCCAAAGAGTAAGACGCCCTTGGACATTTACCTCTTTACTTTAATGCGTGCAATGATGCTCATAATATTCGTTAAAATTTTAATTTGGTATCACAGAAAAACAGATTTGGTGCTACAATCTCCATCTGGGATTGGTTTAAGTTTTGGAAAGGCGAAAAATAGATCAATGAATGGCATGTTAATGATTACAGATTTAATTTTACAGTCCCTTATTAATGCCTTTCTACCATATACTCAAAAAACACACTGGTGACATTGACACCATTCACTGGTGCGTTCCTTCCATAGCAATAGATTTTCACACGGACAAAAAGAGAGCGAGAGAGAAGATGATGAGGTTTCACCCACCTGCTGCTCGCAACTTTCTTCAAACCACTTCAAAAACAAGCCCACACCCCCACCACATACACATATAATGGTTCAAACAACACCACCCATTCTACGATAGTCCATTGTCAATCTGAAGTCCAGCTCCTGAGCCTTGTAGAGGACTGCGCGTCCCGCTGCAAAAATTCCCATTCCAGAAATCCAATTACCATGAGAATGGATGGGAACCCACCATCATTAAACACAAACACGCACACACACCAGGGAAGACACCCCTCTGGCAGACAATAAAACCTGGAGCTGGACTTTGTGCTGCATGAACAGATGTCCTGCTTCAACATGCTATGTCCCAAATCCATACCACAACCGTCACAGTATACTGTGTTAGCAGCAAGATACCGGCTGAACCCATTTTATACAAACAGGAATTGATATAATACGTGTGATGTTGGATGTGAATCAAACTGCAACTTTGAAAGACTACTGCAAATGAATCGTCACAAAGAGACAACTAAATGTCTCTTGTGTTGCTTTTCTTTGTTTAAAATATATTTTACAGCTGTTTTACAACCACCCACAACATTTAACATGTTTTTCTGCTGTTTTCCTCCCCCATTTACCCTCACATTGGTGGGTGTAAAGACATGACTACATACACCAAACCTGCTTAGGATTAGTATGTAGTATGGGAGTGGGACAATTTCACAGTTGTGACCTGATGTACTCATGCTACATCTCAGCCTATTTTACAGTTGCATTGCTAGATCTGGCATGACAAAATTCTTTTCTGTGGATAACAACATATCCTGAATGACCCAGAATCACCCCTTGTTGATCTGCTCGTGCCTTTTCTCCCTTTTTAATGCTGCACTTTTCTTTTCCGAGTTGTAAAGTCGCATGAACAAAGACAAATGTACCTACAGGTACAAATGAAGTAACCTGAACCTGAACTTTGGCTACTGTAAGATTTCTTAGGGGTCATGCTGAGTAGGACAGGTCCAGCAAAATATATTCCAGTTCTGTGAAGACTCTGTTTTGCGTTTCACAGTCTACTGACACCTGACTCTCCCTCTGACAGGCTGAATCCTATCAAAATTATGATGCCTAGATTCAACATATTCCTCTCAACCCTCCCAAGTTAGTTTGCAGTTATATATTTTAACTCTTTTATATAATCTACCATACAAGTAATCTCAAGAATAATCTTTATTTTTTTTCTCTTTAGAAATTACTTTGTAGCAAATCCAGTTTTTAACGTAACACTCCTCATATACTCTTCACAGTGTGTAGTCAGCGTGCTACACTAATAGCCGTGCAAAGTCAAAAGTTTGCCCCGAACAAAGCGCTTTAAGGTCAGACACAATCAATGCTGTGTGTTTTTCTGCTCCAGAGTTCACAGCAGAACGCACAGTCGCCATGGCAACACAAATAGCGGGGGCCCTACTTCATATCATGCCAAGTTTTGGAGAGCAGGGTGGGGCTTTGCTGAAGTAATCACACGGGCAAGTCTGTGTGAGTGTGTGTTCAGACATGAAGTGTACTGGAGAATAAGTTCACACAAGCTATACTAGCAACAGTATTTACCTAAAAACATGCAAGCCAGGACTAGCAATTCATACTGGATGTTTTAAAAAAACAAAATCCATGACGCTGGTAACTGGCAGAAGTTATGAGAGCACAGGGAATGTAAGCATTAAAAAGGGCTTCAAACTGTTTCCCTTTCACACATTCACTTTTGTGTTAACTCCAAATACATTGCTTTGTAGAAAAAAAACACAATCTTAAATTTTCTTATTGAATCATCCATTTGAGTAAGCATGGGGGCTTTTGTTTGGCTACACCCCCAGCCTTTTGTCCAGATTTGTACCAACAACTGTCACACCAGGTAGAATGTCACTTAAAAATGGAGAAAGGGGAGTTTATTCAGTGACATGCCATCTTGTTTATCTCTTTTAGGGGTCCTATGTCAAAAGGTCACATTCCTGCTCCTGGCAGAATTGCACAGCAACCTTGTATGTAATACTGCTGGGAGTTCCTGGTAATTACGACCCCTCCCTTCAAATTACACAAGTCATTTTAAAAGCAGGTCGTGTGCTGATACATGTAGCATTCAGAATGTGATTTTCTCCAGACCTAATCCTGTGTTTAGTGTCCGCTATCGGACACCAAGATATACAACTCTTCTTGTTTCCAGGTGGATAAGGCTGCAGTCTAATTAACAAGTTGAATAAATAAATTGCTACAATGCTGCATGGGAAATGGGACCAAGATTGTGATCTCTGGCTTCCCTGGAATTTCTCATTTCGTCTCATTTCTATATCCAATTACTTCAAGAGACCATCAGTTTTGCATATGTGCAGAGCACGCATCAAGAGGAAACAAAACCATCAAGTGAGGGACCTACTTAACTAAAAAGCTGTAACTTCGTCAAATTAATGGAGAAGGAGAGGACAATGAATCTATTAGGTCCCAACGCTGCTGTGGTGATAAAACACTGGTGCGACAACATAGTATAAAAAAAAAAGAAACATTTGAGGAAGGAAAACCAGTCAATCACAATACATTTTCTCCCGTTTCTACATGTTTACAGTCTGACTATTGCCTAAGAGACAATTGCATGCGTGAGAAAATTTCCTCCTTCCAGACAACCTGTGTGTGAGAACTGCCTTGAGACTTTGAGATGACTGAACTAGCTGCATTATATCTGTTGCGAATTTTAGGACAAGTAAAAACAAGGATGTGCCTGAGGACTTTAAGAGTTTTCCCACAATGAAAACAAGGGTGATGAAATGTTTTCTTTATATTCCTTAAAATACCACACCACATTTAACAAATTACTCTTATAGACAAAAGGTAAGCTTCTTATTGTAAACAATCAACCAAAATTGGATTTTATTTTGCTCTGTGCAACTGTAATATTTAATAAACTAAACTAGACAAACACAAACTAGATTATAAGGCTTGCAATTGCTCTAAAATGAAACCAGCATTAGTAATTATCTCAATAACTTTAAATAATAAATAAATTTAAAATGATAACATAAACTGATATTGGAAATGCAAGTGGTGAAGTGGCTTTGTTTATACAGCCAGTGTTTGAGATTGGCACCTTATTTACTTTACAAGCGTCTTCAAGAGTCTTCGCCACTTTAGCACAGAGGACAGTAAAATAATCACTCCATGTATGTAAATAAATTAGTTCCCAGAGCTAATGTCACGACGGCCAAGATCAATATCTTTACCTACTGTGCCAGTTAGTACACACCAAATATAACAACTGCGGAAGCTTTTACCACAAAGTTTCATGTAAGACAATATCAGGATGACAAATATTGGGAATATAAAACTCCTTGTGCAGCAAATCTAAACTTCTTCCACTCTGATAAGACAAGGATTATTGTGAAACTCAACTTTAACAAATGTTAATGAAAATAAAGTGTACTGGCCTGCTGACTTATTTGCTTGCCAGCAGTGAGATAAGACGTATTTAGAGCAATTTTGTGTGGACGAACTGAGATCCTGTCCAAAGATTTTCTGTCTTAACTCCTAACTCCCCCAACCCCACCTCCGTCCCGCTTCCCACCAATGGTAGCAACTCCTAAAGGATTACAGAGGACAACACAGAATACGCTGGATGACGTCAAGTTACTCACACACAGACACTGTCCCTACAGCAGAAGACATTTTTTTAAAGTTCAAGAGTGAGTCAATAAACAGAAATCCGGGTGCATATTTACACCATTTTTACAGGTTTCAAACAATAAGCAGGTTTAAGGCAAACTGTTAAGCTATCTTAACAAATAAATAAATAAATAATCTATTCCTGCAAAAAACACCAAAACACACACATAAAGTTCATAATAAAAATCATAACTAGCCCTATATCATGCATGTCAGATGAAAGCAGCTGCTGTTCACTAGGCTCAGTTCAGTTTTTTAGATCCAGAGACTGGTCTAGCATCTAATACTGGATTACTGAGAACAAAGACCCTTATACACGGTCAAGGCCCATCTCAAAAAGCCACGACCGTCACCTCACTGTCACTGAATCACGGCGTAAGCCCAATAAGCACTGCAACAATACGGCCTAATGTTTTTAGCCATGCAATCAAATGCTTTACTCAGGGCAAACCCCTGACAGAGCCAAAACAGTTTAACAAGATTAAAGAATGACAAGACACTGCAGAGGCAAGTGTGCATGTGTGTGTGTTTTGAAAAATGGCGTCATCTCTCAATTGAGCCTCCAAGGTCCCAGCGTGCATGTGCACACAATCAGACGAACACACTCACAAGTATCAGTCTAGTTATGCAGTGAAGGAGTCAGGCTAGTACTGGCCACCGCCTGGCACCAGACAGACCCCCACCCTCCACTCACCATGCTGACGCTAGGGATTAATACTTGGACTCCCAAAATGGATGTGTGGTGGGGGCTGATGTGGACTATGTGTGTGCGGCCGTGCGTGTATGGCTTGTATGTGTGTGAGTTTGTAGGTGACTGGGGGAGGGGCCGTGGTGCGCCACCTGCTTCTTCTCAGACACAATGAAGTGAGCAGAAGAGTGCTCTCTCTTTCTTCGATTCCTCATGAAACACACTTGTGCACAAACAAACGCACACACGTTCCGCTACTTTCTGATGTTGTATTAGTTGTTTTTTGTCTTTACAAAGCATATTTATCAGTATGCCCGAGTGAACCCCAATCATCTCAACACGCCATGTTCACTTTGTTACAGGTGATGACATCATTGTCATAACGCTGGGTATTTAACCTCAGTACTGTTGGTGACAACTTTGAGTGTCCTACATTTTTTGGATTTGGTAATGTTTTGCCTTTCTACTTTTAATACATGACTTACAAAGTCCAAAGTCTGGTTATAATAAGAAACCTAACCTGACTGTCCACAGAACGTGATGTGTTTTGTAATATTTAGGCCGAAATGTATATAGTAAATAAGGATGTGGTTTATAGAACATGCTTGAAATTATCTTTTAAACATAACCACTTCACTTGCCATTAATTCTACTACTCTATAGATTGACCCTGATCCTAGAGTGTATCCCTGTCTGAAGAAAACAACCAAGACAATGAAAGACTAACCATTCAGTCATGCAAGTACCAAACAGACTAGTAATGGTTGCGCATAGCATCAGTGATGCACAGTACGGCAGCAAACAGAAAAAATACTGGGAAAAATTATGACAACAAAAAACCAAGAGCCCACAAAACCTGTTATGCAGGTTCTTACGCCTACAAATACCTGACACTTTACTTTCTTGTGAGATAAGTGAAACTCTCTCTCTCTCTCTCTCTCTCTCACACACACACACACAGATTCCAGCACACACTTCTCACAAGGAGGAGAGACTGGCTGGTCAGCACTTTCAAGCCCCCAGCATTGATTAGAAGAGCACATCTGGCGGTCACCAATGAGCGAAATGAGACACCAAATACTGTCGACCTCTCCACCCTCTTATCTACATGGGTTGCAACTAACAAGAACTGATGCCAACCATATGTCCTCTTTTATTTTTCAAGATCTGTTTAGTAAAGTGGAGTTGTACCTGACTCTATTTATGAATTATCGACTGGTCTGAACCCTCTAAAAAAATTTGTAGAAATGACCACACAAACACAGAGAAAATAAAGCATATGGAAGACATTCTCTTACATATTAATATCCTTGTGTTTACCTTGTTTTTGTTTCCTTGTAGTGGCAAACTTGGAGTTTTGCAGGGAGCTTGGAGCTGTCTTCCTATAGAAGCTGTTACGATCTAGTGAGCCCACATAAACAGGCTTGCGACCCCGTTTTGAACCAGTGTTTCCATCACTCAATTCATAGCCATTTTCCTGCTCTACACTGTGTCGGTATATAACGGGATCCTCAAAAGAGCGCATTTCCCTGAGGAACTTCTGGTTCTGCTGCTCAACCCATTCCTCACAGTGTGTCTTGCAATCTTTTTTAGGGTATTCCTCATATGGCGAATCTACAGATATTGAGCGTAAATCTTGATATCTATTTCGAGGCTTGTAGGGGGAACATTCCCTTTCTCTGGATTCATAGTAGTCTTCATCATCATAGTCATAGTGGTCCACAGTCCTCCACTCATTGTGGTCCTTAGCTCTGTAGTGGTCCCTCCTTCTGTCGTTGTAGTGCTCATCTCTCCTCTCATCACCTGTGTCCTTGTCCCCGTTATAGTAGTCCCTCTCCCTATAACCACAGTGCCCGTCCAGCTCAGAGCCATACTGGCCCCTTCCTTTACTGGTGTGAGTTTCCTCACCCCTTCGATTATAGACACCCCTGTCTTTGTAGTTATTTTCTCTGCGGTCAAATCGATCCTCTGCATGCCAGTCATAAGAATGGTCATTACGTTTTTGCTGATCGTAGTAGCGGTTGTCCTCTCTACGCTGGTAGGATTCCTTTTCTCTATAGCGAGGTCCATTTTTAGAGTCATAATAATCCTTATCATGGTCATAGCTGTGATCACTGTCCCTGTAATTGTCTCTGCGAGCATAGGTGTCTTTATGATCATAGTAGTCTTCATACTCACTGTTGTAACTGTCATGTTCTCTGAGATCATGTTTACGTTGTTTTCTGCTGTCAAAATACTGCTGCTCTCGGTCGTCATATTGCTCGTTGTATTTCCCGTCATTATGATCCTTATGCCTGTATTTGTCCTTGTGATTATACTCCTCCAAGTCTCTGTGACTCCTATAGCCACGTCCAGTTTTATGGTCATTTTCCCTGACCCTATCATTTCTTCTTCTTCTGTCTTCGTCCAATTTAGCATACCCCTCTTGAGTTCTAGAGTCATTACTTTCTTTTTCTTGTGGCACTCTGCTGTAGTCCTGTTGTCTGTTATCCTCAGGTCCTTGGTAAAAACAATTTTTGCCCTTCCATTCAGATATCCTCACATCTAGGTGACCATCATGTGAACCAGGGTGGAAGTAACCGTCCTGGCCTTGATGCCTCTTCTCTCTGAAAGCTTCCTTCTGCTGGTCCCCTTGTTCCCAACTGGGTTGGTAGCAGACATTGCCCTGTCTAATTTGGGCTTGGTGCTCCCATTGTCCAGGCCAAGGAGCTTGAACATGCACTTGAGGCAGTACTGGCCCACCTACAGGCCCCATCATGCCACCATGTAGTGGTACAGGGCAGCCTGGAGCTGGAACTGGGTCACCAGGACCTGCTACCATGACTGGTGAATGTGACTGTCCAAGAGGAACTGCTCCATATCCAGGATATCCAACCTGTTGCTGTTGAAGCTGCAGTTGGTGTATTTGTTGAAACTGTTGCATATAGGCCATCCTCTCCCTCTCTCTGGCCCAGCCAGCATCCCCAAGCTCCTCCACACTCTTCCCTCTCCTTATCGGGGCACCAGACGCATAGGCCAAATCCATTGGACCAAGCATGACTGGGTTGCCATAAACCACCGGGCTCTTCATGGCTCTTGTTGTTTATATCAGCCTACCCCTTGCTGATTCAGTATCCTGTTCAGCGTGGCTTATTCCCTTCTTCCAAAGTCCTGCATTCCATAACAAAGCGCTGTGGGAGACTCCACCTGTCAGGCATACTGTCTGTTAACTCCCCTACTTGTTTTCTCTGTCTCCTCTCCACTGTCTTAGCAGGACTGCCTGGCCCAAGCACCTCCCAGCCCTCAGTGTAACCGAAACGTACCCTCCCCGTAGCTATCTCAGCGAATCGTGGAAGGAGAAGGGGGGTTGAGTTATTGAAGGAGGGGCCTCTTTGAGTTAATGATTCAGTGGAGTCACATGAGTGGAGGATTAGCCCAACAGCACCTCCCATTGTTTCAATTGGCCAGGATCTCTGTTTGCAGGAAACCAGTCTGCCTAAAGATTTTTTTGAGGGAAAATGGAGAATAACTTCACAGTCTGATTCTGAGGGGATTCAGACTTTGGCACCAAATGTTTTTGTTCACTGCCATGAACAATCCTCCATCCTTCCGTGTATCCTGTTTTCTTTGTTTTTGCTTTCCTGTGGGTTTCACTGCTATGCTCAACAGCAGCCTGTAGTGACAAAAGCAATTACGCTACTCATTCCTATCAGTGTATACAACCACTTCTAGCTTTCATATTCTAAATTTCAACACTGGTGTAAAGGACATGTTATTTGTGGTTAAAGAGAAAGTGAGCAAGAACTGACCCGTCTGTCAGTTTGGCCCTACATTTCACGAAGGAGCAATCATTTACATGTCATTTTGTTTGAAAAAAAGTTTCTTTTGGAGTATCGACTGATTGAAAGATGAGTGTTAAGTACAAAACAAGTGAAAGGAAAATATCTAAGTAAAGGATAGTTACTGTATTTGGATATTTAGAGCGAGTCAATGAGTATGGAGAGGGAAAGATTTTTGAGCGTACACAGCCTGATTAGGCTACTAAAAAGTAGCTGCTGGTGTGTACAATGAGCTATTGTTGAAGATTGTCCCTAATCTCAGAAGACACATGATCTTTTTAGTGTGAGAAAAAAAAACTCAGGCCTATTCATAAAGCTGGAGTAGAATCTATCCCCCACCCCCTTAACTCTCCATGAAAGAGGCAGGCACTAAAGGGACAGGTTTAAAGGACTTAAAACTCAAGTGCACATAGTATATGGACACACGTGTGAAATGTCAATTTACTGTAATCAGAAGCTTGTGAAATCCAGTTTCTGGTTTGATTAAACTGGTGTCAGCTTAGCCCAGCCTAGATAAACAGGGAAACCAGAAACATGGTGGTCAATAAAAGTAGAGTTTTAACTTGAATAAAATGCTTTCCAAAAAATCTAATTTGGGGAAACAGGGAAGAGCCAAAGTGACTAAAATGACACAAGCAGAGATACATGTAAAGGAAGTCTTTAGATGTATACAATACAAAATATCCACTTACTGGATGATTTTATTTTGCATCTTTTTTGTGTCTTGTTTACTAAAAAACAAGTGAAAAGTAATCATGTTTGATTCCAATTACATTTAGTTAAATTGCTTTGAAACAAGACATTATTTAAGGGGTTTGACAGGATTTATTTTCTTTGTTTTGTAAAGAAAACACATCACAGTGTGTGTAGTACACAGGCCAAAACCTATAATGTACACAGGCAGTTTCACAAGGTAAGGCTGCGCTTGGAAATCTTACTAATGTACTTTGTTGTCTACTTAGGTGAGGCTGTTTAATTATCATCGTTCAACATCTCAGCTTTCAGCAGCAGAACACAACCGAAACTGTGTGTTTGTGTATGTGTGTCAACTGCTGGAATGTCAAATAAAACATTCCTCTCCATGGCTGTTGGCATTTTAAGGCTAAATGAAACTGTGTCTTGACTGACATTCAGCTCATCTAGAAAAAGTGGTGTGATGTCCAGCAATAAGGTCATATATCAAACCGTCTGCAGCCTAGACGTCGCCCAGTTTGTAAGGCTGACTGAGGGAAACCTGAAGCTGAAACAGATCCTGAAAACAGTGTTAAATAGATCAGGCTGTGGTGTCATGGATGCTGATGGAGGCTTTTTGAATGGTGGGTTTAAAGAATTAAAGGAGGCTGAAGGTCAAAGAGCTTGTAAAGATGGTAGAGAAAACCCTGCACTAGTGTGTGTGAAAAAGTGAGACACTGAGCACATTCTATACTGATATACATTTTATATGACCCACTTATTATCAGTCATCACATGATGCACTTACATGCCTACCTGACTAACACACATACAGGCACACACACACTGACATGTATTATACATTTGTAAAACCTTATATTTTTGCAACTTTCTGTCACTTTCTGCCAAAGTGAAACTATAATTTTTGTCCCAAAGCCATGTAGGGCTGGGCAGAAAAATGTTGTTATTCATTTTGTGATATTGATTTCAACCATTTCCAAGAAGCCTACAGCCATGCACACACAAGGGCATAACTTGTACATAAATATAATAATCAGACAGGATACAAAACCTTTAACACTCCTCTCACCTTAAAACTAACGCAGATTATCACTTTAATGTTCTCTCTCGTATATAAAGACAAAGGCTTAAATTTAGCACAAACATTTAAAGCTGTCCAGAGATATAAGTCACACTCTGTGAGCGTGTGTTGTTTTGTGCTTTAGTTTAGTCACTCCTGTTTCAGCGTCTGAGGACTTTGAACTGTCCTCTGCACAGTGACGTGCAGGCAGAGCCTAATGTTGAAGTTGCTCCCTGCCTAGTAACAATAAGCTGCCATTGTCTTTCAAACATCACATTCAGGAACACACCCTGCAAAAGCATGGAAGTCTCAGACACTGTGTGTGTGTGTGTGTGTGTGTGTGTGTGTGTGTGTGTGTGTGTGTGTGTGTGTGTGTGTGTGTGTTCATGTGAGGACCAATAGACAAACATGCAACAAATATCCTGAGACTATGTTTGATCTTTTCCATGAGCTAAGCATTAAAAGGGAAAACAAAGGGAAACATAATATCCTACTACTGCTAAAAAGCTTTTCTGTCCAACTAACATGTTGATAATTACCATTTAAAAGATTCTGCAATGACAGTGTGCTTGGCTTTTTTTCACTTCCAGATGCTGAATCTCAACTCTTACAAATCATTAGTCACTATCTTAGTCAATTTCCACATCTAACAGTGGGGCAAATGTCAAAGGAGAAAGAAAGAAGGAAGAAGAAGGAAAAACATTGATTGAACATTTGATTTTGTTATTGTGAATGGAGGGTGTGAGAATAGCTGTAGTGTGATGAGTGAATAGAAACTATGTGTTTGCATGACCCTTTGAGTCACATGTAGAACATGTTTTTGCCCTCTGACTGTTTCCTTTCCTTCAGGGATCAGGGATTCACCCACTGACCCATTAATAACATTTAGCAGGACATAAACAACTGAACAAAAATAGAAACAATAAACACAGGCATTTACTGATAATTAGATTAATGACAACCAAGATTAAAGGAAAAGTATTCAATTAGAATAGAATCATCCGGTAGTAATCAGATTACCTTAGAAAAGATGAGCTTAGAGCAGATGAACAATAGCCTCAATTGTGTTTGTTTTGGAAGACTAATCAGTTTTTCTTTGCCAATCATTGAGCAACTGTGTAAATAAATTAATTCAATAAGGATGAAATACAACTGAAACTTTGATTACAGCATAAAATGAGATACATTAACACTAGAAACGGCAGGTAATCAGCTAAAGAACATTTGTGTGTGTGTAAGTGTGAGTGCGTGAGAAATAGTCAGCTCTGCTGTCGGAAAGGTGTACAGATAGGAAATCAGCACTGAAACAGAAAAACAAGAAGAAGATATGAGAGTGGCTAATCCAGCAAATTAAATATCTAAAATATCAAGTGAATTCATTACATTGACAATTTGCAACATTTCCCACATTGGGCCTAATACACCCAGAGGCTAAAGTCAATCTGCACACCGCACTGAAACTGAGATCATCATCCTGCATTGTCAAAAAAACATCACAATGCAATACAAGTGATATATTGACACAAACACATAACTCAGGTGGTTTTGATCTGCATGATGGAGAGTTATGCTACTCACAGAGTAGAAAAATATGAGCAGAGTTAAATAATACTTTATTATAGGAGACTACACACACCCCTATGGAAAGCGCAAAGGTAGAGAAAAAACTGTAAGAAAACTATTGTATAACAACATATGAAATCTAATCAGTGACATTAAATTGATAGATACCATGGTACAAACAGTACAGAAAATCACTGATGATCCAAAAAATTGGTGTAATTGTTTAGTTTTTTATTCCAAGCTTTAAATTAAAACTAGCTGATATATCCTCCCTGCTCACATCATAACAAGTTGAATCCAAACAGGTAAAGTCAAGTACTGCCTATGCCCTTGAGCAAGGCAATAAAACCGCCAACTGCTGCACTGACTCAATGAGTAGAGAACTGCTGCTGTAGCAAGCATCTCCAAGCTGTGGCTATTAACAAAAGTAATGTTGAAAAACAGGAACAATGCTCGGTCCACACAGCACTGACTGTCAAAGGGTCTGACAAATAACCTGACAAACACCATCTTGAGTTCAAGCCTACCTGCCCCTCTGCTGGACCTGGCGTCCTGAGCGAGTCCAAACAATGTGGAGAGGTGTGCCATAGGCCACGTCACGGCTCGCCACAACCAGACTTTTGGTCCCGCTCCAGAGTGGGCCATGCTCTCTCTTTATCCACTACTGCAAAAATCCCCCAAACCACACCCAGTGTATTGCCTCTCCTTACTCCTTTTGAAGATGAACAGATGATGGAGGAAAAGGATGAAAGGTTCAGAGCGAGGGAAACTGTGAGGAAGGCAAAAGAGGTAGGAAATCTGGATAGCGAAAGAGGGAGTAGAAGAAAGAGAGCGGGTGGAAAAAGGGATAGAGGCCCACGTGCATTGCCTACCCTCTCACTATGTGCAGGAATGCACCTCGTACCTATGTGAAAAAGTGTTGGGCTGCCAAAGACAGCAGTGTGAACCCTGACAGTATGAGATGGCAAAAACAAATATAATACATAACTATTATATTTGATATATGTAAATATATTGGGGAGAAAATAATGTCAGTGTTCACAATTACTGAATCTGTCTCTCAATTGTTTACAGATAAAATCTGCAATATATTTGATAAAAAACACCTTTAATGGAATCATTGTGTTGTTGGTATTGTGTGACCTTTCAGACTTGAACAATTGTTGTTTTAACAGTTTACTGCAGATTGAAAAGGATAAATCAGTCATGCCAAATATGATGTGAAAACCGTTAACTATTAATAATAACTATAAAAACTTAATTCAATTGAAACAGTACCTGACTAAACTTACCTCAGTATTGGACAAGTTCATTTCCCTTTACTCCACCTAAACCCTGCAGCAACATGCTGATTCTGCCATATTTGCTATACTTTTCAAAATAAGCAGTGTAGTGAGACAAAGCTAATTCCTCCACACGCACACAAACACACCCTCAATACACTATCCTCCTTCCGCTGATCATTGTGGACAGTAAATAGGGATGTCTTGTTTGCATACTGTAGTTTACAGTGGAATTTAAATAACTTGTGACTGTGTGTGTGTGTGTGTGTGTGTGTGTGTGTGTGTGTGTGTGTGTGTGTCGGGATTGGGATAACAAGTCAAAGAGGAAATCTGGTAAGCACTGATGGCTCATTTTTAGATTCCTGCTATATTACATTTTGTCTTCAGTGAATGGGTATTACTCTTTAATCTAACCTGCAGGCAACACAGCCTCAGAAGTGGACCGTGACATCAAGCAAAAGAAATTCTACTTTATTTGTCTTGTCTTTTGTATTGTTTCTGTCTAAAAAGCTACTTGCTTGCTCACATAGATCTGTTTATAGAATATAACCATGTTGACCAATACCTACAAAACAGTGAGATGCCGTTTGGAAATTATTATAACCCTTCTTAAATAGAAAAATAAAATAAAATATCAATGTTCATATCAACATAAAAAAAGTACATTTTACTTACTGTACATACTTACTGGTGACTGATCAACAAATATATTATCTGTTTGGCATTCTAAGCAGATTATTTTTTTGATTCATTGATTAGTCGTTCAGAGTCCACAGTGATTTCCTCAAATTATTTTGTATGACCTACAGTTAAAAGCCTATATATCTTTAATTTACAATGAAAACAGGAGATCAGCAAATCCTCACATTGGAGAAGCTGCAACAGCAACAGTTAACAACTAACCGTTGCAGCTCTATTCAGCTGCTCATCTCTATTTTATCTCTTATTTATCTATTTTAAACTCTTGCACTTATGATGACAAAACCCTCCCATTAGTTCTATGATGTTATCGTTACCTCTAGAACGTCCGCTGTTGGCTCCAATGAAAGACTCATACAGCTCCCAGTGCAAGAGCATCCTGGGGGTTTAGGGGTTTAAGGTAATTAATCGTAATGTCTTCATCTTTATTCCATGTTGGGACCTTTGTTGCATGTTATTCCAATATCTCTAATGTCGATACTATCTAATAAAGGCATAAAATGTCTTACGTACTTAAATACTTCTCCCCCTCCCAATCCACTGCCTATAAGTCTTACCTTGTAGCTGATGCTGCTCCAGGGCCAGTGTCTCCAGTGTGTAGTTGCAGAACTCCAGATTCTCCATGGCTTGCGTGCGGGCTGTCTCGTCTTCCTCCTCCTCCAACATGGTCCTGAGTTCCTCCGCTGTATGTGCATATGCCTCCATGTCGTGCTCCACCTCTTGTAGCCGTAGCAGCAGCTGGTACTTTTCCTCCTCTTCCCTCTGCCTCTGCCTCTCCAACTCCATCTCTCTCTCCAGCTCTTTCTCGGCTTCCAGCTGGCACTGGATTTCATGTTCCTGGGCAGCTGCAAGGTCACCAAACTCAGCCTGCCCTTCTGTTATTTGGTTGATGGTGTTTATAGCTGGTTCGTCAGGGGTGTAGAAGATGTGGCTGCTGGTTGGAGGAGCAGTATTGTGTCTCGGGCAGCGAGGTGGGGGCCGTGGAGCAGGGCGAGCTGGTTTGTATGCAGGTGGGGCTGGGGGACGAAGGACTCTAGGACGAGGAGGAGGAGGGCGAAGGCTCTTGCGCCTCTCTAGTGAGGAAGAGGCAGAGTTCGATTGCAAGAGGTGGGACAGTGGTGAATGTGAGGAGCCTCGAATTATATCGCTTTCATCACTGTACTCCAGGATAGAAAAGTGGCGAGAGACATGGGATTGCTGGCTCAGATCACCAACAGAAGACGTGTCCCTGGGAGCACCAGAACTCTTGTTAGTATCACTATATGAAGTAGTCAAGCTTTTCTCAAATTCAAAAAGTTGCTGGGTTAGCTTGGCCTCCAGGTCACCAGCTGAGGTTACAAGGGCATCTAAGGTGATGGATGATGGCATTATACCATTGGAGCCACGCACCGTCTGCTGGGAACGTTGCCGTGTCTCAGCACTGCCCATCATATCAGCATCACTGACACTAGAGTGGCGAGTTAGCTTCTTCTGTTTATGGCCCTCAGCAAGGTTAAATAACATCTGGCCAAGCTTGGGAGTTCTGTCATTGGTGATGGCACTATCCGTTGGTGGCCTCTGGTAGTATCTGCTGTCTTTAGACCAACCATGCTGAGTGCTAGGGAGGGTTAGGCTATGGGTTAGTTTGGTCTGTAAGGATCGAGTGTTACCATTAGTAAAGTTAGACTGATTTGTGCCAGAAGATGGTCCATGGTGCTTATGGCTATGTGTAGACAGGCTAGGCCGAGATGGGAGTTTGGGCCTTGCTGGAGGAGTGGATTTGGGTCTCTCGGGCCCTCTTTGTGTTGGAGCAACAGGTCTACGCGGCTGACAGTCAGGCCTGCTACCATCATCTCTCTGTACTCTGTTGTTAGTTTGAGCTCCTGTATGTTTGTTTTCACTTTGCCACCTCTGCTCCTCAGTCCTCTCAAAGTAGTCCAGGTCCCACACTGTATGATCCTCATATGGCCTCCATTCAGGATCATTCTCTGACTCGTTGGGACATAAACGATCTGAGCTGTGTTCAGAAGTAAAGCTGTTCTCCTTGTCTTCTTCTGGTTCAACAGCATTTGTTTCCTCTGCAGTTTTCTGCCCATCGTCCTCTATTTTGACAAAACGATGAGGAAAAATACCGCGTTGCCCTAGAAGCTCCCCCTCCAGCCAACCGTCTTCCAAAGTGTTTATAACACGTATGCGATCCCCCATATCAAAGTCCAACTCGCCTGGTTCCATGGCCCGAAACTCATACAGTGCCACTACAAAGACACCACCCTCCTCCTCCTCCTGTTGCTCTTCCTCTTCCTTTACTACAGCCTCCTTCTGCTCCTCTTCCTCTCTCAGAAAAACCTCTCCTTCTTCTACACCTTCCTCTTCAGTCCCCTCTTCTGCATCGTAAGGGTCCTCGTAGTTTAACTGTTTAGAATCATTGTTCAAATACTGGCAGTCCGCGGGCTCCTGAGGAGATCGGAGAGGACCCAGGAGCTCCACAAACCCCTCTGGGAAGATGCCCCTGCGACCCTCCAGCTCTCCCTGGAACCAGCCAGGCTCTGGCCGTCCAGTGATGATGATCAAGTCCCCCTCGCGGAAGTCCAGCTCCTCATTGAGCTGCGCATGGAGGTTCATAAGGGCCTGGGCCTGACCCAGAGCGTAAGGTGGAAGCTCCGAAGCCTGCGCCTGAGCTGAGCGTTCAGACAGCTGCCTGGAGCGGCATGACAGGGTCAGCTCCTTCACACATGACGTGGGAAAGAGACCACGGACGCCCCAGGCATTACAACCACGCTGCCAGGCTTCTCCAAGATCCACGCACGCTCCTGCCTCTTTAACTACCACATCACCTGGAGTGACACAGAGTAAAGGGGATCACATTTAATAGCTTTATTACTGATGTGAATCATAGTTAAATGCAAAAAATAAATTATTTTCTAACATTGGAACAGATACAAGGGGAGTTGCATGCACTGCGAGGGATGCACAGAGACAAAGCAGCAAAGCTTAAGAATATAATTGTTCTAATCAATCTACAGTATATGTATAATGTTAACTCATTCAACCAGTTAGCCAATTAATTACCCAGAGAACAAGTCTATAGTTTCTGTTTGTGGGGCAGCAAACAGGTGTGCCTGGCAGAGAGCTTGATATTTGATTTGTTTTCTTTTTTTCCGCATTCTTTGCTCCGCTGGGGATAAATACCTAATTATTAAACCGCACTGAACTGAACTAAACTGAACTGACTTGGCTTAAAATGAATAGAATTAAACTGCAATTAAGTGCTGGGTATGGCTGCATTTAGGTAGCTCTGGTCGCATCACATCTGAGCAATTTATTTCACGTTATTTCAAATGATGTTTACTATTGCATTCCTATTAACTGTACTTGGGTCAGCACTGATGCTAATATATCTGGAGAGTAAGGGATTACAGGAATGTTGACTGGTAGGCAAAAAGCCACAGGGGTCACATTCCAAAGACCTGCGGCTCCACCTCCCATTGTGTCTGGGACCAAAACTGGAACACAGCCAATACGGACCATAGAAAATCATACTGGAAATGAACATTTCAACTCTCAGACAGTTTCCTGTGATCTGGGAAGTGTTATTTATGTATGAAAATACAAAAATATACTGGAATATTGTTGTTGAGTAGTTTGTCACATAAAATAAGTATGTCTATATGATGAAAAGATTAATTATTTGACATAGTTGTGGCCACTAAATAGCATGTTGTGAGTTCCTATTGTATACTGACATAACCAGAAGTATTCCACTAGATTAATTTAAAATTTTGTTAAAATCAACTTTTAATCCACAATACAATTTCAACTACTACTATAACTACAACTACAACTAGCACTTCTAATGACATTAAAAGACAACAATAAAAAGTTTTACCGATGTAACGGATCTCTGCAAACATCAGTGTTGTATGCCTGAGCTTGTTGTGAATGACAAATCAGGAAAAAAACAACACAACAACATCTAATGTTGAAAAAAAGAGAAAACAAAGTCTGCTGAAAACATTCTTTGTAGGTTTCAGTTTGGGATCTGGGGACATCTAGTGGGGTGTTTTAGAAAGAGACTTTGTGTGTTTCTGTCAAACTGCTGCTATAACAATGAATTTCCACTTTTGAAATCTGACGAGTTATATCTTAGTTTGTATAATTAACCGTGTAGAAGGTCTTTGTATTTTGCTCAAGAGAACTTAAAGATCTGGGCTGAATTAAAGAAGAAAATCCCCAAGTTCTAAATAGAAAATTCTTTTAATTTGGAGATAATTTGTATATCTACCTGTAGCTCTTTTGGATGACAGATTTAAACACTGGAGAACAGCAGGCCCAGACATTATTACTAATTAGCTTATCTACAATTTACTGTTAGTGAGAATTTGTGAATTTTAATAACATTGATTCATAATTGGCCTTTTGGAGAAGCAACACACTGCCATAACCTAGAATTCAGATTCTAGATCACAGTGAAAAACAGCACAGTCCCCTCAGACTGAGTTTGGAAAAAGGCGCTCCCTTAGTTAACTTTGTCAGTTTTGCTTAAGTCCTTGATGCCCACGGGATCACGATTATGTTATATGATCACATAGACAGACAGAATCAAGCAAAGATAGCATAAAATTGCTGTTTGACAGCACAGACTACACCAAATACATAATAAAGATCTGTCCTATGGCATTTATTAATCTCCTGGAATGTGGGAAAAACTGCAAAATTCCCCAAAACTACTGTTAACTCTGAACGATCTCTTTAACCATCATCCCACACATTTAAGCTATCCTAAATCTCCTTTGAATAATTAATGTAATAACTAATGTAATGTTTTTTTCACACAACCTCCCATAAAACTGTTTGGAGCCCACTGGGGAGGCCCGCATCCAACTTTGAAAACCTCTGATCTAAAGAATATTATTATAATTATTAATTATTATTATTATTATTATATTCCATAAAAGAATCAATGTTACTTAAATGGCCTTAAACAAAATTGTTCATATGAACATGAGCTCCTCCCAAACTAGAAACCAAATTTAAAAAATGAGACACAATCCTGAGTCTGCAGCTGACTGTGAATATGAGACATGGTATGTTGGGTTTCTTTGAATTTTACTCCTACATCGTGGCTTCATTTCTAACTTGTCTTTAGAAATTCCCTCTAGGTGCAGAAAGTGACCTTTACCTTCTTTCCTAATCAATTTTCTGATCCTTGTCTAATGTCTTTCCAGCTCTGGGTTAGAGTTGTTTATGTTCATTTAAAATGACTGGATAACATTTGACCATACACATACCAAACACATTTTCTTAAACTGATATTCCCTTTTAAAAAGGACTCCAACAAGGGAAACCAGTGCCTTGTCTCCATTTACTGTGACCAATGCGATCAGGGCTTCCTTTGTTACAGTATGATTTGTAGAAAGAAATACGTTTTTCACACATTTATGGCAACATTCAACTTAAGAGTGCGTAGGTCCCAGTCGGTGGCAGTGGAAACAAGGCCTCAGGTCACAATGTCCAAAACAACACAACCACACTACAACACAAAACAAACAATTTACCTGAGCACAATGGCATCAACAGGAAGCATTAAGCTAGGTGAGAAAACATGACCCACCGGAGTTAACAGTAGTACTGCCAGTATTTAAAACACAGTGGTTGGTTTGTTACATCCAGGATCCTGTTCAAAATGTCTACTTGAACAGATAACAGACAAGCCCATGCATGCTCTGATAAAAGTCTTCATGTTTTATAACTTGTCATAAAGTCTGGAGTGATTCAAACTTCATACGATCTTTAAAAGTCGTCATTGCCTTATCTGAGTGCATGCAGTATGTCCATACCTCTCTTCAGGGACAGGTTGCCCGGCTCTGCTGAGCTGAAATCATTGATGCACACATACAGTCTGTCTCCAGGCTTGGTGCTGGGAATGGTAACCTCTTCCACAAAGGTGCTGGGAAACTGACCTGAAGACAGGAGACAGAAAAAAGACAGATGGATCGGACTACAGTGAACACAATGAGAAACATGTCCTACACATGCCTGATTTTCCTGTATCTTTAAAACAATGACAAATATAACTTCTTGAATTAAGATGTGTCCAATATTCAGATACATTAACTCACAGACATATGAATTGTTATCCAGATGTAGTATCCTCATCTTAATTTAATAATTTGCAGATAATATCAGTAAGACTACATACAATTTCATCCCACAAGTGTGTTCTGAAAATATTGGACATTTTAAGATGAACACCAGTGTGGAACTTTGTGGAATTAAACTTTTACATTTAAAGGCTAGACTAACAAGCCTACTGTTTTACTGTAGTTTGCTATTGAAATCTATCTGAAAATATTATATGTGTACTATTTTTAGAACCAATACCATGACAAAATCAGGTACTACATTCCTTTTAATGCGATAAAACTAAATGCGAGTAGAATGGTATTTAGTGCAAACAGAGAAATCCCCAAATGTACAAATTATGTGCATTTCTTTGAACTTCACATCATTGTATGTATGTCAAAATTTGACCCTGTTACAAAGACGTCATCTTTTCAGAGAAGTCATGCCATAAATTTAGTGATATCGTCTGTGTTTAGTTCCCCTCTGCACTTCCCTTCTGAGGGAATTTCCTTTCTCATCTCAACTCTTGGAAAACTTAAGTGGATTTATGTGAGTTTGACCCTTTAAGGGCAAAGAAAGCCGAGGAACAAAAATGTACACTTCAGGGGCATCAAGTGATAAGCAAAACAAACACTATTTAATGTCTAAGAACTTATTTATGAAAGCAAGATCTGCAATACTTAATTCCTCACTTTTCAGAGTAGTTCTCATTGGTAATTCTCAATTATCAGACCTGCTAGAAGGGCGAGAAAGTTTCATTTGAATCTCCCTCAAACCCTGTCCCCTTACTCTACAAGTGGCCAGTCATGGACGTATGGTGCAATGCATTACAAACCTCAAAAAGGAGGTGAGCCAAACAATTATTTGAAAGCATTGCTGAACTGCATCATCTGCCAATTCAAGCGCAAAGTGCTTGAAATGCTCTCACAAATGCACTTCAACACTTCCAAGACCAATAGGCCTATGTCACCCACAAAATACAATGTGACTTGTTTTTATAATCAATAAGCTACAGGAAGCTTATCCATGTATTTTTTCCATTAGTGGTAAAGTTATTTGTGGCAAACAAAGTGCAACTTTTTAATAAAAAATGTTAATCATAAAGGTCATAATCATATAGGTTTGAAGACTGTATATTTCATTTCATTTCATTTATTATGATCACCATTAGCTGTAGCCGAAACAACAGCAATTCTTCCTGGGGTCCACACAGACACAACACTCTGTACATCATAGTACACAATTACAGAAAATCACACACACCAATACAACAAAGACAATACCATACATACATACAACCATACATAAACACGATACAACACACTACATAACCCAGCTCTCAACAGGAAAAATCACTTAACTGAACAAACAGAAGAAAGAGAAAATAAGAACATCTATTATTTAGACAGTACATTGCACTATATAAAGTCTAGATATCAATCCATATATAAAGATGGACAACACATCTTCAATGCCTCCCACATTAAAAAATTTAAGCCAAAATATGCCTTCATTTGTTGATTAGGTTTAGGCAAGAGAAGCAAGATTGGTAATAGGGTAAGAAAATATCACCATAAGCCAATCACAGGCAGAGTAAGGCGGGTCATGCCTTCGCCATCATAGGGAAAAAAAAATGCATCCCGAACACAGGCGCTTCCATCTTGCGCTGGTGTTGTAATTTGGAGCCCGAGTCTGTTCAATAGTGATCGAGGTTTGAGTCCTTGTATTGAGGTCCCGCACATACAACCAGCCAACTCAATTGCTAGCAGAGCTCAGCAGTCAATCATGACATGAAACATCGCTTTTATAGCATAAAAAAACTAATTAAAACCAAACGTTTTAGGGGGCGGGGTTTAGTAGGCTATCTATATAGCAGCCAGCCACCAGAGGGCAATTAAGGCATTTTGGGTTCACTTTTGGGGATCTAACGGTAATAATAGTATAATGTAGTAGTAATAACGACCCCTGACACTTACCTGTGACGCCATCTTTGTTACCAAGCAACCAGAACTCATCCAAAACACTGAGCACCTCAATGACATCACCGGTGAAGAGTGGCAGCTCCTCTGAGACGCTGGGGAGAAACTCGAACACAGCACGCACCACAGATCCTGCTTCCATTACTCATAACCTACAGAGGTCCAAAAGAGAGACAGTGAGATTAAGAGAAAATTCCATCATTGCTTTAAATTAAAAATGCATGAAAAGATTCACACAGGATGTGGACTAGTAAACCAAAAATTTAGGATTAGTTTTAAAAAATGCATACAGATCTCAAGTGTTTCCCACGAGGGAATGTGTCTCAAGTTTTCCAAATTTTGAATAGCACACTGCTATTCAAAATCCTCGCCATACAAATCAATCGATAGGAGTAAGCTTAAGTGAATGAAAGGGGAAGTGAGAGCGTGAGAAACCTACAATGAAGGGGAGAGAGAAAAGAACGAGAAAAGCAAAAAAGAAAGCTGTACTTAAGAAGGCTGAAAGACATTCTTCAACATGCTTTTATCCATCTCCTGTTTCTCTGCTTTCTCATGAGGAAACAAGGGCTGGGGATGTACAGTAACTACAGTTCTGTGTATTCTGAATGACTGGCAGATGCAATGCTTAACAGATATTTTATATCACTCACACACCCAAGTGAAGTATTTCTACCTACTGTATGTTATTATCTCTGACCTTTGACCTTGGTGCTTCTCGGGAATTATTCTTACACATTGCAATGACCAATATAAGCCACTGTTTTGACATGTCTGTATGTAAATATGAAATCTTAAGAATCATATCTCATTTTATACAGGATCTATTGAAAGGACATCTGTTCTTAGGTTGATGCACAGAAATTGTCCCATTTCTTCTCCTTTGCTCACTTATCTCATTCTTACTTCTTTTCCCTCACCAACCACAAGGTTACTAATCTTATTTCAAAATTAATTACTTTATTTAAACTTGTCTCCAGCAGTACAATAAGTGGTTCAGATCCAGTTTAGTGGCATAAAATCAAACTCTTGTGCTTCTTAAGCATCTACATGGTTAAATCCCCTGATATCTGGTTGGATGTTTTGGGAAACAGATAATATATTTGGATGATTCATTTTAAACTAAGTTTTTTCTGTGTGTTCACATCTGACATTGCATGTGTTGCAACTGCTGATAAGTGAAATAAAAATGTGCACGACTATGATTCAAAATACAAGTGTGTATGTGTGAGAGGAAGCTCTATATTTGGAAACCAACTGTATTAATCACTATTAGTCACAAAAAAGTTATTTAAAATGTTTGCACTCAATCTCTACTATTTTCAACCATCAACAAAATGAGCAAACACACAACCAAAACATCACAAAAATAGCATTTAATTAGTGTTTTACCAGCACTTGTGTATCATTATCTGGAAACAGACTAACCACAGGAGGAGATGGACGCGCTGAAAGAAAAGGCGAAATGAGAGAAGAGGTCTGTAGTTTGCCGCAATCAATGGGGCCTCTGTTAGGTGGACCAATGAACCCGAGGGGGGAGAGGAGCAGGACTCTAGACCAGTTCAGGGCAACTGTCTCTGGGGAGAGACGCAGCTCAGGTTATCCTGGATGTGGTTATGGAGGTAGATAGAGGAGGCAGATGACCGGCATTAACAGAAGAAAGAAAAAGCACTGAATGCGTGTGTGAGGTTGCTTGCTAAGCAGTACTGTTTTGGAGTTGGTTGTGAACTCAACACCACATAGTGTTAAAGCCACAGTGAAATCCAATCCAAGGCATTAACTAATGCGAGGCAACAGGATGTTTCCATGTAGAGAATAAAAACACAGCAGGCAACGAGCACAAACAGGCTGTTTCCATTTATTTATTTATTCTGCAACAGAAGTGATCTCATCCATCCTCAATTTAAGAATCAAATGTCATGGTTTCTTAATGTCCTTTGTCTTTAGGATAGAAAAGGTTGAACAACATGAAGCATATGGTAACTCATCTTTCTGCTAATCCTCAGTTCAAATTCAACAATGGCTGGATATCAGACATCTCGGCAAATTAAACATGTCCTGGCAAGCACACAGGTGAACGCATGTCACCAATCTTGAAAGAATGGAATGGGTTCTGAGAAACAGTGAATGATAATGATCTACTCAACAATTCACAGCCTCGCCTGTTGTGTCTCACTTAATGAAACAGATATCCGTAAACAGATACACATTTTAGAAAAGGATGGAGATAGAAATAACTGTATATTTGTGTTTGGCAGGTTACAAGTAAATGAAGATAACTCAAGTTAAGAGCGTTAAAAGAGTTGAAAAAATGCTGTCCGGGACACTGAACATGACCGTGATTTCCTTTTGCATAAACAGAACAGTCCTCACACAAACAGAACACACATTTGTGTGCGGTTTCTATTCTTTATTCTCTAACCATATACACTAAGGAATGGTTCTGCTGGAAAATGTTGTGCCACGAATTAAAAGAGTCTGACAGAAAGTCACACCATACATCGAGTCCTTTGAAGCACAAACACATTACAAAAAACACAAGTGAAACCATTTATCTATAAGTGTCTAGACTGTTATTTTCATTTTAAAAGATATCGCTTCTGGTGTACAGCTGGGCTTTAAAAAGCTCAGTGATGTCAAAATGTGTTTATGAAAATGGAGAAGTGTCTACAAAACAGTATGCTGTTTTTAATAATTAAGTGAAAATGAGTCATGGTTGAACACTTTACTTGAACTTACTTCAGAAGCAAATATCTGCACATAGAAATGGTGTGCATATAATTTTTTATGATATTTGTACATGAATTAAACTATGATCTAAATGACTAGTTCCTTCAATTGGATGACAGTTAGTTTGTATGTTATTTTCTCAAAATAATTTCTAAACTCCACAGCTGTCTGTTCAGAAGACAAACAAAACCTTTCAACTGCTTTCTCAATGTCTTACTTTAAGATGAATGTGTTGTCAGAAGGCCTCTATTTTCTGGCTTTGTGTGGTGTGACAACACAATGCCGTGACAGCAATCAAGCAGATTTCCAGTAAAAAGCATACACTGTGAAATCCAAATGATAATAGCATTTATTTTAAGGTTAATTATATATATGTCAACTAATGTCTTAAACTGAATGTTGTGAAAATCGACAGTACTTGCATTAAAAATACCACTTTCCACCACTTGACTCCAGGACCTGCAAAGACTCACTGGGCTGCTGCAGCTTCCTCGAAGTTAATCCTCAGCTCTGCATCCAGCCAGACAAGCTTCTTATTGTTATTTATGGGTCTGTCAGTGTGTCAGTGACCCCTGTGCTTGGTGACTTTTACACCCTGCTCTCGCAAATGACAACACAAGATGCCTGATGGAAACAGTTTTGTTTGAGTGACACTGTGGTCCTGTTAACATGATTCGATTCAAATGTTACACAGGACCGCTGACACTTAAAAGTAGGATTATATCTTTCATATGTTTGACACGGTCAATGCAATAAAGTGTGGAAACAATCTTAACAAAATAAATCTAATTGTTTTGTGTCACATGAGTAACAGCTTAGTTCCTATACTAATTTATGGTTGTTATGTGGTCACTGTGTTGGATATGATAAAGTACAGTAGTTTCGAAGTAGGGCTGAGTGATATTGACAAAATCAAAGCAAATTTGTTTCCCCAATTCTCAGGGTTTTTGTTCTAAACTGAAATAGCTCAACAACTTTTTAATGACTTGCAATTTTGTCCAGATATTCATGGTACCCAGAGGATGAATCTGACTTTTGGTGATACGCTGAGTTCTCTTAAAATTATACTCATTCATCAAAATATGTTGTTTTTTTTCCAAAAACATCCAACCAGAACCATGAGCTTGGTATTTGTGGAACAGAGTGAAATATCTTCACTACCAGATAGATTGATGTGAAATTTGTCCCAGATATTCAAGGTCCTCAGAGGATCAATTCGAATGACTTTAGTTAGGCTTTAAAATTTCCTTTAGCACCATAATAAGGTCAAGTTATCAATTTGTCCGTAACATTGGTTTATGACCAAACACCTGCAAACCTAATTAACATTAACATCAGCCTCAGGCTTGATCATGGTACACATTACACCTGCTAAATTTTAGCATGTTAGAATTGCCACTGTGGGCATGTTAGCCTGCTAGCACTGCTATAGAGTCTTGCCATGCAAACCATGTTATTCTATACATACCAAATACTAAATATCGGCATGGTGCCTATGTTATTTTGTTAACATAATGCTTTATTATTTGGTGAATGACTATTGCTATATGTTTAGCACACAAAGTGTTATTTAGCTGCAGCCTTTAGGATCAGCATAACACAACTTCCACATGATATTACATAACAAACCTTCATGATATCTAGTTTAATGTCAGAATATCACTATAAAAGCTGCCACCTCTACTTCCAACATGTCACCCTTTTTAACTAACGAAGAGTAATTAGTTTCAATTTCTTTCCAGCTACCTCTAATTAGTTCTACTTTTTATATACCAATATCACATTTATACTGTACAAATTCAATTAAGCAGCAGCAAATAATTTGCGATCTTACCGATGTATAACACAAAAAAAAGTCTCTTAATCTTCCTCACATTGTAAAAACACACTGTGCATGTTTAAGTGTGAGTGACTCATTCTGACTCACAACAGCCCAGGATGAGGACCATTTTATTTGGATTTGAAAAAAAAGATGGAACAATGGGATCATGTCAAAGAAACATATCACCCATATTGGCAGCGAGTGTCAGATTGTACCAGAAAACTCTCCTTCAAACTAGACCCCACCTCCACAAATTCTTGTCCTATTGACTTCATAAATCAAATGGACTATGAGGTGTTAACCACTTACAAACCACTGCAGAACACGTCTTGGAAAAGTGTAAGGGGCATTTCACACACTGAATCCTCTCCTCGAAAAGGTGTGTCTCTTCTATTATGATTTATGAGGTCTAGATAAGCAATGGGACTCTGATCATGACTGGGTATTGTGGAACAAACCCTTGGCAACAGAAAAAAATATTTTTACAGCAAAGAAAAAACAAGACAGCATTCTGCATTCTAAAAAGGTGTTCACAAAGGAGGAATAAGAGTCAGAGTCTGTTGTTATCTATCAGTGCTTTCAATTTAGTTCCTGAATACTGGGTCCTAAATGCAGAAGTTTAGATAAAAAGGAAAGCCTTCTACTGCTTCAAGAACACTGATGACATAATTCAAGAACAGTGGGTACTGAGAAGGTTGTTTTTTTAAGGGGAGAGAGAATGAATGAGATGATATGACGACTGGTGTGTGCCACCGTCCTGGAGAAAGTAACAGGATTACGACAGACAGCTAAGTCAACAGCTGACACACACACACACACACACACACACACACACACACACACACACAAACCCTGTATATATACTCACTCTTCACAGCTGACAGTGGTACAAAGCACCAACTGTCTGACCTGAGACACGGCCCAGGAACCATCATCAGCCCTTACTAAACTATCTGTGCATGTGCGTTTGTGTGTGTATTCCAAATGCAATTTAAACAAGGATAAGCATATGATTTAAATGAGTTGGAGTGAGAAATGATACCATGTTGTCTCAATGTCAAGAGGAAAACGTCTTTTCACTCCAAATTAACAAAAACTGCTTATGCACCATTGGAGGTGGATAATGATTTGTGTTGCCTTTAAAGCTTTTGAAAACTGATATAGTACTGATCAGCTATACACTGTGTCCTGCATCATATGCGCACTGTAGCTAACAGTGACTGAAGGTGTTGAAATGAATAATTGATTAACAGCAGATTAATTGACACTTTATCTTTCTTTTGTCTCAAATATGAGGATTTGCTGCTTTTCTATATCATTTTAAATCCAGTATATTTGGGTTTTTGTTGGACAACAAGCTATTTTAAGATGTCCACTTATTCATCAATAATGGAAATAACTGTTAGTTGTAACGCTGGGGTTAAAAGAGTGCAATATTTAAACTGCAAGAGCCACAACAATAAATAAATTTTGGCTGATGTCTGGTTATGTGCTCTCTCCTTACCAGTATCTGTTCTATTTAAGATCGCTACATAGATAAAGATAAATGTTAGCTAAACTGAAAGTTTAAGAAAAGTGGAAAGTTGAATTAGAAGACTTTTTTTTTAGGTTATCTTCATTATTTTGTGTAACACTATTGATGAAGGGAAAAGTAAAATCATATTTTCATAAGACCAGATAGAACAGAAATACACATCTGTACTTCAATTCATAGAGAATAATTGCAATGTAAACCACAATTTCAGTAAGAAAAACTGTGATTAGATATTTTCCATCCCTGTATACTGTACATAATTATAAATGTATAGCTGTCCTAACCGGTCCACCTTTGCCATTGCTGCAAGGCATCTCAAGTTTGCCTCTGTCTCTACAGGTACAGCAGGGTGAGTGCTAAACTGTGTGAGTGTGAGTACAGAGGGGAGGAAGTGGGATCTGCTGACTGCCTGTACCTTTTATTGAACAGAGTAATCTGATGCCAACAATGAAGTGGGTGCCTCATTATCTGTCTGCCTGCCAGGACGAGGCTCACACTGATGCACGACCAGTGGCCATTCATCCTATTCAGATACACTGAAGTGGCAGACTGGCACGTGCCTGTGCATGGAAGTCAACACACACACACAACACACACACACACACACACACACACAGACTGGTAGAATCCACTGGAGTGGGCTGGATGACAGCTGATGTCTTTTGATACCGATTGTTTACTGGGGACTCGTTCTGTAGTCCAGAATGCTGAGTCCACTAAAACGCATTCACGTCGAAACAACAACATCCCCAAAACAGGTGACCGGTCAGTGGATGGTTCTGGATATTAAAAACTGTGGGACATCTGTTGCTTTTCTTTTGGCCGTCTAGTCTTTCAGCACATGCCATGGGGGGATGGGGAGGGGGAAAATGAGAAGGCTCTGTGTGGCTGACAGTTGTCAATAGTCATGTGGTTTTCTAACCATCTGTTTAGAGTCAGTTCCTAACAGACCCCCTGTGGCATGACGACATAACCACTTTAGATATGAGTTTTATTATGTTTTACCTCCTTTACAAACAAACTGTAATGAACTACAGCAGTTAAGAATAAATGTTATTTAAGAAGAAAATGCTTGAGATCTGAACCAACATAAAATTTTATGCTCTGTGACTTAAGCTAAGAGCACTCATTTTCAATGATTCTTTTAAAATGGATTTATTTGGTCTATAAAATGTCAGTCTTGAAAATGTTTTACAGCTCAAAGTCATGTCTTAAAATTGCTTATTTTGCCTGACCAACAGTCCACAACCCAAAGATGTTCAGTTTACTATCACATAAGAAAAAGAAAACAAATCCTCACAATTGAGATGCTGAAACTAAGAAATGTTTGCCATTTTTGCTTGAAAAATTAGTGAAATTGTTGTTTATCAAAATAGTGAAGTTTCAGCTCTAAGCCACATGTCATGTAATGAGTTGTAACTGAGTTCAAACGCAGCCCAGTTGCTTGCCAGCCACCTCAAATTCCCATTTTCTGCAGTTAATCTCATCTTTTACCTATACTGTAATGTACTCCCCATAAACTAATCATATATAGCATGGTACCACATTGTGCTCTCAACAAGTAAAAAGGCAGGACAGTGAAGAAAGCAGTCTGGCTTTTAATGTGCATTTCAACCAGATGAATCAGCACTACGTGGCCTCAGCCAGCTGGATAAAGAGAACACATCTGGCGAGCTGAGCTAAATGCCTGAAGACGCCAAACTCCGTTGAAATATTTGGACACTCAAAACATGTGAACAGTAAACACATACACGGAAATGGCTGAAAAGGTTCACAGACATACTGTACTGTACACTAACATGCCAGCTCTGCATTCCAATACAAACAATCCTTGTAGTGGAGACAAAGTCAGTTTTGTCAAAATGCCACAATCAATTGAAACTGTTAACATTAAGAGACAAGCAGGACTGGTCATTTCATTTAAAACAGCCCAAACAGAACGCTGACTTCTGTGGTTTGGATGACACATCAGTTTGAGAATGCATCAGACCAATATTCTCCTTTTGTTATATACTGACATTTCCCAGTAAGTGCTTTCCACTTTAACCACAGACAGAAACCCTTGCTGATTGCTACATAAAAAACAATTATCTTTACACATTTGATTTAATGTTGCTCAGAGCTCAATTAGGTTAATTGTGAAGGAAGATCAGTTGTTTTAATATCAGTTATTATAACACATTTTACCACCAACTGTAATAAAGTTAACATTCAGCTATTTTATCTACAATAAAATAATGTTATGACAATAAAATTAAAAGAATAGTACAGTACGCTTATTTGTTTCTTGTGGTTTTAAGAGGGGTTATGTGCCAGACGACTTCTTGGTCCGGAGCTGTGACTTCGTTTTTACACTTCAGCTTGCGTAGTGATGAATAAATGAGATCAAACGTGTTGATTATTGAGCTTTAGAGGTACTGTTAAGTGGATTTTGTTACCTTTGGACAGAGCCAGGCTAGCTGTTTCCCCGGTTCCAGTCTTTATGTTACGCTAAGCTAACCAGCTGCCGGTGGTAGCCCCCCATTAAATGGACAGATATGGGAATGGTCTCAATCTTCTCATCTAAATTCTTGGCAAGGAAGTGAATAAGCTATTACCCAAGATATCCGACTATTGTTTTAGACTGAAAATGTGTTAATGACCTGTCTGATCACGCGTCTACTTTGTTCCTTGCCTTACAGAACCTCACAGATCATTTACCATGAAACTCTAAATGCAGAATTTGTGACTATTCTACATATTGCACACAAGGAAGGTTTGCCGAATACAGTAGCACTATAAAATAATCCCTGGTTAGCCATGTCAGGCCCTGAGGTACAAATGAGCAATAACTTTCCTTCTTGGCTAGCAATGAGCTGATTCAGGGGAGGGCAAACCCAGCAAATCAGTGGTCTGCCACACCTCTGTACTTCTATAGCCTTCTGTCTTGTTTGCATCTCCTCTGAACAAAAACTTTAGAAACAGCAAAACGTGTTTCTATGGCTATTTGAGCCTTCTACTCTGCTTATACTTCTTCTTTACTCTGTTTGAACTTCTTCTTATGACATGTAACGAAATGCTGATCTGTAGCTTTTCTCTAAGTCTATAACTTTTCTAACAATAGAGAGAACATTGCGAGATGTGCTGCTACTGCTGCTGCTGCTGCTGCTACATGAATGTAGGGGAAAACCCTGGGTGGGTCCTTGTAAAAAACACTGGAAATAGTCTTTTTGGCTCATCAATAGTTCTAAATCCTCCTTTGTCGTCACATTTTCACTCACTTTCCACTTTGTTTCTGCACTTTGGCGTACCCCTTTTCACTCACATATTTGTTTCTCCATTCATTTCTCAAGCAAGCGCATGTTGAATATCAATGACTTGGACGATACACACACACACACACACACACACACACACACACACACACACTGGGTGGAACTTCTCTTTTGCATAAACATTTCCACAGCAAAGAGGACAGCTCAGATGTCTAAGCACAGAGTGCAGAGGCTGCGTTGTCACGGATACAGGGATCTGTTTGGACGGCAGAGGGTTTTCCCTGGGAGGACCCCAGAGGTGCCCGAGGATATGCCGCACCCTTAAAACATGGCTGAGCCCTAATAGTTTGCACATGAGCTGTTACATAACTGATCTCTCCCATGGAATCATATCACGACATGACTACAGAAACATGATCAATTTATGGAGGGTGAAATATGTGTGCTCTTTTCTCCAACCCAAAAATCAAAATCTTCTTCCATCCATCCATCCATCGCACAGGGTCGCAGGGCAAAATCTTCTTTCCATTTTGTATTTTATTTACACAATTCACGGTGAATTGAGGACACTAAGAAGAGATTCCCAGACGGTATAACCAAGCCTTTTTTAATGAGTTTTATGAATAAACTCTTGGGACAACTCACCGATACTGGCCTGGAATATCCTAGGCAGGGGCCTAGGTCTAGGGTCATTAGCTTATGATGTCATTTGTGTGTCAAAATGTTTGCTAGGTACCTAATTTTGTAATCCATCCTGTACCACGATGACTCTGACAGTGCAAGATAACTAACTGGACAGATTACAAAGCCTTGATGGTGTGATTTTCTTGTTTAGTCTGTCTTCTTGCAAGCATGTACAACTTATCTCAGTCTCTCTGTCGTCGTGGCCTCATTCTCTCTAATACAACAACCCACATGATCAACTTCAGTAAGCTGTGAGCCAAAAATGCAAAGTCCATGTGTCAGCTAAGGAGGTTTGCATTGTCTTAATCAATACCACCATGGTGAAATTTCACAGTGGAGGAAGTCCACTTCCTTTATGCGCTCTTATTATAATATCTGTTTAGTGAGGTGAATGCTTCACCATTTCCTTTGCAGCCTCTGATCACACTATCACTAAACTCCCCCTTTTCACATACAGTTCAAATCAAATTAATACTCCTGCCTATTCAGCCAAGCTAACTAGTATTGTGCTGCCAACAAAGAATGTAAGAAATGTCTTTTACATAATATGATGAAAATTTATTTTTATTCTGCTTGACATTCTGTTCTGCTGCTATAGATTAGAGTACTTTTGGTTGGTTGCAATTATATACATCATCACAGTGATAATCTATGTTGCTGTTACAATATACATATTTTGAAGATGTGGTGCAATAGCAGCTGTGTCTGTGCGTTTGGCGTCCTGTCTGGAGCAGCATTTTAAATGGTTCTGATGACCTTGAAACTGTGAACTGCAGTTTTATCAAAGTTTGGCAGCTTTATGGAGTAATTTCACCAAAACTTTCACTAGTATTTGGAGGTGATCTGCTGGGGAAAATTCATTTGCATGCATAATAAACCAGAGGCCGGGTGTATGACGGTGGCTGCAGACGGTTGTCTTTGGTGGTATGAGCTGCAAATGTGCTGGTGATCTCTCTTATCGAACCTTTTCATTGAGCTGCTTTTCATCTGACTGCTAGACCCTACATTCAAGTTGCCCTATCGCTGGATTTAAATCTTTGGACTTGAAGGGATCTGCCAGGGTGAAAGCGCCTCCTGAGCTGGCTGCGTAATTGCGCGCACAACACGTCCGAGCCCGGGTGTTTGTCAGTGGCTGCAGATGTTCTGTGAGCTGCAAATGAGCTGGTGAACTTTTTTCCCCATAATTGGCTGGAAAATCAAGCCTGTTCTACTATGGCCCTTGGTCTTGGAATGATGTGCAGACCAAGCTCAAAAGTCCCTTATCTCTTTAAATGATTTTAAACATAGAATAAAGGAATTCGTCACTAGTAGCTGGGGCTGTTTTGCCAAATAAATATATGATCTACTATTGTTATCTTGTTTAAGATCTGTACTATGAAGGGTATTTGATACACCTAACGTTTTTTTTTTTGTTTTGCTATTGTACCTAATTGTTGTTGTTGTCATTTATTATTGTTGTTGTCGTCATCTAGTTATTTGTTAGATCCTGCTATTTGACCCTGTCTAACTAGGTCTTTCTTGTAAAAGAGGTTTTAATCTCAATGTGACTTCCTAGTTATATAAAGGTTTAAAAAACATACACAATTACATGTTTCACTGGATATATGGGAACAGTACAGTCTGTGACATCTAACACATGCGAGCTGACACAAGCATCTCAAGTTTATCTGTCACCAAGTGTGGTGATATAAGACCCCGTTGCAAGTGATGAATAATTAAGCGTGTAGGATGTTTATGTGCATCCAAAATCCTGACTAGGCAGCCAAAAAAAAGCACGGCAACATAAGAGAAAAAGATTCCCTTGATTAAGGCTGAAAGTAGTCAAAGAAGCAGAAGAAGACTTCTGGTGGTTTGTCAGGTATAACTGAGAAGAAGGAAAAGTTACAATATGCTGTTTTGCACAATTGTGGTTAACATGAATGGACAGGTTATGGACTCTTTCATCTTCACATTAAAATTGGTGGTTGGATCTCTGCAGGCATAAACAGCCTTTAAGGTGGGTGCTAGAGCCAAAGCACTTTAATACTGACACTGCAGCAGAAGAGCAGAGATAAAACTGCTGTTGGTGGAGTAGAAATGCAGATATCCTGACTGCAGTGTGGATGGTTTGTAGACATGCATTAACTGATTCAATGCAGGTGAAATGCATAGATTAGAAACAAGCATCATTTTTTTACTCATCACATTTTGTATTCGGTGATTTTTGGTGCCAGCATGAAACAACACACTTCCTTTGTTTATGAACATGCACATGTGGAACAGAACATGATAACAAACATGGAGGGTGACGATACAGCGGCCTGCAGTGGAGATTCAGGCAACAATAGCGCAGGTTGTTCTGTTTCTGCTTTGGATTTCACACAGTAAAGAGATAATTGCTGAGGAAAAATAAAGGAGCCAATCAGTGTGTTATTAGCAGATAAGAAATATAAAAACACCACTTTACTTAAACACTTAATATGACACTGAATGGTTACTAACAGTGTTAATGAATTCAGCTTATTTATACAATTGTAATGTTGAATAGAAACACTTAACAAAACTGCATCACACAGTTGAACATTAACAACTACTGTAAAATCATACTATGAGCCTCCTGCTGAGTTCCTCCATAGTGAAATCATGAATGAATGTCATATTGGCTTTTGCCATGGTTATAAGCTATATTTTGCTTTTAATGACATAATTATGTTTAAAAAGCCATACTATACCAACATGTCTCTAGAAGATTAATTTTGGTACATAGTGCGCACAGAAATTGCAGCCCACTCCAAGCCTGTTCCACTAAATCTGGAAAGCTGACTCAGTTTATGTGACAAACTGGACATTATTCAGTTTCAGACTATTAGTGCCAAGTCGCTGAGTCAACCACATAAATGAAAAAATAAAAGCAATCCCTGCAGACTCCTTACAGAGCTTCAAGCTGTACAGACTCTATACACACACCTTATAATGCACACTGTGGTATCTTCCTCTATCTACAAAATACATTACACAGCTGCTGTAACGTCTGTATAAACAGTTATTTAGTCTTTACACTCTGGTATGATCACCTGCCGCAGTGGACTGAGCCTGACTGACCGATGCCAAACTGCAGCAGTGTGATGCTGCCCACAGTGTGGTCTAACTCAAACAAAACTACTGATCTGTAACAGAATAGAACAGAACAGAAATCAACAAAACAGAAAAGAAAAGAATTCAGCAGAACAGAACTGAACACATTGAACAGGATAAAATGTAACAGAACAGTATATAATAGCATAGCAATAGGATAGCATAGAACTAAACTGAATCAAATAGAAAGTAATAGAACAGAATAGAAATAAAACAGAATACAATAGAACAGAATATAACACAACAGCAGAACAGAAAACACCAGTGTTTATGAACAGACCACCATAGTTAAGTGTGCATGACCGAAGTATTTCCTCAGTGTGTGTGTCTCTCTCTCTAACGGTGGAACAACTGACAGCAGCGGCCACAGGTGACAGACAGACAGCGGGGGGATTATTTGGTCTGCAGCGCTTGTGTTCGCTGCCATCACTCATTCAGCTCACGTCGTTAGTCAGTTTAGCCTGGTAGCTGTGTTTTCACACTGAGGCTGCATGCAAAGAGGTCTGAGTGGAGGACAAATCCTGTTCAAAGTACGCCCACACGACTGTCAGCACCATATTTCCATATAAGCATAATAATAATAATTCCTCTCAGGTCTACCAGTGACTAACGTTATGGTTGTATTTGAAAAAGCATGTTAAAACCAACTTTATGTCTCTCCACTCATCCTTCATCCCGTTATAGTCATGTTTCTAGTTCCTCCAGCACTTTATAAAGAGAAAAAAAGGCAACAGAAGTTTTGGGGTGCTTTTTTGGTTTGTTTTTTTACCTGTGAAGTTTCTGTACGTCCAGAGGGAAATTGTTAGGTCGGGCCGTTAGATCCAGTCAGACAAGATATCCAACTTCTCCAGGCTGGTGATGTGGTGGCGGAGTTGCTTTTCTCCGCGACACAACTTTTGAGCAGCTACACGTCCCGCAACTTCGGCGCTGTGCGCAGGGTCATTACTCCCGAGAAGAACTGATTTGTTTTGGCGTGACGAGTAAAGAGAACATGTTGGCAGCAGAAAGCGACACGGTGGGCCGGGCTGTGTCTCGGCAAAGTCAAGTCAGCTGTCATCACATCAGAAACAGAAGCGGTCGAGTCGCTTTGCGCCTCTCTCCATGCCTACATACAACGACGCCACCCACTTTTTCCAAAGAGACCCGTAGCAGTCTCGGCTCATGCCTGACTAAAAAGAAAAGAAATTCAGACAAAAACGAATTTATCTATAGCTTAATTTACTCAACAAAATGACAGGCTGCGTGATTTTATACTTTGAAACTAATATTTCTCAATAAAGCTACTTGTCCTACATGTTACTGGCCCAATAAACAGAACTAAACAGACAAATAGGCCTACATTTAGCTACATTTGAGGCCCTTGTACTTTTCCTTTTGATGTTACATTATACTTCTTCTCTACTACATTTCAGAGGGAATATTGTCATTTTTACTCCATATGCATTATCTTACAACAGGTTTGGTTACTATGCAAATGCTCACATAATGAGTTTTTAAAAATATGATGCTGTAGATTTAACTACCCACCAAAGAGTTAAACTACATCAATTGAAATTAGCTCCACCTTCACCAGTTACAACAGTAGATGCTGGTTAAATCACTGATATTAATCAAATAATATAAAATATTGCATTCACAGGGTCCATTTTTACTAAACACTACTGACTGAGTAGGCTACTTTTTTTCTGTAGGCTATTAGGGACGCAACTACTTCATATGCCAATTGTTTTCTGATGTATTGAGTAATAGTATCTATAAAATGTCTGAAAATGTTCAAAAAATTCTCACAAAATTGCCTAAATTTACATCAACTTTCTCAGCATGTTGCTTTTTTGTATTTCAAAATGTTTTCAAACCCCTGATAAACCAAAATGAACCCACAGAAACTGGAATTACATCTTTAAAATCAATACATTTTACTGTCAGCCACACTGACACATGACTCACATAATCAGCAGATATTTACAGCATGTAGAATAATGCTAAATTACTTTTAAGACCAACTGATTTTCAAACTAGCTTCAAAAGATTAGAAAATACTATTACAAATAAAATACTCGGTAAATTAATTCAAGGACCTGACATTTCCCAGATTCACCAGTTTCCAGTGGTCTATAGTTTATCAGCTCAGCATTAACCAACTTCAATAGTAAATCATCTTTTGCTTGTGAAATCCATGAGATTAGAAAAAAACTCAACCTTTTTGTGGCAGAGAAGGAAACAAAAATCAAAACTAACATTACCTCAATCATTAACTCATTCACTGTAATGTGTTTTTTTATTATGTGAAGAAAGTAAAAGAAGGAGCAATAGCTAATATGGTGTAGAAAAGTCAGTCTGACACTAAGCAGGAAGGTGTAACCAGTATTCTGTTTTGTGGCCTCCCTCTCAAACTGCAGCTCTTTCATTTGAAATCATCAAGACAATGAAAGCCTTTTTTAAAGAGAGAAAATCATAGTCATTGCACAAAGGATTATATGTTTGGTAAACCCTTTTCTCAGCCACGGTCATTGCATGTTGTGGTGTGAAACATTGAATCTAGTTTTTGCTGCGTCTGCAGTAATAACAGCTTCCTCATATGTGATCTTCTATGTGCAGAACAATAGCAGGAAACAAGGTCAGTTGGATGCTTTTGCATTAATGGCACAGAAAAGGGAAAGATACAGGAGAGGTCACACAAAAACACATGAAAACAGGCTCACATGCCTGCATACACACTGACATGTATACCGATAAGCTTCATCATAACACATACCACATGGTTTCTATGTATTAACCTTGTAGTTATATGATATTATTCACAACAAGATGGGTTTAACTTGCTAATGGAAAGTAATCTACTCAACCCAAGTTGCTCCAGTGAAGCTTAAAAAACAATACACAATCAACCAACTAAATAATCTTTCTATATCAATGTTAACTGAATCACTATTGAAGTTGTATTATAATATGCATATATTAACATGTACTGGAGAGTATATTGATTGCTTATACCAATAATTGTTAATATCACATCAACATTGGTGGACAGTAACCAAGTATGTTTACTCAAGAACTGTACTTAAGTACAAGTTAGAGGTATTTGTGCTTTACTTCAATATCTTTTTTTCATGCCACTTTCTACTTCTATTCCACTACATTTCAGAGGTAAAATGGTACTTTTTACTTATTATATTTATCTTTTAAGCTTCTGTTGCTTGTTACTTTACAAATTAAGATTACACACAAAACATGTTAAGAGTTTTAAAATATGGTGTTTTGTTATAGATTAAACTACCCAACAGTTTATACAAGTACTGCTGGACTGCTGGAATGATCAGTTGATTGACAGAAATTTAATTGGAAGCATTTTTGATTTTAATTTCTGTTTGTCATGGCAGCAACCCCTGACAAGCATAACCATATTAATAGTACGTTTTACTTCAGAAGTATTTTTAAAACTAGGTACTTTTGTATGTTGACTCAAGTAGAAATTTAAAGTGAAGACTCTCTTTTAGTGGAGTAATATTTTATAAGGGTATCTGTACTTTTGCTCAAGTGCAGAATTTGTGTACTTCATTCACCACTGCACATCAAGATATTATTCATTTATTAGTTTATTTAACAATAGAGCTAAACATTTTTACACAGGGAGAAGCCATGCAGCAGATGTAATGTGTAGGCAGCTGAAACTAATTTGCAATACCTGGTTAGGTTGAATCAACTAAACGCATAAATGGATAAAACAGATTCATAATAAACAACAGAACAAATAAAACAGACAGTATCTCAAAGCCTTTTTTAGATTATTCATTTTTCAAATGGTTGCTCTGTAACTTCCAAGAAGGTCATCAGTGTCGTAGAACTTCGCTATAAACTCTGAGTCAGTGAATGTAGATAAGTCAGCGTAGGAGATGTCTGGCACCGCAGGACCACTGGTGGGCTTCATTGACGCCACACTGTGTGTACAAGTGCAAGCCCTCACACACACACACAGACACACACAGACACACACACATACACATGCACACATCCATACTACTGCTGAGAACACTCCAGATCAGTGACTCTGTGTGAAATGCTGGCTTTGTCTTCTCTCACAGTGGACACTTTCATTCAAGGGCATTATGTGGGTCTGTTGTTGTCTTTCAATATGCCAGTAGATTGTCAATATAATGCTCTGTGTGCAGAGAACACATTGGCTGTCGTACAATCGTCCTATTGTGTCGGCTCTGAGAAAAATCAGCTGTGGCAAAGTGTTGGAGTAGGCAGAAAAATTAAAATGATTGTGCTCATTTATTGTTTTTACTGGTATGACAGTTGAAGTGATGTCAATAACTGAGTGACTTGTGATTATTATGAGTCAGTTTTATCATGACAATGGGTTTGGTGTGATGCATTATATTTCTGGTTATTGTTTGCCATTCTTCGTGCAATCAATATTCCAGTTTTTTCATTTGCTCACAACAGAAAAACCCACCTCTCCCCACTACTTTTCGCCCTTGCTCTGACATAATGGTAATGATGTAATGGTCCCTAGAATATTACAAATATTGCCACTTGCTCCTTTGACCATCACATTGCTTACTCTTGGTTAGTTTAAAAGCCACTCATCTAAAATATTCTGATGTTGAATTAATTTAATAAACCTGCTATTAAAAAGTTGTAGGGACAAAATTTGATGTATTATGCATTATGATGGATTTTGAATTATTATTATTATTAGTAGTATTATTATTAAGCTACATCTTAAGTACACCTAATGGACATGTGACATTTTTTTATTTCTGTGACTCTGTGTTTGTCTTCAGGAAACCTCTGTAACACTGTCATAAATTAAACGCCCGGTGAAGTGCGCTTTTCCTCTTTCCTGTTCGTCAGAGAGAGGCTATTGTTGTATTCTGTGTAGTGTTTGTGAACAGGCACAGGAAAAAGAAGCTGGGAGAGAGTTTATGTTTAGTTTATAAACGGGCCTCTTTTCAGTTTGGAGAATCTTTCTTTGGGCAAGGAACCATACTGTGAAAATACAGGGTCCAATGAATTTTCTGTTTCTGTTGAAGCTTGAATATACAGTACCTGTAGTAGATGCAAGATGAGGATGGCACAGAACATGTAAATGTACATTAAAAATATCATACTTTTCAAAAAAGAATATATCAGCCTTGAATTCGACGTATTAACAAACAAATGTTTAAACATTAGAGACACATTTACAAATACAAACCAAGAGCTCTTCACATTAGCAGAAACTGATGAGGACAAATATGGCCAGTTATTGTTCTGCCACTTTCGGGAAGCTGAGGCTCTCTTTTGAAAAACTTCAACCATCACCTCAGCTTCTTTTGTGTGTATAACCTGCTTTGATGTTACCTGCCCAGAAGGGAGCAGTACAGTGATTAACAGTATACAATGATGTTTCATGTTTGCTGTTTAGGTTTAGCAGTGTTGTCACATTGTTTCAATGTCCTATGGATAATGGAATCTGCTCAGCAGATAAAGAAAGTGAAAATATGGTCTGCATTTTAAGTCATTTGACAAAAGTGATAATCCAAAATGGATATAAACTTATCACTAAATGTTCAAGCAGCGTACAAAGTAAAGCTGCAAATAACGATTATTTCCATTATCGATTAATCTGCAGCAAAACAACAGCAAACAAATGGCCAACCCAATATCCTATAACCTAAGTCGATATCATTAAATGTCTTGTTTTGTCCAACAAAAGGTCCAAAACCTAAGAATATTCAATATACCAAAATAAGCAGCACATCCTCACAAGAATTTAAAATCAGACAATTTTTGGATATTTTGCCTGAAAAACAAATAACTTAAACGACTGATCCATTATCAAAATAGTTGTTGTTTAATTTTCTGTATATTGACTAATCAATTCGTCAACAAAACATAGCAGCACTGGTACAAAGGCTAATAAACAGGTTGGACACGCATTTAAGGAGACCAATAGTGGGTTTGGTGAATAGTGGAAAGGATTCAGAAGCAGATGTTTGGCTGGTCAGACAGAATCAGAACTGCTTTTTTCCTGATACAGCTGCCTAGGAGTTTCAACTTTTAGTATCACTTATTGGACAGCTTCCTTCCTTGTCCTGCAGTGACATCTACAGTTCTACATTTGTAGAACACAGCCAGAAAGCTTAGCAGGAAAAACTTTCCAGTGAGTCATGCATTATTTCCAGATGACCATAAGAGAATTCACTGATTTTAAATATACAGTAGTACATTTAATACTCTCAGAATACTCTCATTTAACATGAAGGTGACATTTGAAGCTCAGTACTCCATATGAATACTCAGTATGTGTATAATGACCCCATGTGTGTCTGGGGTCATTTAGGTGGGGAACAGGGAGTGCAGAGGCAGGATGTGTGTCCAGCATACACATGAGAGTAGTGGTCTTTTGTATAGTAGGCCATAGTGCAAGTTTTCTTATATTGATGTATGCAAAGTTTATTTGGTCTGTTTTCATTAAGATGCATAAAATAGTAATGGAATGGGATTATAACCTAGCGTCCTGGGTTTTTCAAACTATATAATAAATGGGACCATAAATCCAATCTTCTGAATTCAGAGCATTTTGTTGCAAATTGCAACACACAAAATAAAACCCCTCCCTACCTCCCTCTCCCATCCCAAACAAGGAAGGGTTCATTCTCATTCAGTCGTCCTTCCTTACAGTCAAGATAGGGGCGAAGATAACAAAAAATCGTGTCTAACTTCAGTGGATCATACTTGGTATAGAATAAATCTGCAAATGCTAGATGACACCAAACCTTTCTATGGATCCCCATTTTTGAGCCGTGACAAAGGCCAACTTGTGGCCTGCAAGAGACAGATAGAGAAGGCTTGTTTTTAGGCAAAGCCGGTTGGCAGACATGACTTTTGCTATCTATGTAGAAACGAATAGTAAAATGGCAAATACTGCTGAAAAGTGTACCATAGACTTAGTCAGTGAAATCAAGGTTTTTCGAGGTTTTTGAAAAATTGTGAATCAGCGCATCCATGAGACATCATTGAGTCATAAATGTGCACAAAAAATATTAGGCTGAGAGGTCCAGTAGTTTGTGAGATTAGCTGCAGACAGATACACACACATACACGACCAAACGCATGACCCCATCCATGGTGCTGTTTAATGATACTTTCTTCAATATGCTTCATGTTTCTTTGTTAATTAGCTTTTATATCTCCTGCAATGCTATTCTTGTTGTCTTTATCTTCGGCTTTGTTATAATTACAGTGAGCAAGGTTACAAATAATTTAAGTGCCTTAAAGAATAATAAACAGACAAATAAAAAGACATTTAAAGAAGAAACACAAAATACAGAGATGATAAATAATGACAGCAAAAACATTCTTTTATTTTCACTTTCAATTTTCATCAAATTATAGTAATCAAAATCCAAAAAGTCCTTTTACAAATACAGGATAGCTGTGTTCATACAAATCAACACTGTTACATAAATACACCAGACACACAGTTTATATTTATCAACAAAAACACAGAGGTTTGAAATACATAATCATAAGACTACAAGGGTAAAATTACATACATATGTTATGGTCAATTATAATTTCCGTAATTTTTATGTATGTGTGTGTATGTTTTACGTGGGATTTTTAGTACATGTGTATATATGTTTGTGTGTTGTCTAAATTATTGTCCATGTCTCATCTAGGGCCGAGTTTTAAGGGGGACTTGGGAGATGAGAGGTTCTTCTTGCCATTGTGGGGCTTCACTTTCAGGTTTTGTTTTGGTGCCGTTTTCAAGTAAAAATCAAGCTGTTGGGGAAGAGATGAAGAACAAGATGTGAGTGATCAAGGCAAAGTGCATTTCGGTCTATAATGACATACAAGGAAGTCTTGTCTAGGGATCTCTAAAAGCATATTTGGACAACTTACTATCTGCCTTTTCCACAAAACAAAGGTAAGTTGGTGGGTAAAACTGTACTTGTATGCGCCCATAGATGCCCCGTCTAGATACATAGAAACACACCTGTATGGCCTCAGCTGGTCCCACTGTGACTGTGCTCACAAAGGGGAGGTAACCTGGAGCAGATGCTGTCATAGTGTAGGTACCTGGTAACAGGAGTCTGAAATAGTCGCCATCCACTCCTGGAGGTGAGCACAAATGGGAAAAGATGATGGGTGCAAACGCCCAACTAGTCTATTTAAAATTGTAATTTACACAGTGGTGGAAGAAGAAGTAATCAGATCATTTATTTAATTAAGTAGAAACACTTCATTACAAGTTAAAACATTCAAACCTGTATGACATCAAGTTAAAGTAGGTAAGTATTATCAGCAGAATTTAGTGGGAGAGTGGACTATGTAACTTTGGAAAGTAGGAATGACACCATTTTTAAATTACAAACGAAAATTTGAATTAAAAATCAATAAAACGCAGCTTTACTAAAGTCAATATTCTCAGAAGTTTTACTCTTTCAGCTTTATTTGGTCTAGTATGACCAGTAGCGTGTGGTGGCGATATAATGTTAGTGAATGTTAGCTAACTTATATGTATATTGCTGTGTAACTGACATTACTGATTCAGTTTGCTTCTGTTATGATTCTATCCCACTTGTGCTTCTCTTTCAATAGGCATTAGCATGAATCATAATGGTGTAATTGTCACATAAGGGAAACAATGGCGCTGTTCAGCAAAAGTTATATACTGTTGTTTTAAAGTATAAACGAAAAAATAATAATAATAAAAAATGGTGGTACACGGCAGTGATTAGTGAAGTGTGTAGCGCCATACAGTGCCGTACACCCCAGATTCAGAGATGGAATTTAACCACAGCCTGCCACAACAGGTGAAGGCAGGTCAAGATTACCTGTTGGAAACTGATTTTTTTTATTTAAAGCACAACACTACTGACTCACTACCGCCACGCAGAAACAGAGTGTTATATTCGAGTTATATTGTTAAAGATATTATGCTATTGGATAATTATTACCGATGAATTAACATGTGAACATTTTAATGCTGGTGGACCTGATTTTAGCTATTTTATATACTGTTAGGTGGTTTAATTTACTGTACAATACTAATCAGATGTGTTCATTACAAGTTTTTAAAAGTATAATGCTAAAGTAAATTACAAGTACCACAGAATTGAACTTGAGTAAATTTAAATACAGTGCACATACAGTTTGCATTTTTTCAAAGTGAATGTCCACCATTGGCCACTAGAGGACAGCTTGCTCCATTCCTGTGTGAGGCACTTATTTCCTTATTTACAATACAGTAAAACTCAGCTATTATGAAAAACAACAGACTCTTTTTTCCTGTTGAAAGTTGGACCGCTTTCCAAGAAGCACAAAGTCACTACTTATTTTGACTCCACTTTCTTTCTGTGATTAAGATTTTTACAACAAGGTTTGAACAACTCTATTCTCCTGCATCACCAGCCCAGACATTAACAGATCATTTATCACATACCTCACAACACTGCAGTTAAAGAGTAAAAATGTCCAAGGAAATAATAACCACGTATAATACACCGTATACACCCCCTCCAACCCTTTCTTACCGCTGGTCACATCGTGGTTGATGCCTGCCACTGAGATCTCAGCGTTGCTGATAGGGTTGTTGTTTTCGTCATACACCATGCCTTTTACGCCATGATGCACCTGAACAAGGAGAAACACATGTACATTGCTTTTGTTCTTGATTAATCATATTTTTTTTTATTAATTTGACCAATTTCTAACTATAATTTCTTTTATAGATCATGCCATTTGTGCTTGAGCTTGTGCTACTAAAAAATACAAATGTGAAATATGTGTTAATACAGGCAAATGAGGTATGTGTGAGCAAAGATAGATTTGTGTTTGATTGCTGCATTGATTGCAAGTTTTATGAGGTAATGTAAAAAACTAAACAACTGAACTTCTGAAGAGACTTTCCAAAACATTAGATCTTATTAACCTTCTTTGGCACTGTGGTCTGCAATAGACATACAGTAAAACAAGACCACAAAAGAATCTGAAAGCTCTTTCAGTTTGGTCTATTTGATCAGCGCAGCAGAAAAAGGTATGCATTTCTGAGTCCTCCCTTAGGGCTTAAGAAACACTATTAGTGGCAATGCATCACTGTGCTTTATCTCAGCACTCTGACAATCTGATATAAAAGACAGTTTGTCCCCAAACCAAGCCTCTTGTCATTGCTTGACAGAAAGTAAAAGTCAGTTTACTTGAATTTCACACAGCTCATTTTATCACGTCACTTTATCCAGGGAATCCCAGACAATATTTACAAGAAGCCAGTGTACTGGACTCATGACTCTTAGTTGTAACTATATATCTGTGTGTTTGTGTCCATCAAGTTGTAAACGATAACAGTCATTTGCCATTTAATGGGTGTGTATATGTGTTTTCTGACCTGTTCAAGGTATGAAACCAGTGCTTCTCGGTTGCCAAGCCATTCTCTGGGTAGTGCTGAAGCTGGAGGAAACTTATCACAGCTCAGCTCCAGGGTGATCTCAAAACAGTTGCTGTAAAGGTAGTTGAAGTCCTGCATTCCTGAAACACGCAGAAATACTCTTTACTTTAGATATTAAGGGAAGAGCTCTAAAACGGTACATATTTTTCATATCAGTGGTTCCCAGCGTGGTTTATAGAGCGGTTTACATGGAGTCATAGTTTGCCTCTTTGATTTGTAAGGAGTTAATGTGATTTATCTTCGGTCTGTCTAAAATCAACTGTCACACATTTTTGGTCATTGAGATAATGGAGTGAAAAACTTTGACAATTTCTTTTTATATATGGTGATGAAGATTTTTCCAAACCAGTGCATTTTGCTATTTTGACTTTTAGATGGACTGATATAGTACTTTCAATAGAAGCCTAATGCATATGAGCCAAGGGTTGGGAGGGAAAGTTCAAATATAACCTCATAGACCATGACATAACACTTGGTGCAAAAGGAGTTGTTAAAATAAACATAACGTTCTCCTACAAAATGTGACTGTGGGCGTTTTCATCCAATTCAAAAGCTTGCATGACTCAACCGAAATGCTGAACAGAGTCACATTCCAAAGAATAATACACACCAGCCTAGACCAGGATTTATAGATCAAATAAGTGGGTATTATTATTATTATTGTTGTTGTAGTTACAGATTAAGTGAGCTGAAATCAAATACATGCTCAGACAGTTTAAAGAACTCGGTGTACTGTAGCTTCCAAGCATTCCACAGCAAAACGTTACTGCAAGAGCCAATCAAATCTTAAAACTGAGCTCAAGTTTCCCAAGGCATAAAGCAAACGAGGGAGAGTGAAGACTTAAAACTCATTTAACTCTTGATGGCCAGCAGGTGGCCAGTGCCAGTAAATAATAAACCAAACCCTAATAGCAGCCCCACTACGCTCTCTGGTGACTTCCATGGTACCGAAAAATCAAAAATAAACCTCAAATATTCACAGATTTTATTGGAGAAATTGGAGAAGAATCTGACATGGTTAACTGTGATGTACTGGCACTAGAGAGTCACACATCAAGGTAGAGGCAGTGGCATGTTCAAAAAGGATGGATGATAAGATGTTTTCAGTGATATATTTGAAATTTAAATTTTAGTATCTGCTACAGCCAATCTTGAAAATCAAGAATGGTTACTAAAATTGAAGATCATCCAATTGTCGCACAGAATTAGAGGCAATGTTCCAGATTAATGAATTACCAGAGAAGATCCATTTGCGTGTTTACGAAAAATGATTAGGGTAGGGAGGGGGGTTAACTTTTTTGTTCACTTTTTCAAAAAGCATTTCCAATGGACCCTCCCCCTGACTTTCAGAAATCTGCAACACCCTTCCCCCTAATATCTCAAAATAATATAATGTGTGTTAAATCAGGTTTAATCATAAAAGGTTCCCCTGTCAATGCTAAGGGTGCATTAATTATCTAAAATGGTTAAAGTTAGTATGTAAATGGAACAAAAAATTTCACAATATGCACCAAATATTACTTTAGAAATTTTCGAATAAATAGAATAGTCCATCCCTAACATCCCAGACACTCAACATGGCTGGGATGAACCACTGTCACTGTGACAAAATGACATGAGGACAGGTGGCAACTCTATGGAAGGCTGAAATAAAATTTTAATCTGGGGTGACATAAATTTAAAATCCCATGCTCTTCCAAAAAAATTCAGAACACCCTCCCTTCAGTCTACTATAATTTCCGTGCAGTCTGAGGTTGTTGTTGGCAAATGTAATTTACAAATTTCAGCAGCTAAACTGAGGGGTCAGTGGAAGTGCAGCTGTTGGTGCACAGGGGTGCTGAAGAGGTTAAAGGCAGGAGGAGAGCACAGAGGCCTCACAAAGAGTCAGAGAGTTCATGACGACAGTGGGAAAGCTTGCCTTGCAAGCCACTCATGGCATGTCGTTCATGCTGAAGTCTATGCCTGTGCCTGCCATCATTCATGTAGGTGGCCTCGTCTTTCTTTGGAAAGGGAATGATAATGGACGGACTCCAACACATTGGAATTTGCATGTAAACAGGGAACAATCTGTTTTCTGCGTGGCGGTAGTGAGTCAGTAGTGTTATGCTCTAAATAAGAAATATCAGTTTGCACTTTCCAACTGGTAGTCTTGACCTGCCTTCACCTGTTGTGGCAGGCTGTGTTTAAATTCCATCTCTGACTCTGGGGTGTATGTCACTGTATGGCGCTACACACTTGTGTACCGCTGCATACTGTATCGCTTACTTCTATGGAAACACATAGTAATAGGTCCGAACATCAGTTGGTATTTCTTAATACTGTACATAGTGACTTTTAAAGAATTTTTTTGGGGGGGGAATTAGTTATATAACGAGATTCATACCACTGTCATGTCTGTATGTTAAATTTGAAGTAAAGACCAGAAGGCGGTTAGGGTTGCCAGCTGTCCCTTAAAATACGGAATCGTCCCTTATTTGAGAACTAAATAGCGCGTCCCGTTTTGAATCAATACGGGGTTTGTCCCGTATTTCCGATAATCCCATGCAAATCATCCCACCTGCATTCTGTGAAGACTTCCTTTTCTACCCCTGATTGGGTAATAGCCTACTCGCTGCCATTGTTGGTTTGATTAATACTGTCAGATTCAGGGCCAATCGGAGTCAGATAAGGGTGGGTCTCTTGGCAGAGAGGCGAGTTGAAACAACGGTGGCGGCAGCTCGAGAAACCCCCCCGCGTCCCCTCTGAAACGAAAGCGGATGCAAAAGATGACGAGAGTGGAAGAAATCAAATAGCCTACTTGATGAGCATCAAGCCAAACGGAAGAATTTTTTGGCCAGTGTTCTGTGTGGTGCATGGTGGCCTGACGAGGCAGTGTAATGACTTAATAAAACGTAACCTACTAATTTTCTGATTGATTATGCTGGATTTCATATACTGCCTATTTGTTAAGAAATATTGTTACAATGTAAAGGAATCACATGTCTACATTATCTACATACTTATAAAAGGAAGTATGCCTAACATGCTCCAATACTGCACACAAAGCCTACTACTTCTGGTCCCCAGATGTTCATGATGTTCATGGAAAATCCTTAGCAAAAGTCTTTCCAATTGAATCATATCAAAGCATTTGTTTTAGCCTATTTATAGTTCATAGGTTATGGACATGTTTATTTAATAAGTTAATGAAATACAGTTCACATCCTATTTTTTGTGTTCTCACTGTAACATATTATTGGCCTATGTTTAGCTGTATACACAGCTATGACAATATGACCAGTAGTATGTTGAGCTGTGACAGAGAAATACTGAGTGCATCTGTTCACACTGATTTCAATAGCAGATAGTTTATTATAATGTCCATTGTTATCAATCTTAATGCTTTCCTGAAAACATGTTTTAAATTATTATATGCCACCACTAGCACACCGTCGGGCCCTTGATTGTCGGGCCGCCAAGGGGTGTGGCCCCCACTGCGGCAGGTGTCCTTTATTCTTCTGTATTGAAGGTGGCAACCCTAGGTTAGCTTAGCTTGGCACAAAGACTGGAAACAGAGGGCACAAAGGTAGTATAAGGTAACGTAGTTTCAGCCCTTCACAGCAATAATTTAAAGATAAGTTTGTTATACAGTGCCCCTAAATCCCCAAATGTTCTCCCAGTTTACTGTTTGAAACTCAACATAGTTGAAGGTGAAGTTCAAAACCTCACTGTTGAACTGGGAGGAGATTTGGGGACACTGTAACACAATCCAAATTTTGTGTTTTTAATGTCTGTTTAATCTGTTGCTTTCTTTTCACCCTGCTCAGGAGCAGAGGTTTTGCTTACCTTTGGACAGGGAGTACCAGCTTGCCCCGTTGGTGATCCCCTCGTCAAAGAAATCCCCACAGTTCCAGCCCTTGTGCATCCAGCTATGAGCGTACGAGTAGGTCCTCGCCAACTGTCATCACACACAAATGCACATGTGCCCAATCATTCACATGTTTTCACACACACATACTCACACACAGACACACCAAACAATGATGAGATCAGATGTGCGTAACATCTGGAAGGAATTTTTAATCTGCAGCACACCTTTCTGAAGATTTTGTCATCCGCAGTGGCTGCATATGTGGTCCTCCCTCGAATGCGAGGATCTCTTGACCTGTCGAAGGGGTAATTGGCTACCACAGCTCCCCCATGGAGGTTGGCTGACAGGACAAAATTGTAGTTTTGCATCCATTTAATGACTGCCAAAGTCTCTGGTTCAACCTGTAGAGGATATTCGACAGGAACGTTATATGGAGAGCAGCTTATAACTTTTATGGCTGATGGACTTAGGCCAACAGGACAATACGCATGACATATGGACCTTTTTATAAAACAATATAGACACACACTCAAAGACATATTGAATGTAACCATTCATTGAATTGTAGTCCAGCATTTATGTAATGTCCTTTATCAATTGTCAAGCTCTTGCAGTATTTTCATTCAATAATTAGTCAAAATATAGTCCATAAATGCTTAATACTTGATAAAATACTATCCAATGCCCTCTTAGTGCCTGTCAGTCTTACTGTATGTTGTCTGGTTAGTGCTATTATTACATATAACCCCAGACCTTTCCCAAACAGGATCAGTGGTCTGAAGTTATGTGGTTTTCTTTTCACTCAGAACCACTGTCTTGTCTGCTTGGCTGGTTATCTGGACAAATCCTAGTTTTCTCTGCTTTACCATATGCAAATATTTTATCTGGGATTTTCCCCCCACCCTTTTGACTTGCACCAGGTTAATCTTTAGGAAACTTAATTCTTCACGGTATCCTCTGCCTTTCTCAAGACCATAAAATGATTCTTCAACTTTGCATGCAGTGTGCTTTCTCCCTCATCTTCCAGTGGGTCAGTATACCTCATGTTATCTAGACTCTAAATGAATGAGACATGCTTAGAATTTGTTAAAATGCCATCCTTATCAGTTTTTGAGTCTGGAATTCAGGGAGAAAGATGAGTTTGTGATGATGCAAGTGTTTACTAAAAACTGCCAGGATGGAAACCATTACTTCTAAAGCAAAACTACAATATTTAAACTATTGTAAAATACTGACTCAACACTCGTGACTCTTTTAAACTAACTATCCTCACTTGCTCCTAGACATATTTCATGCATGGAGGCAAGGAGTAACACCTCGTCTTAATGTGGGACAATAAACACAGTCTGGTTCAGCTGAAGGAAAATTAGGCCGATCAGAGACAACTGGCCTTGAAAACATCAGTTGCAGAACATAGGACTGGCAGGTGTTTATTGTATGTGGATCATTACATACATTCAGGCGTGTTTTGTTTGAAGTCAGATCTGTCACCATGGTGTAGGGTTACATATGAAGGACACACACACACACACACACACACACACACACACAAAGATAATCATATCTCGGACCAGAGAGAATACCATGCCATCATAAATACAAATCCACACATTCTGGGTCACTCGGCCATTCATTAACAGACAAGGTTAGATTTCACCACGTGTGTGTGATGTCCCCTGCAGGCCAAACACTTGTCAGCAAGGTGAGTTTTCCTTCAGAGGTTGAATAATTACAGTATTTCTAAGAACATGACCCTGCTGTCAGTCTGTGGGTGGTGGAAAATGTTTAAAAATTGATTCCAGTGGAATTAACCATGAAAGACTACAACTACACTGGGAGACTCTGAAACAAGTGCTGATCCCCTTATACGGTTTCAAGATTTGAGGATTAAAGTTATGTTTTTCTTATACAGGAATTAAAATAGTCCCATGTGTAGGTCACTCCAGATTAGTCTGCTGGCCCATAAACAATTTTTTCACCTTTTCCTTGTCTAACTTGCATTAACTCATTCCTCTAGATGAAACATCATCTGCTGGCTAATTAAAATGTAGGAGTTGAGCCTGCAGGCGAGCACAGGGGCTTGTGGCTTCATGCAGCAGCCTGTGAGAATGTAATCCTGACCAGCATGAATGAAGTATCTGTAACAGTGGCACAGTTACTCTTTTGTGTTTGCCTTTCAGGAGGCCGTCATGTGGGTAGACAGCCAGCCCGCGACTGGGAGGACCAGGGTTTTAGTTTTCTCAACACATTTGAAGCGCAGGAACTAGGAAATGGGAAACCACTTTGTTATGCCTACAAATTTGTATTTTGAGAGAATAAAATCAACCTCCCCTCTTTGTTTTTAAGAAGTGGCACAATGATATGGTTTCTTGACTTTATTTAGAGGCACTCATCATCTCACTTTTTTAAGTGTTTTTAAGAATTTTTTAAGATTTGGGTTCCCTGTACACACTAGTGTACATTGCACCCCTCTGAGCATGGCATTTTATATCTGTGTGCAGTTAGTTCAGCCTGTACAATATGGACATCTAATTTACAAACCCCCGGGGACATGCATTTACATTAATTGTGTATTAGGATAGGAGGTTTTGAATATGTTTTGTTGCTTCCTGGTTGTGTTTTTATATAATTGTTCAAAAGATTTAAAACACATATATTTAAAATCCTACAGGTACAGTTATAACATTACATTATTTTTGAAGACCTTTTTTTCTCTACAAATCGTTTATTATTTCTAGTCATTTTAATTACTTTACAAAGTTTGTAATGTCATTCATTTTGATTGATGCTAAATGGTCAGTAGTGTTATAATGTAATGGAATTACTGTTATATACTGTATATTTGACTGTATCTGACTTTGAATGTTTTTTTCCAGATACATTAAATTATCCAGCTTTAATAACACCCAGGGGTTTCAAGCAGGAGGAACCAAAGAGTAGGATCATTTAGAGAAAAACTCAAGGAAATTAACCTTGAGAACAGAAGCACTTTTAGTGTCTGCTGAAGATAAGACATCTGCACCCCCAAGGATCTGACCTTAATACTTAAAATGTACTTTTCAGCCGACTTTTACCAGCATTTTGACGGCAAACACCCTCAGACTTCCCTTTTCTCTCAATTTTACACTGCAGTGGTTTTAAACAACAAGTGCACAGTATGGTCACTCTGAACACAACTGTGTTTCTATTACAGCCAATCTGAGCTACAGTGTACTGTGTACCCTGCAATATAATGCCAGAAATGCAATTCATCTGCATATTATTTTGATAAATGATACAGTTTATTCCCCCAGGAATATGCTTCTTATAAGGTTTAAAGGATAGGACATGCAGTTGGATGTAGAGTACCTGACTGTTTAGATTAGTGGGTTTCAATAGGAAGAAAAATATCCATCGGGGCTTTATCAGATGTTGACTAAATACTGGAAAAGGTAAAGGGGTAAAGGTATTTATTATTTAAATAAAGCATCTGTGCTTTTGAAATACCCAGTGGGTCAATGTAAATAAGAACATTTACTCAAGTACTGTAGTAGAATTTTGATGTTCTTATACTTTACTTAAGTATTTCCATGTTATGCTACTTGATACTTCTACTTCACTACATTTGTGAGGTAAGAACGGCACTTTTTAGTCCACTACATTTATTTGTCAGATATAGTTACTAGTTACTTTACAGATTATACATAAAAACCATATCATCAGTTTATTAAATACAACACATTGTTAAAGATTAAACCACTAGTTTACAACCTCTTTTGGCTTGTGAGCTCTTACAATAAAACTAAAAGGGGCCTAGTTGGGGCCCCCTTGTCATGTGACAGCTTTCTACATGTTGTTAGCAGCTTCAACAAAGAGACATTTCCCCTCTGAACTTCTGAGGCTGTTTGAAAATAATAGTTTTATACTAAAACTATTATTAGAGAATATTCTGAAAAATGAATCCAAATGTATGTCGCAGAAATGTGTTTTCTCTTTATTCCTACCCCATTAATCATTTCACAACCAAGATTTATCTCAACTCAGATTTATCTTGTAACTCTTTGGAGGGGCCCGATGCCTAGGTTGGTAACCACAGGATTAAACTACCTAACTGTATATAAAGTGCTAAAAGGTCAGTATTTTTACTTGTAGGCTAACGGAGTATTTCTTCTTGACTCAGCAATGAATAGATCGGTTTGAGTGAAATCACAGGTGTGTAGCCATGTGGAGAGTCACGCAGTATCTCAAGGTAACGAGTAACAGTTACCCTCTGAGACCGCAGAGACCGTCAGTTCAAATTCTCATGGCGGTGACAAAAAGACAAAAATGTTTAGCTTAAGCTGAAAGTCTTTCTATACAGTACATACATCTTGTTCATGTCGTTATGATTCCAAGAGTGTGAGCAGCAAGAGAACTTTAGAGGCCTTCTTAATGTCAGCTCAACTCAGTTGTCCTTTTAAATTGTCAAAGCTGGAATTCATCTCCAATGCTCCAAAAAAACAAATATAGGAACTTTTGTCATCCGAGTTGGAGCGAGTAAGGCTGCCATTTTGTCTACCCGTTTCATAATGCAAAGACAAAGAACAGCGGCTCTTTCTGAACCAGAGGAAGAAAAGCACTGTTTATATGAGGAGATATAGGTTTTCACAGTAAGATAAGCAAACACACCCATCCAAATGGGTTAGACTGTACAGACAGACACACACAAACACAAACATGAAACAGACAGCCTACCAAGCGATTTACTGGGTCTACTTACTCTTTAAATTTATAGGCAGATTCATTTTGTTTAGTAAGAGCTCAGCTGGCAGTGGAATCTGATCCAGTACAAATCTCATGAATCCGTTCATGTCAACATAGTTAAAGCCAAGACAGCTCAGCTATGCTACAGTTGCTCATTATTCATCTCCATATTCAAACAGTGAACACACACTCGCACAAGTATGAGAAATGTACTCATCCATCTTCCTCTCTCACACTCACCCACATAAGCACATAGCTGTATTTGCACACATATGCACATGTACACATAGGTAAGTGAGGTATGCTGTGGCACTGACCGTTTGCTCCCAGTTGTCCGGCAGGGGCAGGTGGTGGTTTCTTCCGTTGTGCTTTTCATAATAGTACATGAGTGCGTTCAGGTCTGGAAAGTTCCGGTTCAGATCGATTTCTCTGGCGTTCCCTCGACCCACCAGGTAGCCGTTGAACTCTGGACCCTGTTGATCAGGTTACTGTTGGGGTTATCTTGGTTTTTCCCAGTGGATTGACTGAACTATCATGTTTTGGCTTTTGGGGTTTCAGGATGCAGCTTTTCAAGCTATGAATTCATATTGCTTGGAAGCAGTAAAGGAAAACGGGTTTGCATATTCCACAAACTGCACAGGCAATCTGCAGTGTAACAAGAGTATTCTTTTTTTTCCCGGCAGATTTTTTTCTGGATATAATGTTTAATTCACAATGATTTACTTGTTTTCTTAGGAATCCAAACTCAAATCCTTCCCAGAAACATTTAAAGGTTGTTAAGACACAAGCAAGAGAAAATTCCAAGAGACTCTGAGTCCTGAGTATGATAAAAAGCTTATAAAAATGCATGGCAGACGCAATATTGAATGTTTTTATCATTAGCATTTATGCTTTTGAGTGAAATGTCTTAACAACTACTGGATGGATTGCCATGACATTTGGTAAAGACATTCATGATCCCCAGAGGATGAATCCTATAGACTTTGATCAACCCTTAACTTTTCCTCAGGCACCTCCATTAGGACTGAATTTTAATTTGTTCAATGTCATTCCATCGGCTTCAGCACGATAACACAAACACACTAAACTACTATATGTGACAATGGGAAACATTATACTGCTAAATATCAGTGTGTAGGCAACTTAGTTGTCAATATGAGCATGTTAGCATGCTGACATAACCATTTAGCTTGTTTTATTATACTTGGGATGTGGAAATCTCTTTCTTGTTTGCCTCCAAATTGCACATTTAAAGCAACATTATGTAGTAATTTTATCTTAAAATAACAGCTTCAAAATCATTTTGATGGTACACTGATGTCTATTAGGGTAAATGGCGTCTCTGTCATTGGCAGAGGCGAAGAGACCCAAGAGGATGTTGACGGAGGAAGGGAGGAGGAGATAAAGAGAGTGACCAAGCAAGATGCTGCCAGATGTTGGGGAGAGCTTTGTGAATTAGAGACTGCAAGACAGACACTGAGCTGGCATTTCTTTCGGTTGAACTAGTAATCTTGTGTTGTCACACTTGCTTGATGTGTGGCTGTGTTAGCAAAGTTGTCGACCTGCCATTTTTTAATCATAAGTAATGTAATTATAACAAATGCACGTGATGTAAGACTATATCTTACATATTTTTGCTTTTATCCCTGAGTGCATTTATCTCTGAAAAAAAAAAATCTTTACTGACTACTGCTGCCATTGATGTTTTTCCTCAAAAAGCTCAGTCAGCACCCCAAATCAAATGCCATCTGTGATGCTGGGAAATAAAGCTTGTTTTCCAGACGCTGCCGCATCCAAACATCTGTTGATGCAACAAATTATAGTGCGGGGTGTCGTCTGAGAGGCAAGGAGAGGGTCTGTCAAGTGCAACTGACCTCCTCAGGACATATAATTAGTCTCAAAGAGAGATGCGTGTGTATGTTTGTGTTAAAGCATGTGTGTCTGTTGTTTCACAGCCCGTACAGTTACCCCCCAACCGCCACTCCATTGAAAGCTGGAGGCTCTCGTATAGATGGGATTATTACAAACATTACAATGGAAGATTTAATTAAAACAACAGTTTTTGGCTCTTGGCGTATACAGACTACCACATAACTTTGGATATATTTTCACTGATAAGGCGTGTGTTTGCTGTGATTTAACTTGCAGGTGTATAGTTTTCCTGTGGGACCTTAACATTTCTAACATTTCCACTGGCAAGAACACAATCAAGGAAAAATGTGGAAACTTTTATCCCACAAGTGGCAAATGACTGACGAAATGAAGAAAAACAGCCAAAAGGCATCCCACTCGGGGTGTACAATACCTGTCTGGCAGCCACCTCATAGCCATCAGGGTTCATGGAGGGCAGGATGTGGATGCGCGTGTCATAGATCAGCCTCATGATCCGCTGGTTTCCGGCCCGATACTCCTCGCAGAGAAACTGGGACAACTTAATGAGCAGCTCACGGCCGAGCACTTCGTTGCCGTGCATGTTGCCCACGTACTTGAACTCCGGCTCCACTGGGGAGGAAGAAGAGCGATGGGTGGGGGGTGGGGGGGGCGGATGGGGGGGGTCAAAATGCCACACAGAGCTGCCAAGCCTGACATTTAAAATGACTGCTTGAACATGCACACAGATACATACACTACATTAAAATATTTCACAGTGTGTAGGCCTTTTATCCAGCCTATGAGTCTTTGTGCCATATCTTGAGTTTCTAAATGTTACAAGGTCACCACCTAACCTGATTAAAGCGAGACTATGTAACTTTTGGTTGAAAGCAGCCCCTGTAGCCATAAATGACATTTGCAGGCTAATGGCAGATTAAATTGCCCTTCATTTACTAAGATTCTCTAGAGGCAGCCGCTTTAAAGACATCATCATTTGGCTTCTTTTTAACTCCACAGCCCCAAATTTGGTAGTTTTCAAGCTTGTAGTCTGCAGCCCCAGCGGACTCAAGTGACATCACTTGAGGAAAAGAATAATTTCTTGTTGCAGCTCCTCCTGTAGCCACAAAAGTCTTTATACATTTTTTTTCACATATGCAGTAGTACACCCCAAGACCTGTTAACAGACTTTGATGTGGGGTTGACCTTTAGCTAACATTAGCCACCATTAACTACTCGTCATAACAGACCAAGTAAGGGTGTAGCAACAAAACTCTTCAGTGTATTCAAGTGAGCAGGGGTGCTGGGTTGTATTGCTTATGTGTTAAACTTATCATTGAAAGAGGCAGAGTGGGTTATTCTTTTATTTCAAAAACACACATAATCTTGCTTTAAACTAATTACCAACCTTAATGTTTTTACATTACTGCAATTTCTTGATAAGGTACTTCTCAAGCTTCTGACAAAGGTGAGCTATGGGGAGTGAGTGTGATGACAACTGATTGAATTATTTGGATAATGTCACCTGACATTCCTGGCTATCTGTCAGTGATTGGGTGAGCCACCTATCCAAACATTCTCCCTCTCTGTGTAGGGTTCCTTCCTCCCAAGGGTCCCTTCATTAATCACTGCTGCAGTGTTGATAGAACCAAGGACCCCCAAACAATGTGGCTAGACAGAGCTACTGCTGGGTAGCTGGTAACACTGGCTAGAACTTTTTGCTTAATGTTTATTTAATGCTATCTTGTGCCCTAAATATATGATTTTACACTAAAAGCATGGTGCATACTACTATTATTATTTTATTTGTTGTTCATGAGAGGAAGGAAGTGTGTTTTTTTTGTAGGGGGTGGGGTATTGTTGGGGGTAAGCAGATACTTCCAAATTTATGAACACCCTTCACTAATTGCTTCAGGCACCCAAATGGCAGCTTGGACGCTGTAATTCACCTCCTTTCTTTAACACGGGGCCAACTGGCCTCAGGTTCAGAAAACAGAGTTGGCTCTAGCGAGCAGCTTTAAAAAAGCACACACACACACTCAGCAGCATGTGAAAGGCTTGAGTTTCCTAAAGGGTGCAAGAGGGTTGACCCAGACAAGACCTCAGGTCACTCCCCTCCATGAAGTGCACTGTTCCTGTTTTTCATGCTTTGTCATTTTGCAGGAGAACAAGCGCACATCCTTCTATTCTACTGAAGGAAGCCCCTACATGTGCAAATGCAGATAAAAATGCAAGCTCAGCCGCAAGCCAGAAAAGCATTCCCTGCAGTTGTCAAGGTTTTTTTTTCTTTCTCAAAGAGCTGCCATTAAAAATGCAAGAATAGGAAAATGTTCAAAATCACTCTACATGTAAAATTAACACCTGGGGAACCGATTGAGTGGTTAGGAGGGGACAAGCAAAGCTTTTACAAGAGCGGGTTCAGGGTTAAAGCGTTGTTGACTCAAGGTGAACTTCTGTGTCATCTGCTTAGCTTTGAATAACACCCCACTTTTCTGTCAGTGGCTGGATGGCAAAAAATTGAAATGAATCACAGATGTTCATGCAATTCTTTCACTTTCGCCTTTGTTTTTGACTTTGAGTTTCTCACAGATTACGGTCACTGGTGTTTATCAAAGAAGCCACACAGTAATTCAGCTTCAGAAAGCTGTATCGAAAGCTTGCATTTCATCTCTTCTGGGGGAAAAACCAAAGCCCCCACACACTGCTCTGTCTCCTGCCAGCTATGTCCTCACTCCCCACAGCAAGAAGTGCAAAACAAATGATCAG
>NC_060163.1:15127267-15133731 GCF_021292245.1 Micropterus dolomieu
CACACACACACACTCAGCAGCATGTGAAAGGCTTGAGTTTCCTAAAGGGTGCAAGAGGGTTGACCCAGACAAGACCTCAGGTCACTCCCCTCCATGAAGTGCACTGTTCCTGTTTTTCATGCTTTGTCATTTTGCAGGAGAACAAGCGCACATCCTTCTATTCTACTGAAGGAAGCCCCTACATGTGCAAATGCAGATAAAAATGCAAGCTCAGCCGCAAGCCAGAAAAGCATTCCCTGCAGTTGTCAAGGTTTTTTTTTCTTTCTCAAAGAGCTGCCATTAAAAATGCAAGAATAGGAAAATGTTCAAAATCACTCTACATGTAAAATTAACACCTGGGGAACCGATTGAGTGGTTAGGAGGGGACAAGCAAAGCTTTTACAAGAGCGGGTTCAGGGTTAAAGCGTTGTTGACTCAAGGTGAACTTCTGTGTCATCTGCTTAGCTTTGAATAACACCCCACTTTTCTGTCAGTGGCTGGATGGCAAAAAATTGAAATGAATCACAGATGTTCATGCAATTCTTTCACTTTCGCCTTTGTTTTTGACTTTGAGTTTCTCACAGATTACGGTCACTGGTGTTTATCAAAGAAGCCACACAGTAATTCAGCTTCAGAAAGCTGTATCGAAAGCTTGCATTTCATCTCTTCTGGGGGAAAAACCAAAGCCCCCACACACTGCTCTGTCTCCTGCCAGCTATGTCCTCACTCCCCACAGCAAGAAGTGCAAAACAAATGATCAGCCAATCACAGGGCCTGTGTATCTGAAATCCATATTGAATTGACATCCATTCCCTGCACCACCAGAACACTTTATCAGCTTCAAAAGTTGCTTTGTGGCATTTGACACAGTGTGAGATTGCTGTCATGTGGAAATCTTAACTCATATAAACTATTTTTCGCATTTTAATTTAAACTAAATATACTTGGAATTTGCTGTATGTCTGCAATGATCCCCAAATGTATTCTTATTGACATGCTGGATTAACATAATGGAAATGGAAACACTTTTGATCTTAATGTAACAAGCCCATCTTTACTGGACTGTCAAACATTGAATCAGGTGTTACTCACATGCTTCATGGATGCCCGGGTTATCACTGAACTCCAGCACGTAGAGGTGGCGCCCCTCTACGCTGTGCCCGATGCTGTAAATGCGAGTGATGTAAGGGCATTCGCTCTGCACTGCAAACAGGGCTCGCACCATCTCCTCGTAGCGGTGATGCTGGAAGTCTGAGCCGCACACCAGGAGCCCCATCAGCCCCAGTATAAGCGAGGGACAAGTCCACCCCTGCTGCATGGTCCCTCAGTCCAACTTGGGCAGCACAGGAGAAGAGGAGAGGACGCTGGAGAAGAGACTGCCCGCAGCTATGCAAAACACTCTCACACTCTCAGATGTATGTTTATCTCCTTACACACCAAACATACTGCTTACTCCCTGATTGCTCTTTCCCTTTCTTGTCCCCTTCTTTCTCCTGCTCTCCCTCTCCCTGTGCCTCCTCCCACATACAGTCCCCACACTGAAGAGCAAGTAAGGACAGCCCCCTGCTCCTTCTTTGTCTCACTCTCCTCCTCCAACAGCTGCTTCTCTCCCTCTCTCTCCCTTTGAGTCCTTGTCAAGTACATGCTACTTGCTTTATTGGTGCTTAGAATACTTCTGCTTCAAGTAGTTTGCCCCGCAGCCCCCTCAGCTCTCTGCACACAGAATCTGAATTTCATTCTGTCTGTGAGACACTCATTTTCTATCCCTTTCTTTGTCTCTAACTCTTGTTCTATACTCCCTTCCTGGGAAAGAGGGGTTGTTTCCACGGCACTGCTCTCCCCAACCCCTGCAGCCCTCAATCATCCATTCATTAACTCTTAAGTCAACACACAAACCCTGTGTGTGTGTGTGTGTGTGTGTGTGTGTGTGTGTACGCGTGCTCCTCTGATGAATCAGTGTGGGAACTCCTTTACAATCGTTGGACTGATTTTGTTGCTGTTTCCTTGTGTGTGTGTGTGTGTGTGTGTGTGTGTGTGTGTGTGTGTTTGTGTGTGTGTGTGTGTGTGTGTGCCATTTATACACACACACAGAGGAAAATGTGTGTATGTATGAATTGCATACACTTATAGCCCAGAGAAGAAAGACCAAACGCTGCAAATAAACACAGGTTGATGCCAAGATACATGCACCCCCCCCCAACAAAACACACGCACACACACTCACTGCAGAGTGTGCAAGGGGTGCTGTCAATCAAACATGCCAGAGAAAAGAGGAGCCTTTTCCTTGCAGAATGTTGTGCAACTGCTTGTGGAAGTTTCAAAAAAAGAGAGAAGAGAAGGCAAACGTGAAGCAAGAGAAAGAATTACAGATGGAAAATTGAGCAACAAAAGGCTAAGGAAGAAGGAGGACTGTAAAAACACAAAAATTAAAATAAAAAGGGTACAAAGAGCAGTTGAACAATGGACAAGGATGGAGAGAAAGCAGGATAAGAGAAGAGATACAGAAATTGAGAGAAAGATCAACTTGGCTGCACTGTGGTTTAATTCCATGAAAATTAGCTTCTCTGTTTGAGCATTTACACATCATATGCCATCAATGTCCTTGTAATCAACAATCTGAAGTAAGTAGGACTGCTTCGGATCAGTTTGTTGAATTGTTGACAACATCCCATGACAAGATAAGACTCTTGAAGTCAAAACAGCACAGCATAAAGTCTGGGTAAAACCCTTGAGTTAACCTTGAGTGACAATGAGAACTAGTGATGTTTTGTATTTAAATGAAATGTGGAATGTAGGGGACTCTTCATATAAACTAAACTTTACCACTATGTCACAGTGTCGTATTCCCGCACTACTTGCTAAAAATCTCAACAGCTTTTCCATGTGTTTTCCCTGCAGCAGCCTCATCCACCAGTCAATCAATATGCTTTAGTGTTCATAATCATGCTTAACAAAGGCCAAAGTAAAGGGGGAAAAACTTAAATGAGTCAAACCCAAGGGTTGTGTTGTCCAAGAACATCTCATGTATCGTCCATGTGCTTTCAATGGCTCCAGAGGCCACATGTTGTAAGAAGGTGACATCTGGTGGATGTAAATGCTACTACAGCCAAGGGCACAGCAGTTCTGCAGGGGCTTAAAATGTAGGCTATGTATATATGTATGTATTTACCCCTTGTCACATATAAACCTATAGAATCAGATTCAGACTCATGTTTATTTTAAAGAAAGTTTAGCTTGTACTGTACAAAAAAAGTTTTTACCTTAAGTGTTTTAAGGGTTCGGTCTTCTTGTCACCATAACTGTCGTGCGCGTCAATCAGACGAGATTAGACATTAGCAAGAAAAATAGGCAAGGAGCACTTTGGTTGGCCTTTCTCAGCTCGAGGCAATCGTCTTGCCAATGAACGGTCAACTGGAGACTGAGAGGAATAAATAAAATAAATTCTGCCAGAACAACAGAGACTCTGTGTGCTTCCAAAAGCACCAATTTTATTATAAACAACTACCAGATGTGAAGCTAATGAGAACAACCTTCACCTTTCTGTTAAAACATTTAAATATTAGGCCAGTATTTGGCTAAGTTTCATCCTCAACACATTTTGAGTCACTATATGCTAATATGTGGCAAAAATAAAATTAAATTAAAATAGACTTATTATTCCCTTGTGCATTCCTGCAGCCAAGGTGATCACACACACAGAGGAGAGCTGTTTTGGTGACTTACAGCATATATCCACTAGAGGACGTGTATACTCATGCAAACTTCATGTAGACATATTGCTCACTGGTATAGATCGATGAATTCTAAACATTTTAGTTGTGAAGCCAATAAAACCTAAATTTGTTTTTTGTTGAGACATTTGGTTACAATTTTTTATGCACAGTCCAATTTATTATTACATTTGAATATTACACAACATATAATGCGATGTTCAGTAAAACAGTTTCCCGAGTGCAAAACAACAAGCCTGCTTACAGTATGTCACATTCTCCTCCATCAACATAAAATATCCTAACTCACAGGATGCTGCACATTTCCGCCCACCGTTATAGTATGATAATGAGAGCTGCGGATGGGGAGTATAGGGAGGGGTGGCTCCAAGACATTTGACTCTATTTGGAGTTGTGTCGATTGCAGATGAAGAAAGTTTTTGTTTTTTCCTGTTCTTTTCTACTTGTACCTACACCAGAGCTCGTTGACAGACTCCGTGCTCACAGAGAGCCCGCACCAGGATGGGTGCTCTCCAGGCGCAAAGGATATTATGGATGTGTGTCTTGATCCTTACTCTTTCTATCTTCACAGGAGTGTGTGGTAAGTTTTAATTTTCTGTTCTGCCGTTTTCATGTTTGCCCGTGTGGCAAGAACATGTTGTAGAGGAAGACACATGATGCATTTTCTGCAGTCTTGTGGCAAGTTCCCTTTATATCAAGACTATAAAATTATGTTCACAAAAAAAGGCAAATTTGCTCCCTAGAAAATAAAATAAATAACCATAGGTTCACATAGTCTGTTGCTTCTACCGGGACAGAATTTGCCTGTCATGGCAACATGTCCACTTTAGGGTGTCAATACCCTTTGCTCAACTTAATTGGCAAGTTATTTCTTGCATTTGTGGCATTAATTTAGAAAGCAAAATGATGCGTCATTTGTGCAGAGTAAATAGTTTTAATCACATCCAGGAACTAAAAAGATGTGGTTTCATTGGGCCAAAATGTTATCAAAAGCAGATCTAATGATATATTTTTCTTAAACGTTTGAACTTGTTGTATTTTTCATTTTTTTTACTGAAAAACTAACATTCTGATGTCACATTCATAAGTTATTATTTTAAATAGAATTATTCACCATAGGAGATAAGCCCTATAATTTCTGACATAATGAATGAAGAATAGCTGTATGTTTGGAGAAATAACTCCCCTTTTGGTTACAGGTTTAAACGTCTGCACCTCCAGAGGGGCCAGCACATGCAAGCAATGTCTGGCTGTGCACCCCAGCTGTGCGTGGTGCTTCCAGGAGGTGGGTTCCTTCTTTTCCACTTCACTTCATTTAGGCATTAAGCTGTCTGCCAGGCTGGTGCACGGTGGTACAGATACCCTCATCAGCCAAGTTTCTTTTGTTTTTTTCTGAAAACATCAAAGAGGTTCAGGTGAAAATGAAAGAAACCATTTCTTAATGCTTTTTTTGAAGTCAAATCTACCCAGTACCCTTTCAATTTTATTTAAAGTGGAATTAAGTGGTGGAAATGATGGAATTTTTGCCTTTTAAGTCCAGAGTTTGTTCGAGTGCTTCTTTATTCCAGGATGTTTTTAAACAGAAACTTAATGTTGGACCATTTCTGGAATTTGTCCACCCTGTTACAGTTTAGCCTTCAAATGAATCCAATATGCCCTTCTTTCTCAATGCAGCTTAATTACAGATGGGATTTCTGTAAATAAACTATTTGATTACAAAGTGCTTCTAAACCGGTGAGGAGGTTGCCGGAAACGGACTGCTTTTCTGTATAAAAATGTCCCACCTCTTCTGTCAGGATTTCGGCCAGGGGGTTGCCAGTTCTTCCCGCTGCAATCTGAAGAATGAGCTGGTGGCGGCGGGCTGTGCTCCATCAGCTCTGGCGTCTCCAACCAGCAGACTGCATGTGATCGAGAACCGGCCCCTCAGCAACAAGGCGGCAGGTGCCACACAAAGCGTCACCCAGATAAAGCCCCAGAAACTACACATCACCCTCAGACCAGGTAGGGGTTACCATCTGAGTTAATGGTTTTTACAACTGTGTGTATCAGAAAGGTTGTGTTTTGATTTAGAGGTAAGTTACATACAATAGTTACAACAGAAGTTTAATATCAATTACATCAAGCAAAAACTATTTGGTATTTCTTTATCCCATTTACCAGATGATGCTCAGCGCTTCACAGTAAAGGTGCGTCAGGTAGAGGACTACCCTGTAGATCTATACTACCTTATGGATCTCTCCTACTCCATGAATGATGACCTCTTCCGCCTGAGGACACTGGGCAAAGGCCTGGCCGAGGCCATGAACCGCACCACCAGCAACCTACGCATGGGCTTTGGGGCTTTTGTGGACAAGCCGCTCTCACCTTACATGTACATCTCCCCCAAAGAGGCTGTGAAGAACCCTTGCTACAGGTAAAAGAGAAGCGAGTTGGGCTTTAAGTCGCAGCTTTGTGGACAGAAGTTTTATCAGCTGTGTATTCAACCATCTTGGACAATACATGCTGACCTGGTTACATCCAGATAGAAATATTCTCAAACAAAAGAGACAAAACAACAATTTATTATGTCAGTTACCGTTTATTTGAAGTGTATCATCCTGATAATAATTTTATTATTGTTATTTGGTCATGTTTTACTGTAAAAAAGGGAAACTCCTCCGAGTTACAATTTGGAGACACATGTTCAAAATGTATAAAACAACTGGGGGGATTCTTAAAGGAAAACCTCAACATTTTTGCTCTCCTGGCTGTAAT
>NC_060163.1:15133831-15202584 GCF_021292245.1 Micropterus dolomieu
ACCAGATGTGAAGCTAATGAGAACAACCTTCACCTTTCTGTTAAAACATTTAAATATTAGGCCAGTATTTGGCTAAGTTTCATCCTCAACACATTTTGAGTCACTATATGCTAATATGTGGCAAAAATAAAATTAAATTAAAATAGACTTATTATTCCCTTGTGCATTCCTGCAGCCAAGGTGATCACACACACAGAGGAGAGCTGTTTTGGTGACTTACAGCATATATCCACTAGAGGACGTGTATACTCATGCAAACTTCATGTAGACATATTGCTCACTGGTATAGATCGATGAATTCTAAACATTTTAGTTGTGAAGCCAATAAAACCTAAATTTGTTTTTTGTTGAGACATTTGGTTACAATTTTTTATGCACAGTCCAATTTATTATTACATTTGAATATTACACAACATATAATGCGATGTTCAGTAAAACAGTTTCCCGAGTGCAAAACAACAAGCCTGCTTACAGTATGTCACATTCTCCTCCATCAACATAAAATATCCTAACTCACAGGATGCTGCACATTTCCGCCCACCGTTATAGTATGATAATGAGAGCTGCGGATGGGGAGTATAGGGAGGGGTGGCTCCAAGACATTTGACTCTATTTGGAGTTGTGTCGATTGCAGATGAAGAAAGTTTTTGTTTTTTCCTGTTCTTTTCTACTTGTACCTACACCAGAGCTCGTTGACAGACTCCGTGCTCACAGAGAGCCCGCACCAGGATGGGTGCTCTCCAGGCGCAAAGGATATTATGGATGTGTGTCTTGATCCTTACTCTTTCTATCTTCACAGGAGTGTGTGGTAAGTTTTAATTTTCTGTTCTGCCGTTTTCATGTTTGCCCGTGTGGCAAGAACATGTTGTAGAGGAAGACACATGATGCATTTTCTGCAGTCTTGTGGCAAGTTCCCTTTATATCAAGACTATAAAATTATGTTCACAAAAAAAGGCAAATTTGCTCCCTAGAAAATAAAATAAATAACCATAGGTTCACATAGTCTGTTGCTTCTACCGGGACAGAATTTGCCTGTCATGGCAACATGTCCACTTTAGGGTGTCAATACCCTTTGCTCAACTTAATTGGCAAGTTATTTCTTGCATTTGTGGCATTAATTTAGAAAGCAAAATGATGCGTCATTTGTGCAGAGTAAATAGTTTTAATCACATCCAGGAACTAAAAAGATGTGGTTTCATTGGGCCAAAATGTTATCAAAAGCAGATCTAATGATATATTTTTCTTAAACGTTTGAACTTGTTGTATTTTTCATTTTTTTTACTGAAAAACTAACATTCTGATGTCACATTCATAAGTTATTATTTTAAATAGAATTATTCACCATAGGAGATAAGCCCTATAATTTCTGACATAATGAATGAAGAATAGCTGTATGTTTGGAGAAATAACTCCCCTTTTGGTTACAGGTTTAAACGTCTGCACCTCCAGAGGGGCCAGCACATGCAAGCAATGTCTGGCTGTGCACCCCAGCTGTGCGTGGTGCTTCCAGGAGGTGGGTTCCTTCTTTTCCACTTCACTTCATTTAGGCATTAAGCTGTCTGCCAGGCTGGTGCACGGTGGTACAGATACCCTCATCAGCCAAGTTTCTTTTGTTTTTTTCTGAAAACATCAAAGAGGTTCAGGTGAAAATGAAAGAAACCATTTCTTAATGCTTTTTTTGAAGTCAAATCTACCCAGTACCCTTTCAATTTTATTTAAAGTGGAATTAAGTGGTGGAAATGATGGAATTTTTGCCTTTTAAGTCCAGAGTTTGTTCGAGTGCTTCTTTATTCCAGGATGTTTTTAAACAGAAACTTAATGTTGGACCATTTCTGGAATTTGTCCACCCTGTTACAGTTTAGCCTTCAAATGAATCCAATATGCCCTTCTTTCTCAATGCAGCTTAATTACAGATGGGATTTCTGTAAATAAACTATTTGATTACAAAGTGCTTCTAAACCGGTGAGGAGGTTGCCGGAAACGGACTGCTTTTCTGTATAAAAATGTCCCACCTCTTCTGTCAGGATTTCGGCCAGGGGGTTGCCAGTTCTTCCCGCTGCAATCTGAAGAATGAGCTGGTGGCGGCGGGCTGTGCTCCATCAGCTCTGGCGTCTCCAACCAGCAGACTGCATGTGATCGAGAACCGGCCCCTCAGCAACAAGGCGGCAGGTGCCACACAAAGCGTCACCCAGATAAAGCCCCAGAAACTACACATCACCCTCAGACCAGGTAGGGGTTACCATCTGAGTTAATGGTTTTTACAACTGTGTGTATCAGAAAGGTTGTGTTTTGATTTAGAGGTAAGTTACATACAATAGTTACAACAGAAGTTTAATATCAATTACATCAAGCAAAAACTATTTGGTATTTCTTTATCCCATTTACCAGATGATGCTCAGCGCTTCACAGTAAAGGTGCGTCAGGTAGAGGACTACCCTGTAGATCTATACTACCTTATGGATCTCTCCTACTCCATGAATGATGACCTCTTCCGCCTGAGGACACTGGGCAAAGGCCTGGCCGAGGCCATGAACCGCACCACCAGCAACCTACGCATGGGCTTTGGGGCTTTTGTGGACAAGCCGCTCTCACCTTACATGTACATCTCCCCCAAAGAGGCTGTGAAGAACCCTTGCTACAGGTAAAAGAGAAGCGAGTTGGGCTTTAAGTCGCAGCTTTGTGGACAGAAGTTTTATCAGCTGTGTATTCAACCATCTTGGACAATACATGCTGACCTGGTTACATCCAGATAGAAATATTCTCAAACAAAAGAGACAAAACAACAATTTATTATGTCAGTTACCGTTTATTTGAAGTGTATCATCCTGATAATAATTTTATTATTGTTATTTGGTCATGTTTTACTGTAAAAAAGGGAAACTCCTCCGAGTTACAATTTGGAGACACATGTTCAAAATGTATAAAACAACTGGGGGGATTCTTAAAGGAAAACCTCAACATTTTTGCTCTCCTGGCTGTAATTTAACAGACGGGAGAGCAAAAGAGCGCCTTCTCAAACTTAAAGGTTTTTTTTTTGCATTCCTAATACGTACCCACTGGTGTTAATTTCAGCGGTTGTTTATGTCTGCATGTGGGAAGTAGCTTCATTATGCAGATGATGTCATTTTTGTGAGTACTTCTTTAAACACAGCATTGCAGTGTAAAAATGCTAACAGGCTCATAGTCACAGCACTTGTTAAAGGCTTACAGTGGCTCCATAGTGCATGGTCAGCTGCTCTGAATCAGCCGCACGTAATCTACCCAAAGAGTAAGAGTGTCCCAGTGCAAACTGTCGTAACCCCACCCAAAGGCTCCTCTGAGGCTGATTCGGTGATTTAAGCTTTCTTGGGGTCATTCACTTACCCACTTACACACAGTCTGCCGAGATCCAGCCTCCAGGAATGTTTGTGTAGAAGATAAGACGTGGAGAGTTTTGGTGTAGCAGTGTACAAAAAGGGAATGATGGGTCCACAGGCAGTGCAAGAGAGCCCTTTTTAACATAATTCTTGGGGAAACTAACAGCAGGGAGATTTACTGATGAACGACAGGAACAACTTTAAAGAGGGCAACGTTGTGTCTGTCCACTTTGGTCCAGACTAAAATATCTAAAAAAATTGCTACACAACAAAAAATACAGCACCTAAGTATTTTTGGAGATTTGCATCCACATTTGCACATTTGAATACATTTTTAAACATGTAAACTCATTTAACCTGATTGTGTTTAATTTAACATGCAAACAGATGTTCAGATGAATGAACAAGCTGACAGCAGCTCTGCTCAACCCTGATCAGTTGAACTCTGTTTCATTGACAGCATTAACACCACCTGCCTGCCCCAGTTTGGCTACAAACATGTTCTGTCTCTGACGGAGGAGGTGAGCCGCTTCACAGAGGAAGTGAAAAAGCAGATGGTGTCCAGAAACCGAGATGCCCCAGAGGGAGGCTTTGATGCCATCATCCAGGCTGCTGTGTGCAAGGTGAAGAGACAAACTGCATGTGCAAACACACTCACTGTCTCACACGCGTAACTCTGATTTTGTTTTACATTCTTTGTCTCTTCTTTCAAACACATACACAAGCATTTCAGGATTTCAAAAGCTAAATGAAATAGTTTGATCTCCTTTCCTTTTACTGTTTGATGGGAACTAGGATCAGATCGGTTGGCGCCCTGGTGCATCCCACCTTCTGATCTTCACCTCGGATGCTAAGACTCACGTGGCTCTGGACGGTCGTCTGGCTGGAATCGTGCAACCCAACGATGGGAAGTGTCACCTCAACTATGACAACATGTACAGCATGTCTACCACCATGGTTAGTGTGTGATTTAAGTGTGTGATTGGTGCGCAGACAGTGGACAGAAGCAGTATGACATAGAAACTACATGAAATGAAATACATTGAATTTGAAGGACTGTACAAATTTGAAAAGGAGCATTTCAATGTTTATGTTTGCATGTGCTAACCACACCGCCCGGTTTTGGCCCCACAGGATTACCCATCTCTAGCGCTGATCACAGAGAAGATGTCAGAGAACAACATCAATCTCATCTTTGCTGTCACCAACCCTGTGGTTCGTCTGTACCAGGTCAGGAGCTCTGCAGCTCAGCATTTTATTCTATTCAAGTTCTGTCCACAAAAGTAAATTAAGTTTTTATACTGAAACTGAGAAGATCTCATCCCAAGTACATTTTAGGGTGTTAGCTAAAGTTCTCCAAACCTCACTGGTTTTAAGCAAAGATTCTTGGATCCTGCACCGGAAGACTGGAAACTCCAAATTAATCACTATTATACACTGTTCAGACAAAGCAAGATACAAACTCAGTTTTTCCCAAACTGAAAACAGTTTAACAATGAAAGGGACTATTTGCAGGAATTAGAGAGAATAAGAGATCAAACCGTCATTGTTCATAAAGGAAAACAGGTCATGAATTTAAGAACATTGTGAAGATATGAGTCAGAGTTTTTCACACTTGTGCTTTTTTAGCATGTTTTTACTCAATTATTTGTGTACCATAAAACATTAAATGTTTGGAAAACCTCTCACAACTATATCATACCATGAAAACAATTCAGCCATTGTGACATTGCGTCACAAGCTTAACTGCCTCAAGTTTCCTTTTTTTGGTACCTGTTGTTTCTTGTCATTAAAGGTCCACAAAAAGGCCTAATCTTTCTATTGAATAGTGTAATAACACATAATTAAATTATATATACGTAAGTAGTGGTAAAACATTTTATTGACAATATTTTTATAATTACAATAATTAATTTATCATCAACAAAAAAACAATTGAATTCCATTGAATATTTGACCTATTTTAAGGGTCAATATACTACATTTTAACAATGTTTTACAACATATGTAAATTTAGGTGTGTGTTTTATACATAATTGGGACTGATGATACGTTAGCGATTAGTAATAATTATGGTTTGTAAATAGTTTCCCTAACTGTGCAGGATGACAACAGTTAGGTTTGTGTGTCTTTCTGTTTTATAGAACTACAGTGAGCTGATTCCTGGCACCACAGTAGGAACACTGTCCAACGACTCGGGCAATGTTGTTCAGCTCATACTGAAGGCTTACGCTGTAAGTGTTACAGACACACACACAAACACACACACACACACACACACACACACACACACACACACACATACACACACACACACCTTAGACTAGACTAGACAGTGTTGCAGTGGATGACATGTGTCTGCTGACACACACCCACAGTGTCTGAGTCATACACACAGTTGAGCCAAAGTCTTGTGCGTGTGGAGCTGACAAAGTCTGGGAGAGTCCTGGCAGTGTTTCATGGTTTATGTTTCATTTGCGTTTATCATGCAGAGAATAGGTGAAAATGTATTTTAGTTTTAATTGTGGCTGCGACTTTGTGATGTGTCATGCATTATTGTATAAGCTTATATGTAATTAAAGCTGGAAATTACATGTCATGAATTCAAATTGGGAGAAGGAAGCAGGATTTGACTTGAAAATTGTTAAATTTTTTAAATTTTTATTATTATTTTATTTTTTCTATAACAGACAGCGATGTTATTGAAATCAGATTTGATTTTGCTGGTCTGAGCATGGGATTAGGCTCTGCACAACCAAATTTGAAACCTAACATGCGATTTTGTCCTTGTGACAAGTCTATATGTTCATCCCTCCATGTGTATGTGTTTTCCGCTGTTTTCCTCGATTGGTGCTGCCAGAAAATCCGTTCCAAGGTGGAGCTGGAGCTTCAAGGTGTCCCGGAGGAGCTGTCACTGTCCTTCAACGCCACCTGTCTGAATGGAGAGCTCATTCCTGGCCTCAAATCCTGCTCTGGACTAAAGATAGGAGACACGGTCAGTCCATGTCAATGTCCAATTCCTGCTTTTGACCCCTCGACTCTGACATTACTGTGAAGGATTTTTGGTGGCCTGAAGATGAAAAAGAAAAATTGGATGAAAGTTTGGAAAGCAAACATAATTTTATGTCTCTTATTGCTTATTGCTTTAGTCACCATGTGACCCCTTAGACCTGCATGTATCTTGGCACCGCTTGGAGATGTTGTTTATAAATGTACCCAATACTATCATTCCATATCAGAAACACTCACCATAGAAGAATCAATGCAATATGGCTTGATTTTAAACCTTTTCTAAAAGGAAAATGTTTGTCAAAGGACCCCAAACCAGTGTATTTACTAGTGTTAATGCTCTCATCCTCAGTCTTGTTTCCCTGTTTAAACTCTTACTCCTTATGGTATCATAGATACTTGGCAAAAAGCATCTCAACAGCCTTAAATAATTATTTGCCTATAATATGGTAACAATTTGTATTGCAGGAAAACAATATTATCGACTCTCATGCCAACCTTTTCACCATCAGTCAACATGTCCTACCTCTGTGGATTAAAAATACCAAGGGACAAACCATGTCTTGACTACAGAAATCACATGTTACTTCCAAATACTATTTTTCACCTTATTTTTGGTTTCTTTCCATTTCCCTTCTTGCTGCTATCTGCAGATATTTAAAGTAGGATTTGTTTTTCCTATTTCCTCATGGTGTCAAAGAGCAGATGATGAAAAAAGGGGGAACAGCGCTGTCTCTGAGGTTGTCTTTCATAGTTTTCCTCTCCGTTTTCTTTCCGTCCTTCTTCTGCCAACTCCATTTAGAGCAAATTGTCTGCTTAAAGAGTTTGTACCCTTTTTTTTGCATGTTTTCTTTATCGCAGCTTCTTTGGCTCTTTTCGCTGTTCTCTCCGCACTCCAGGTGACATTTTTTGGCCTACTCACATTTTTTTTCACATTACTTTCTCTCTGCCTCAGCCCCTCTTATTTTTGCCATATATGGCTTTCTCTCCAGATGTAGTAACAGCCCACTTTTGGACGTTTACCAGATTTGGGTGTAATGTTGAATGAACAATTACTTTGACTATGTACATATGGAGGCATTCCCTTTGTCACATCTTTGTGCTGTTTCCACAGACAGAGATTAGACAATGCTCACAATTCGAGCGGCTATAAAATGAACATTAACTGAACCTGAAGTACACGTTGCATAATCTGCACCAGGGTGACACATAAGCATGCAAAGCAACCTTTGTCGGTTTTACAAAGGTTGTGTGTGTATGTGTGTGTGTGTGTGTGTGTGTGTGAGTGAGTACATTTAAAAAGAATCTAAACATGTTTGAACCAAATACTTCAACTTTGACAATTTCCTCCTCTCATCCAGGTCTCTTTCAGTGTGGAGGCCAGAGCTCGCGGTTGCCCCAAAGAGAAGAACAAAACCTTCATCATTAAACCAGTGGGCTTCAAGGACTCCCTTTCCATCACCATCACCTTTGAGTGCGACTGCGAGTGCCAGACCAAAGCCCAGCCCAATAGCCCCAAATGTAACCAAGGCAACGGCACCTACGAGTGTGGCATCTGCCTGTGCCACCCAGGCCGCCTGGGGCCACACTGTGAGTGTGCAGAGGGGGACTATAACCCCACAGAGCAGGACCGCTGCACTGCACCCATAGGCTCTGGAGGACCTCAGTCTGCCATCTGCAGCGGCCGTGGAGATTGTGTATGTGGCCAGTGTGTGTGCCACAGCAGTGACTTTGGAAAAGTCTGGGGAAAGCTGTGTGAGTGTGATGACTTCAACTGCCTTCGCTACAAGGGGGAACTGTGCTCAGGTAAGATCTTATGAGTTAAAATGAGAAGGAGGTTCACATTTCTTGTATTAAATTTCCTGAGCATCTTAAGCTGAATGAGTAGGGCTGAAACAATAAGTCAGTTGACAGAAATTTCATCCACAACTAGGGATGCTACTACGTCGTGTTCTATTACTGCAAGAACATTGTGCTTCCCTGTAGCTGCTGCTTTAGCCATTCTGTCTGCAAAAGCGTTTCCTACAGACACCTCATCCGTTCCAGATGTATGTGCTGCACATTTGCAGATGGCCACTGTCTCTGGGAGCTGTACGGCATCAAGCAGTTCAGTCAGAATTTTGGCATGTGTTACTGCCGTCCCTGTAGAGGTTATCATGCCTCGATTTTTCCAGTACTGGGCAAACACATGCACAGTAGCATATGCATACTGGCTGTCTGTGTATATAGTGGCCGTCTTTCCTTTCATTAGTTTACATGCCTCAGTTAGTGCTATTAGCTCTGCTGCTTGTGCAGAGCAACTGGGTATTAGTTGTTCCGCTTTTAGTACTGCGGTCTTTGTCACCATGGCATAACCTGTTAATGTTTCTTCGAACTCATTTTTTCGCGAAGAACCATCTACAAAGATAACTTCCCCTTCCTGGAGAGGTTGATCTTTAAGGTCAAGTCTACTTTTAGCTGTTTCTTCAGCTACTGTCTGACAGTAATGCTTTTCTCCGTCGTCTGCTGTTGGCAGCAGCGTTGCCGGGTTCAGGGTGGCGCATCTTTCTATAGTCACAGAGGCTGCTATTACTGCGTACACAATGTGGTAATGCGTATGCCACACTATCCAGTTTAGAGGAAAAATATGCAATTGGTCTCATTTTATCCCCATATTGTTGAGTTAGTACTGACGTCATAAACTGTCCCTTACAGTCCACCATCTGGACAAAGGGTTTGCTATAGTCTGGTAGTGCAAGTGCTGCACTAGACACCAAGACTATTTTACGAAAAGCTTCTTCAGCTTCTTCTGTCCACTTTAGTGATGCGTTCATTTTAAGATCTTCTTCATACATCAGCTTGTTTAAAGGTGAGGTTATCTATGCATAATTTGGCACCCAAGTCCTACAGTAATTTGTTAGGCCTAAAAAGGACATCAGGTCTTAGCAAGCAGACTATAAATGGGGGAAACGGCTGGCTCTGTCCAAAGGTAACAAAACTAACCCTAACACCTCTAAAGCTGAATTAACAAACTAAATTTCATATGTTTAATCAGCACAAAAACTGAAGAGTAAAAATTAAACTTTGTTGTTTAAGGGAGTTATGTGGCGAACAATTTTTCGTCCCGGTGCAGTGACTTTGTAAAGTCTCTCATCATCACTGTGAGGTTGCAAGGTAGGCAGACAGAAAAGGTACTGCACCAAGCCATGAAATAGTCTTACACATAGCTGTTTCCCCGTTTCTATTTCTTCCGCTAAACTAAGCTAAGCTAAGCCAAACTAAGCTAAGCCTGACTAACCTTCTGCTGTTGATTCATATTTAGCAGAGAGACATGGGGGCGGTATTGATCTTCTCATCTAACTCTTGGAAAAAAAATTTATTAGCATATTTTCCTGAAATGTTAAACTAACAAATTAATGTTAAACTATTCCTTTACCATTATGTTAACATCTCACACCACACGATATGGGTACAATTGAGAGGTGCAGGAAGTTAAAATGGCCCACTGACTATCATGAACATTGTGTATGTACCTTTTCTGTCGGGGGTTGGCAGTCCATTTCATCACACCGACTTGCCACTCACCTCATCTGGGAAGAATTACATACAATAACAACTCTCCCTTCTGCCCTGTACATGGGCTCCATTCACAATAAACACATGGTGTGGTGTGTGCTCCGCGTGTGAGTGTAAGCTCAGGTTGTATGTTTATATCAAAGAGGCCAAGCTTTTGTATCACTGAGTTCAACAGGATTCATGCACGAAGAAAGAGTTTTGTTTTATTTCCAGCCCATCAGAGGGGACTCTCACTTTTTTGAATGTTTCTCCATTGCGGCTAAGATTTTTAAACAGTGGGAACGGGTTTGTGTTTGGTAATTGTTAAGAGCTTTAACTGAGAGCCTCATGATCCTCCTCTTCGTTTAATGTTTTAAAAGAGACAGTATGTCATCAAGTCAAAACACATGTTGCCTCAAGGATGTTTGTAATTGAGATCTCATGAGAGACTTTTCCACCTCAGTTCGTTTCCTTTCAATAATGACAAAAGTAAAACATGTATTAAATTCTTGACAGAAATTTCTCCAAAAATGGAGGTACACTTTTATATGAAAAAAGTCTGCAGAAGCCAAACATCAGTTGGATTACTTCTTCTTGGATTCAGCATCTCATAGAACAGACGTTTACAACAATAAGATCTGAATCCATGAAGTCAGTTTTTCTCCCTAATCTCATTTAATACCTGAAGTTTATTTTTGGACTCAGTCCTATCAAAGAAATGAAAGGGAATAGTTTGACAAAAGACAAAATTGCCTCTATAAAGTGCAAACAGTAGAGGTCATGGAGTCAAAATGCATCTCACCTTAAGAGTTCTACTTCATTGACGTAATTCCTCTTCATCATTTATTAGAAGTTAAAACACATGAACTGGTGTTGAGATTGCTGAGTAGATATTTTAATTCACCATAGTTAATTGCATAATACCAAGTTTAGCCACAAACTGCTCTCCTGCCCTCGAGCTTTACCAGATCATGATATCGCATATATCACTCAGCCCCCCCGCCTGTTTTGCTGTATTCTCCAAAGCCCATAGATTAACATGAAAATACCTTTCTGCTTACTCATTGGCTAGTGTGGTGTAATGAAGCTAAAAATAAACCCATGTTTGGTCAGAAAAGGGCCAAGTGGGAGAGAACTAGAAATGTTCTGGGTGTAAAACATGGTCTGCTGCTGTCTTGAAATACCTTATTCAGTTCGAGGACCATAGTCTATGTTCTTTCCCCACAGAATGGTCTGATTAAAAGCCAGCGGTCCTGTGGTCAAGTGGTAATGACAGTTTGTTCATGGATTAACGGTTATCCAGTCAGACTGTTCCAAGCAGCTTCCGGTCTCTTTGTTTATCTGGGCATTGTTTTGCAGCAATAGGCCACAATGTTTTCTGCATTGTCACTCTCTTGTTGGCATGCACACACACACATCACAAATAGATATATGGAATAACAACAAACCAATGCACACAAAGTCAGTCTCACACACACACTGAATCATGCAGCCAAAAATAAAAAGCTCTCCAGACAACACAGGTACACAATGACATGGGTCTAGTAGTTGGAGAAACATGACTTACCACTTTTTCCAGCGTTTGGGATCCAAAGTCAAGAGCTCCAGACTGACAGAGCTACAGTAAAACTATACTTGTAACATTTGGAATGGATGCAAACAAATAATTATTTTGATGAAATCCTGGTAAAGTGTACTGCTGGCTTGATTTTAGCAAGGCCAACATGGTTGCTGAAGATGGCAAAAGGTTTAAAGGCAAAGCAAAGGCGGTAGGTATTCCTCAGGATAGTCATTTCTCTAAAGAAGTTAAAACACGTCATAGCAACAGGAAATAAACATAAAAGGGTGATGCGGCTGACCAGCCAAACATTGTTTAAAACCACAGAATTTTATTTTAAATTCTAGTGGAGGTCCCAAAATTTCCAAAGATACCCAATGTGTCAGGCTGAATTTTGGGATTTGTGTATAAAGTGGTGTATAATATTTGCAATTAATCGAAAAGTGTTTTAGGACTAAATGTTTCACTCAGTGTAAACATCAAGTAGCTTTAATGAAGAGTTGGAACAAGCTGACAATTAATATATATGATGGTGCAAGGCAGTGTGGAATAAGATCAAAAGATAAAGGGGAAACAAAAAAGGGAAAAAGCAGTATATTAAGGAGTTCACACTTACGTATCATGGTATTAAAAACCAAATTTGACCCCATATTAGCCTATCAAACGTAGGCTGTTAAAGACAAATGATTCACAACAACTAAAATTACAATCATCTTTATATGTCACCCACTGAGCACTGTTGCCTTTTTCCTCCCTCTTTCCCAACTCCCACCACACCCTCTTTCTCACACAGAATTTCACTTGGTCACATTGTCCTCCTCTCCTTTATTGTTTATTCTCATCATCTTTTGCGGTGTACCACCCTTCTGTCTGTGTAAATACCAGTAAACAATGTTACAGCGTCTTTGTCAAACCTCTTTAACCCCACAGACATTTTGGTGAATTCATCACCACAAACGTGCAACCTGGTTTTCAGTTTAAGTCAAGATTTCTATATATAACATATATTTTAGGATGATCGTATCACACATAAAGCCATAAACAACTACATCTTGAATTGAATACTATACTATATTATGTTCATATGTTAGCATTATATATTTATGTGTTCTTAACAGACAAACACATACCCGAATATCAGCGTATGTGTGGTGGGAAAAAAAATGTTGAATCTAATTTTGAGCCTACTTACAGTAAAAGAACATTTAAGGGGGGGTGAGTGGTCAAGTTATAAATCAAGTTGTTTTTTCGCCTTCTCTATACTTGCTTCTTTCCCAGGTCATGGCGTCTGTAACTGTGGCTTCTGCCAGTGTGCACCAGACTGGCAGGGTGAGAGCTGTAACTGCTCCAGACGTACTGACACCTGTATGTCCAACCTGGGTCTGTTGTGCAGCGGAAGGGGCCAGTGTGTGTGCGGGGCCTGTGAGTGCACCCAGCCAGGTGCCTATGGGGCCACATGTGACAAGTGCCCCACCTGCCCTGACGCCTGCACCATGAAGAAGTCAGTCTGCACAGAGAGTTCTCATATGAAGTGTCCAGAAAGCAATTTGAAATGAGCTGATGGCCTGATGTATGTTTTTCTTCATATAGGGAGTGTGTGGAGTGCAAGCACTTCAAGAGGGGCAAGCTGTTTGATGATAACACCTGCTCTCGAATCTGCAAGGATGAGATTGTGCTTGTGGATGAATTAGGTGAGATATCCAGCTGACCAAGAATCCAGGCAGAAAAACAATTCACTGAATGTTGATACTACTTTCTAATAAGGCACCTGTTTGTAAGGGGTTTACATCTAATGGCATGATTAATGGTTAATAAAAAAATTTATTATGCTTCATAGATCTGTGAAAAGCCATAAATAAGAAAAAGTTTTGGGTTGCCAGGTTGTGAAAAAATACCTTTAGTTCTTTGATCCGTCTTATATGGTAATAATGTAATTATAAATTTTGGTAAACCATGTCAATAAGCCATAATGTTTGCAATTATAAAATTTATATTTAATAAGTGCAGTTTCTCACTCAGCCAGTGCCATCGAGTCTGAAGCCATAAATGTAATAACTGGCGAAGGTCTAGATGTTCTGAAAACCTTTCCAAGAAGGTAAGAGGTGGAACAGTCAAATGGAGCGATCTTCCTGATTTTTTTATTTTCATTAAAACAATCCAGTGTAACTTTTTCTGAACAGTAGTACAAAAAAGTCAGCAAACTGACTTAGTAATGTCAGTTACATAAAAATATCTATGTTTCCCTGTGTTAGTTAACTTTAGTCAACATGAGCTACTGGCCATACCAGACCAAGTAAGACTGTAGAAGTAATAAACAATATGTGATTTCTTATTTCAAATATCACATCCCTTTAAAGCTGGCTAAAATGTTAAAGCAAAAGTCATCATGCTGGAGGAGGATAAACACCAGCCAAAGAGGTTTTTCACAACTCTGCAACTCAAATGTTAATATGTTAGTGGCCTATAATGGATCTATGAAAGTAATAGTAAATTATTAAGCAATGACAAAAGCCAATAGTTACAACTTCTAAACCAGCTTACAGGTTGTCCTGCTGCTTCGTTATCATTCAAAAATGCCTCCTAAATGATTACGTCAATGAAAAGAGTGTTAATAAAGTTTATGAAAGTTTTTTCTTTGAACTTCAAGACAAGTTTTTATAGAATTACAAAACTCAGTTTACATGTCACAAACTAGACCAACAAATCTGTGTGTACATGTCTTGATTAATTGATTCATCCATTTTCTCTTATATTTTCATGCAGTGCTGCATGATGCAAATGCTGTGAACTGCACTTACAAAGATGAGGATGATTGCGTGGAGCGCTTCCAGTACTATGAGGACGCCAGTGGCAAATCAATCTTGTTTGTTGTCAAAGAGCCAGGTAAGAGAGATCCTGATCTAACAAACAAATATCTAAATCAATATTTTATATTTATTTAATAATAGCTCAAACAACTACGTGTAATGTAAAAGTTTTCGCACTTTCGCACCAAAGGGGATTAGAGCCTATGCTATTGAGCATTTTATTGTCTTTCAGCATTCATTGTTTTGGTTTTACTGCCTCTTTCCTTTCTCATGAAAATTGTTTCAAGGCATTCTTTCAGCAGTAAAGTTCTGAATAACTTACTGTACACTACCTGAACTGAACAATGCCAAGTGGCAAGGTGTGGATATTGGACATAACATTTGTTGGTGGCTACAAACACAACTCCAAATGAATGCTAATGCTACTCCATGTAAGCAATCAGGAAATTGTTAAGCGTTAGCCGTAACAATGTTATACAATGACAATATGTCAGTGTTGTGTTTACAGGTTGTTCTGCTGCTCCTAAGGAGCCCAAAAAAAACATTTATACTACTTTAAGGAAAGTATCTTACTGTATACATGTGATTAAGATTATACTGAGGGAAGCCACAGTGACGAACAGTAAAAAGTCTACAAAAAAATCTACAAACGCCAATGCATCTCCACTCAACCAATATTAGTTCTAGCAAACTTCTGAAATCAGTGTGTTTTTCTTCACCCAAATACAAGCTGTCACTTCCCTACTGCATGCCCTTCATCTGCTTGTTAAATGGCCAAATAGAAAGAGTATGGGGCAGCAACACAGCCTTTAATGACCACCAGTGCCCGCAGAGAAAGTCTGTCCCTGGGTCTGCCTTTAATGAATGTGTGTGTTTAATTTAGGCACAACTGGGTAGCAGAGAAGTACACCAAAATTTGCCTTGAACACATTGCACCCCGCCGTGTCAAAGAGGGTCGTAAACAGCTGCCCAGGTCCTCTTGGAACCCGCTGACTCTACAAATCCTCGAGGGGCAAGCAGGAGAGGGAGAGAGAGAGGAGACTAAGTAAGCAAAAGAAAGAGATAGGGAACATTTAAAAAGGAAACATGAAGCTGTGTGAAGGAGAAAGAGAGGAGAGGAGGAGAAGATGGGATAATAAGCTTGCAGCACCAGTCAACATAATATATGCATCAGAGGGGACAGTTGAAGAGCAGGAAATAGAGGAAAGCAGGAAAGAGGAGAGAGGAAGAGGAGTCAAGCTTTGATGTCGGCTGTAAAAGTTCACCCTGTTTGCCCCACTACGTTTCCCAACAGTACTATGTATGTGCATGCAAAAACACTCTCACATACAGGCAAAATGGCTAGATATACAGACAAACATCTAGCCTACCAAACAAACAAGTACACACACAAATATGGACCAGATCTCACTTTGGCTACAAGTGTAAAGGTAAGGCATTTTTGTCAACAATGTGGAATTGTGCAACAATCAAAATCAAAGCGGCTATGATTAATATTTTTATATAAACAGCAGATCAGATCAGTACTTGTATGTGAAAAAGGTCACTCGTGAATTACCACCCCTCAAAGCTCTAGAGAACTTAGCGACTTTCAGCTAATTGTTCAGGTTTTCCAGGCTAAAACTTTGCTGTTTTGCTTCACTCTCACCCCTCTTGTGTCTTTCTTCGGCCACAGCAGGTAGCTGTGCTCAAAAAACCCGCTGTAGGCCACCCTGCATCAAACGGCAGATGGGCAGTGTTATTGGCTAGTTGTTGAATATAGTGGAGCATCTAGCACCTAAAAGAGACAGATATTTCCCTCAGGAGTTAAGGGCTGTCCACACCAAGAGTGATACTATAACGAAAACACTAATAATGTGAGCATCTACACTGATGAACAATAACATTCTGTAAACAGTGGCCCCAATAGGGAAAATGGAATTTGATGACCTGTTACTGCTGTACGTTGCTCAGAAAAGGATATGGGTTCAGGAGTTAGAAGAACCCATGTGTTACAAGAGTTGCACGTGAGAAATTTTTTTTCATACTTCAGTAAGGACTAAATTAACTTCAGAGATCCCATCAGCTCCAAAAACAGTATGTCTCAGGAAAAATGATGTTCTTTATTTTATTTTGACTGACTTTCAGTGTTTCTGTCATTCATCAAAATGCTCTGAAAATGATCCCAACGATATCATTCACCACTGTCGTTGTGTAGTTGTAGTGTTGACTCCGTTTGCATTAAAACGATTTTCAAAATGATATATGTAAAGTTATCTTTCTTGGTGTGGACGCACCTTTAGTGGGGGCAAAAGCTGACCTAAAAGAAGAGTGAATATTAGACTTACATTTATCAGGAGGCTAGGAACATGACTGCAAATTAATGTTGCTTAGTATCTGCTGGATGTGTAAATAGGCAACCAATTGTGATATCTACGTAAATGTAAAATATGTCAGTGTTGCGTTTACAGTTTGTTTCTGCTGCCCTCAAGTGGCATGAAATATGTGTTATAACAGTTTGAAATTTTTTAAGTTTAGGAACATTTCTGATCAGAATAAGATTTCCAACTAAGTGACTTAGTAAGAGGGGCTCAGACAAAACAAAAGAAAAAATTTATATGAAATGATCCAAATGGTTGGAACTATGGTAGATGATGCTGACTGTGAAAATACTTTTCAGGGCCTTTACTTTCATTCTCCTAGTCTCACAAAGAAAGATTTCAGTTTAGAAAACATCCGTTTAGAATCAATTAAGACTGGCATCCACAAGCCAAACCAATCAGTGAACTAATAAGAGTGTTGAGATGATTTTGTGACTTGTTTCCTCTCAAAACTTCTGAACCTTGCAAACAACTATTTAAACTTGAAGTTGCAGACATAAAATGAAGAGTGATTCAGCATTGCCTGGCCTGTTACTCCCCTCAAGTTTATTCAGAAACATATTTGATGGTTAAGTTTTCCAGAACAGCTTACGATGGGAAAAATGACTAAGGAGAGTACAACAAGTAAATGTTATTCCAGTCCATTAATGACTCTTTGAAAGAGAATACTGTCAGTCATCTATTGTACAGCCTTCCTAAAACTGTGTAAATCAAATTGCTGGTGAGTTTTGCCAGACCACAATGAGGGAAGGGAGATTTGTGGCCTGTGTGAGGTTGCTATTTTCCACTTCGGCCCATCCTCCTCTCTGCTCTTTGGTATTTAAAAGTCCCATTGCCTTCGGGTCACCACCGTTATGTTACTCATTCTCTAGCATCACTTCACACATCTGATAACCTTAATAAAGCACCTGTCATTCATGCTAGAAGGAACCACACCACCTGGTTTTATGCCAAATGCTACCAGCATGACAGGTGTGACTGTTCTCTGGAATCCAAAAGCACACTTCTGAATCTGAAAGGTCATAGCATATATAAGATGAGTGAGGCGCAACAAATGTAACATCACATCCTTGAGGAAACAGCTTTATAAAATCAGACTTCCTCTGGCCTGTAGCTCTTGGCCTATCTTCTCTTCTGTGTGCACAACTGTATCTCTTCCTCCTTCCATCCAGACTGCCCCAAGGGTCCAGACATTTTGGTGGTGCTTCTGTCGGTGGCAGGAGCCATCTTGTTCCTTGGCCTGGCAGCTCTGCTTATCTGGAAACTGCTGGTCACCATCCACGACAGACGAGAGTTCGCCAAATTTGAGGAAGAACGTGCTCGTGCCAAGTGGGACACGGTCAGTGAATATTGCACGAGGTGGAATGTGCCTGTAAATGCTGCGATCTGCTGTGTTTGTCCGGTACTAAGATAGAAATCAAGTTACAATCAGCATTCATTTAGACTGAGGCAGTGGTGCTACTAAATCCCCCTTCCTTGGACTCTTTTTTTAAACATGGCATGACACACACACGCTCAATCATACCTGCATCTTCATACACACACACGCACACACAAAAGGCCACACGCAGTCTTTTGCTCTCGTTTTCTGAAGATGTTTTTTATTATTTTTGTGGCATGCTGTTACTCCCAGCAGAACAAAAGGCAGCCAACGGAAGGGCTGGGTTTAAATGAGCTAATGCTAATTAGCCTTTTACTGGTAATAGGCCTCTTTGTGGCCTCAAAAGCACACCCAAATCCCATAGCCCTGAAACCACAAAGAATCAGATGTAGTTTTAAGATGCTCACTGAGTAAACACACAAGGTTAGATTCTAGAAAAGGAGGGGTGTCATGTATAGGCAATCATGTGGAGTTGCTATTTTAATTTTTTACTTTAATTTTCAACAATTCCTTAAGGACCAATGAAGTGCCTTTTTAGAGCATGGCTAATTTATTTTGTGTCTGTGGAACTTAACTTACAGTATGTCTCTTTATGTGTACTTGACCAACAGGGACACAATCCTCTCTACAAAGGAGCCACATCTACCTTCACAAACATCACATACAGAGGAAAAGACTGATGCTACTGAACAAGGACGAAGATGAAATAATGGACATTTTTACTGTCCTCTGTGGGAAGGCACCAAATCATGTGCAGGCCTCTACTGTCACAAGACAATAATTAATAATTATTTGTATTTGTAAATATGTAGAAATCATTCTGTGGACACATTTTATCAGGGATTTGTCATAAACACCAACACTGATAAATAAGGTATTGTTTTAACGATTATTTGTAATGTCTCTTTTCAGTCACCAATATTCTGGATAACCCACAGACCTTACGGCAGACGTCAGAGAAAGAACAAAAGGGCAGATATTGTTACGCAAAACAAACTTCACTTCCTGATCACAATGTTGGATTTCCTATTCGTGGTACTTAGTGGGCAGATAAGCTGTCTTTAATTCAGTATGGAGCCAAGTGCTGAAGATATAATGTGGTTTGGAGTAAACTGTCAAATTCCTGAAAACTGTTGCAGTTTCTTGTGTGGACTCCCATGTTGCATACAGTTTTTAAAACAGAACTTCATTCCATAATGGATAATTAAAGATATTCAATCAAGAGATTTGATTACAAATGATTTTGGGAGCATTATTAGTGTTTGATACAATTATTTTAAACAAAAGGAAACATTACATTATTCTAAATGACATGTGTTTTTAAAGGTGCAATAGTGACTAATCATTTATGCTGTGTTTTTATTTTAAATGTTGAAAAATTATTTGATAATTTCAGGCTGAGCATCCTGAAACTCAACTTCACCAAGAAATATGTCAAAAGAGATAAGTTGTAGTTTCCTGCAATATGCATTGTTTTTACAGTCTGCAGTTACACTGTTACCTTTAATAAGTGTTTGTTACTCCATGTCAATATTTCATGTAGGCTACATTTTGCTGCCTGTTAAACATTGGCCTAGTCAGGATGCACATCACTCAACATGGGGTTTAATGGTAAGGATTTTCGAATGAATGACCAAATATAATCATTCCAAATTACATTACAAGAATGTACTAGACAAGATAGATTATGAATACTTGTTTAAAATGATTACAGTTAGATTTGTGGCTAATAAATGATTGTGCTGCTTCCTGATGAATTTCACTTAAGTGTGCAAGGCTTTTTGTCTGCAATGCTCTGCTTCCACCTCCTGGATTTTAACTGTATTGGTGGTTCTGCAAAACCCCAAATTACATAAGACCCATTGGACTGAAGGTTTCATTTTAATGCAAATTTCAATCTATAACAGATGCAAAATTGCAATGCAAATCACAAAAGAGGGCAAAATTCAATATACTAAAAAGTTATTTAGTGATTTTGAAGTGGTATTGGTACTAAAATGTGGGAAAGAAGCTTGGCATTTAAATGTTATCCTGTGGGCAGAGGAACATATATATTAAAGTGTTTAGTGCAAGATGTATCATATATTCCTTTCCTTCCTACTAATAAATAGTAATGTCAAAATGAGTTTATGTGATTAGTTGACACTGGATGGACAATGTTATCTCACAAATACTTCATATATTAAAAATTTTGCTAGCAAATTATCCTAAATCCAGATATAGGAAAGGACATTTCAGATCCATGCATTTGATGTAGCATCATTAAAAAGTTGTACTGAACAGTGACACAAATACAATCCTTGATGCATTATATGACCATCCTGCATCAAGGCTTCATATACACGGGTGACTTGACACTTGCCACACCGAAGTTTACATGGGATTCTTTTGTTTCTGCAGGTCAGGTGAACTGGAGAGTCTATATAGCCTGCAGGTGTGAATCTGTTTTTGATTTAAAATATATTTTGTTACTGAGAGTAAATTGTATTGACAGTAAAATGAATTCAATTCATAGGCTACTGCTGTAACTACAGCATGCAGTGAGGCAACCCTTCACCAAGGATGACCCTTGCTATCTCCAAGTCTATTAGGGAGAAAAGCAAAAGAAAAGGAACAAACAAACTCCAAAAATGTTTAACACAACAACAAAGTTGGTTTAAAATAATAAACATTTAGGAATTTATATAATTATTTGAATTGTATAAAACCTTCAGGAGTGGGTTTATGTTGGCCACAGGTGCAGTTTAAACTGCTGCTTCTGAGGACAGCAATGGGGTATTAAGAGAACATGTGATTTTGTTTCAGACAACAGAAGAATAAATCCGTCATAAACTTGAATCGCAGCTAAGCTAATGAAAGAGCAACAGACCCCAATGGTTGACGTACAGTACACAGGTGTTCTCACTTTTAGCCTCTTCTTGGGACTGTGTAGATGTTTACCGGCTGTGAATTCCTGACTCTCCTAGCTGACTGATCCGGCACCTTTCTAATACCCATGTTTTGTTAATTCTGTTAAAATGGGACAATTTCCATCTATACAATCATTTTCTGATTATGGAGACTTCAGCAAACTGCATCCACAGCTCCACCCAAATTTAACAGGCGAAGGCAATCAGCCTATCACTTCGTCAGTGCTGAACATGGTAACTCAACAGGTTCCAGTGGTGCAAACAGCCAGTGGGTGGCACTTATAATGTATCACAGTGTAACTGTGAGCTTGAGCCTCATGGAGAGGAGCAGAGATTTTCCATGGGGTTGAGTAAAAATAATTAACTGAACAATGCATATATAAATGAACATTTGAAGTAAATGTAAGTTAACATTCATTATGTGATGAGCATTAACTAATCACACATGGTGACTTCATTTCTTAATAGAGAGCTAAAAGAATTCATGGTACCCACTGCATAAATCCATGCATTAAATCATGAAAAATAAGAAGAAAAAGTAGACATACTTACTTAATTTTTCACACTGTTGTTATTATGCATTAAGCATACTTTAAATAACAACTCTTTAAAATATTGCACAAATACCCAGGATCATTATGTATGCAATAATGCAGGACCTATTGCTGATATTTTACTTTAGTGGTGAAAATTCAATTGGCAAACAATGAACCTGGGACTTCTTGTGGCCCCTTTATGCCTGGGGCCCGGATAGTTACCAACCTTGCCTACAGTATGCTGTCTGCTTTTGGGTGGTTCTGACCTGAAGAGCTTACATTATCTGTTAAACAAGCGCTTAGGAAGCATCACATAAAGCGCTCCCTGGAGCCCCGTGCGGCCCTGCTGCAGGGGGCAATGATCTTTTATTAACAGTGAAAGAATGGAGGCTGAACTTCTCCCGGTGTAAACGCTACATCGCTCGATAATGACAGTAGAAAGACCGAGTGAACTAGAAATGTAACAACACTTGTAAAGAAGCTCCAGAGCATTGACAGCTCCAGGTTTGCCCGTGCAGGGGCTCCGAGACGGACGAGGAAACCCCGAGGATCAGGGCCTCCTGTCCGGATGACACCAGCAGGAGCCAGCCTCACCGCTCTCCTTAGCTAGCATTAGCTAAGCTACCAAATGTCTTCCCTGTATTTGAAATAATTGCAAATGGAGAACTTAATTCGAACAACTTTATTTGAGGTGCGTGGGACTGGGAGTTGTTAAGGAGTTTGCTGTCGCCGGATGGACGGACAACATACTTTCTAGGACTGTGAGTGGCTGTGAAAACTGCGAAAGGTTCTCCAGGTGAGACTTATGTTGCAGCTAATGTTAACGTTAGCTTGCTAATATAGATAACTTAACGCTAGCTAGGCAAGGTAACCTACCATGTTGCCTTAGCTGTTATTTAGTCATCATAACGTACTAGCTAAAATTGATCACATTTATTACATTACTATAAATTGGTACTTGCCAGTGCACGCCTTTCTTTTCTAAAATGTTTGCAAGAGTTTGCATTTTGCAAGTAACGTTAAGTTAATAGCTTTTCCCAAATGCTAACAAGCTCATTAGCGTTAGCCGAGTTTGGCTTCAACGTTGGTCAACATCTTCTTGTCAGTCAATAACAACACCGTTGTTCCACCAACTGCCATGAAGTCAATTTAGTTGAAACAGTTATTTAACTTAAATAAAGTTGAGCCTATCGTTTGTCATGAAAGCTGAGATGAAGCTACGTAATATTTCTTGCTAGGTAACGTTTGCTGGATGGTTTTGATGTGCTTGTTGGGTAAAATTAACTCGCTAACGTTGGGTGTCTGGACAAAACTGTAATGTTTACTATTTGTTTGTGAAACGTTATTTAGTTTGGTTTTGAGTTACTGTCATCACTATGAAACATCGATCATGTGCTCTTCTATCGCTAGTTGATGGATACCTTGTCAGGTAGGAGTTTCTAATGGCAAAGGGAAGTCGCGCCCTGCCATTTCATATGGTTATAACCATTTAAAAGAAGGGGAGAACCTCAGATATATTTTTGGTCTCTCTGCCTTATTGTCTTTCAGATATAGCTGCTAAATTTGTATTTGGTGCAACTGGTGAAATGATGAACTTCACAGGAAATAATAGACATTAATGACCAACAGTATATATGCACCACAGTCTGTCAGCTTCAGCAGCTTTGTACTGCTAGTCCAGTTGTTTAAGTTAACCATAAAACTACTACTATAAAGTTTCTAAATTCTGCTAGGTGTCTGTCTTGCCTGTCAACTCTTGTTACTTCAAGAGGCAATGTAGGAGAATATTTCTGTGAAAGATTGTTTTTCTTTCTTTCACATAATGAAATTGTGATTAGTCATTGAAATTGGTTCCTCGGGAAAAGACAATAAGCTCAGAAACACAGCTACCAAAGAAAGTTTGCTTCATGTCAGTTTGAGCACTGGTTCACTTTGGACAGTGGCCTGTCAAATGTACTGATCCAACATAGGCCCAGGCTCACAAGCAGGGTGCACAATTTACTTTTTTGTCCACCAGCCAGGTGGCTAGTGAATGTTCATAACATGCCAGCCATTCAGTAGAATACCACTGTTTTTTTCTGGCTGGTGTGTGAAGCAAATCTACCAGCCACTTGCATATTATACCAGTATTTGGCTAGTGGCTGGTGCAGCTGTGTTGAAAGGTATTAGATTGTGCTGATCAGACCTCAGAATTGACTAGATTGTTACCTGCCCCAATAAGAAATAATATTTTACATGCATTGTTAGTGGGTGCCAATGTGCCACTCCCTGCTTATTCGTGTGTGGCAATAACCCAACCCAGCTAGTCCACATAAGTAAAATAAATCTTTTATTGTTTGTGTCTCTCTTTCTAGGCATGATGGAAGGACTTCATAGCCAGGCTATAAGCCTTGACCCCCGCAGGCAGGAACTGCTTGAGGCTCGCTTCACTGGAGGTGGTGTGACCAAGGTTGGCAGATCTTAATAGCATAATAGTTTTTTTGTTGCTCACAATGTTCAGCTTTTCTGCATACAGATTGCTCATGAAGGTGTTGCATGTTAGATACAATGTAATGAAAGTTCATTTGAATTTATCTTGTTGTTGAGACATTTTGTTTGGAAAACAAAATGGCTACTTTTTTTTAGCCCTGCTGAAATAAATGTGGAGATACAATAGAGTAGCTCCCAGTTTTCCTGCAGGCAAAACATCCCACAACCCGAGCAATCGGTCAGCTCTCATATGTCAGCCCTTCGGTGTAGAAAAGCAGGGAAGTCTCCTCTATTTTCAGTATTGACTGATGCTCTGTGTTCAGGAGTTTGCCCCAGTGGAATGATCCTGCCTCCCTGAACTAAAGCTAAAACAAGCCAAGCTCTGTCTTGGCTGACATGGGAGCTGGCCAGCAGCTCTTTGTGTTAGAGGAGACTAGTGACACTGAAATAGCACTGCAGCTGAAGCTCACAGCATAGCCCGCGTGCTATACTGCAACCCTGCTGATGAACTGGGTATTACTGTTTGTAGGTGCGCATTTTAGAAAATGGCAACCCCTTAGAAAGCAATCGCTATCATTCATGCTCCGGCCTATAGTGTGCTCTGAAATAAATTGTCAGGCCTGCTCACTGTGGTATTAGAGTGTTTATGATTTAAGTCATTACAGTGAAGATGTGCAGGGTACATGGTAAAATATTCTTGGTTGTTTGTGTGACCTTGAGCAGCAGAAAACCAGCAGGCCTTAAAAGCATTAGCCTTCTGCTCCAATTAGCCTGCTTTTTCTTCTCATCAGGCTGTATGGCTGGCCATGTATGGTATGCATGACACCAACAACTGATACTAATTATTACCACAATTAATTTTAAAGCTCTAACTTTTAGATGCATGTTAAATTATTATTATGAAATCATTACAAAAATATGATGCAAGGAGTGGAAAGAAAATAATGTCACGCATCAGTGTAAAAGGTTTTCAGATTTGAAGTAACTTGTATTACAATTGTACACAAAGGTTGGTTATATATTGAAGTTCAATGCCAATTAGTATAAGAAAGATAGATGTGTAAATCTGCATTGTGATTCAATTAAATTTTATTTATATAATGCCAATTCATCTTAAAAGTTATCTCATTGCACCTTTCATATAGAGCAGGTCTAGACCGTACTTTTTGTAGTATTATTTACGGAGACCCAACAATTCCCACCATGAGCAAGCACTTGGTGACAGAGGTAAGGAAAAACTCATTTTGATGTGAGTTTACGTGCATGAAAATGTCAGACCACAAGAGAGGCCACCATCCTTCATTGGTGTATATGTGTACACCTTCCCCATTTTAGTAAAGAACAGAATAAGTCATTTTTACTAGATATTGCCATGTCAATAATTTCCATTTCTAAATCACAATAGTCTACTTATAAGAGTAGCACATGACTAATCAGTCAAGTCTAATGTGTGTGTTCTGTTTTCCAGAGTTCAGCCAACAGCGAATCATCCAACCAGTCACTGTGCAGTGCCGGATCACTCAGTGACAAGGAACTGGAGGTTGGTTGGGGGAGAGAGTCAATCAAAATTGCCTGGCTTTTAATTTGATTGTTAGTGATTTGGACAAATGGCCAAGTATTTTCTATACAGTGGTGCAGGCTAAGGATACAGTGCAAGAGACACCATAAACACCAGAGGGCAATTCAGGTTATGTGAAAGGCATGTCTTGGGATTTGTGGAGAAAAATGGTGCAGCTGGAGGAACCCCACACAAACACATGGCAAACCGCTCACAGAAAGAACCAAGGAAAAGGGCAAAGCAATGAGCCAGCATGGCGAATTTCTAAATTTAGCTTTGCATAATTCAGAATAATACATAATAAAGTTTACAAAATACTGAACACAGAAAAAATGCTGCTGTTAATCTAATTACTTTATATTATTGTTATATTTTAGCAGAGCGTGCAGTTATTCCCATATAATTTAAAGGCTCAATTTAGTCAATTAAGTTTATTTACCATTATGTTAATGTGGTTAATGGAATAAACTTAATGGAGTAAAATCTAAGCTGTGCTGCTCTTCTGCTTATGTCAGACACCAGAGAAGAAGACCAATGACCAGAGAAGCAGGAAGAGAAAAGGAGACATTTATGACAGCAACAGCCAGGGTAAGTCCTTCCTCCTTAATGACAGAGCTCCTTTGTTGGCACTTTCCAATAGAAACCACTCCTTTTATTCAGAAATGTTCAGTTGCCCTGGGTTTCTCTCTCATCACTGCTTTGGCAGTGAATTTGGAAAAACTTAGTTGTAAAAATATAATATAATATATTAATTAATTATTAATATAATAATTATATGGCATTTCTTGGTTAGCCATTCTTATGCTTTAATGTAATTTAAATGTATATGCTTAAAAACATACAGATGCATCTAACAAAAATTAGAACGTCGTGGAAAGGTTAATTTTCTTCCATAATTGAATGAAACTTTCATATATTTTATATTCATTACAGATGAAGTTAAATATTTCAAGCTTGTTTTAATCTTGATGATGACAGCTTACAGCTCATGGAAATTAAAACTCCAGTGTCTCAAAGGCTACCTTCAAACTGCAGGCCTTAATGCTCAATACTGATATTTTTTCCCAGATCCGATTTTTTTTGTTTGACAGTTCACATTATTGTTTAAATGTGGCCCATATCAGACTCCAGTGTGTACTGTCCGCGGCCTGAAAGTGACCCGCATGGGTCAAGAATAACATGACGTCACACGCTGCACGCTGCTGTAGGCTACAGAAGTAAACAAGGAGCAACAGAGGACAGCTCTGGTTATCTCACAGGAGACTCCTGTTTTCATTGTCCTCTCACGGGTCACATTTCTCCCGAATTATGTCTACAGCAGAACTGTGACAACAGCTGCTCTAGAGTGACGTCAAAGTCGCATCAATTCCCACCTGAGAGTCAAGACTCAGGTCTCATTTAAAAAGATCCTGTCTGTATTGGATTTGGACCATATATGAAAGTGGTCCAAATGCGAACTGGAAGAGATCAGATTCCATGTCACTGTTCAAAAGATCAGATCTGAGTCACATATGAGCAAAAAAATCTGATTTGGGTCACTGTGGCCTGCAGTCTGAATGTAGCCTAAATGTATTAGAATTTAAAATACAGAAATGTCGTCCAGAGAAGAGCTCTAATCAGCTAATTAACTTAAAACACCTGCGAAGGTTTCCTAAGCCTTTAATCTCTGTCTGGTTCTGGTCACAATAAACTTCTCCTTGATATTCAAATTGGTGACGCACCTGTAGTATAGGATCAAATGATTAAATGTTCTTACTTCTTATACCTGTCCTGTTTGTTTGTTTGTATTTAGGAAAAGGGAGAGGGCACAAAATAAGTGATTATTTTGAGGTGAGTACAAACTGACATCCTATGCCTTCTTTTTGCATTCTAGCCACTTTCCTGTGCATTATTTCAAAACACTCTCCACACTTTAGTGTTCTGTCTTCACCCTCATGTTCTGACTTTGCCAGTGTGGTCCTTCATCATATTCGTCTTAAATAACAACTCTGTCTCTTTCTTTCTGTCTTGTTTACACTCTGTCACCTGCCCTGTGACCAGTTTGCTGGTAGCAGTGGCTCTGGCACCAGTCCCGCCCGGGGCATCCCCATACTGGTGCGCTCCTCTCCACAGCACTCACTGTCTAATCCACTGGTGAGCACCAACATCCATCTCCATAGTGCTTCTCCTGCTTTAGCTGTCTTTCCTCAGTTGTCTTACTGTTGGTTACAGTGTTAAATTCATCTATTGGTTATGTGGGTCTTTGGCTATTTTCTCTTAACATCAGTTAATTAGACAAAGTTGGTGATGCATGGAGATCAATAAGATTCAGTTTAGTCTATTTTGCCAAAGTCTAATTTATTTGGGGGTAAATAGACATGTGTTTGTCTAGATCAGTTCAACCAGTGGAAGTAACAAAACACTCCTTTACCCAGTGAGTTTTTAAAGATTTAGTTACTGAGATGTTTCCTTTTTAGTTTCAATTCAGTGGGAAGTGGAAACAAGTACAAAATGGAGTGAGTCTTATTGTGTGCGTTAGTTGTACTAGAAGGATGGAAGGATCAAGTGAAAGAAACTGTAGCTAATGTTTTCAATGCTGGTGTTGTCATGTTTCCGGATGTTGTTTTTGTTGTAGGCAGATAGCAGTACAGGAGGACCATGTGTACATTATGTAAAATTGGTGCCTTGTAGTGGTTGTTGATGACAGTGTCATTTATTTAGTCACTGGAATAATGAAGCTTCTGTTTAAGAATTTCTTCACCTGCCATTGTCATTCATCTTGTGTTAAGATAACATCTTTCCTTCTCACATCTACAAAACCTTGTTCACCACCTACCAAATGGCATATAAACATAAAGTGACTGCAGGATTAGCTGGAATCTAAAGCTTGATTAGTTGAAATGTATGGCTTTCACAACTCACTTTCCGGTTCAAACTCTCTGCCCCAAACATATGTAACCATTTTAATTGTTATTGGGCATTCAGACAAGTTTGTAGGCTGATCAGACACCAAAACACTGACTGCGCAGCAGTTAGTACTATGAGACATGATTTTACAACTCAAGAAAGTCATCGCGGCAGGAATCATTTTTTACTTGGTTGCAACGTGTACAAGCTAAACAGTAGAATTTCCTTGTTCACTTTACAAAGTAATCAATTAGGAATGTGTGGTTGCATGTATTTGATTGGCCATGTGATTGGTTGCATGTATGTTGCCCATTGAAGTTACATTTTGTTGCAGCAACAACAATGACCCAAAAGTTTTCAGCCACAGCTAAAAAATTAATGAGGGCTGCGTTTTTTCCCCACACAGTGCTAATGTGGTTCTAAACAGAGCTTTAATAATGGTTAATAGAACTATGAAATTTTAACATTGCCAAAGTGCTTATTTGAAAATATAACTAAATAACTGATTACTTAAATTTCAAAACGAATGCGTTACATTACTCATTACAACAAAAAAATAATCTGAATTCTCTTTGAAGTGCTACTTTGTAGCGTGTTACCCCCAACGCGGTTGGGTGGTGTTGTCAATCTCTAATTAGCATGATTACTTTGTGTGCAGAGATAGTAGTAATGTATTGTTTGAGTAGTCTATCAGTTGTATGTACCATAGTTTTTCAAGAATTCTCCTGGGAAACAGCAGGTTTGAATTTGGTTTATGAAAGACCAGCATAGTGAAAGAAATACAGATCTTACTAAGTGTGGCAATGTCATACCATTTTGTTGTTGTACTGCAAACTTACTGGAAATATTAACTTTTGGATGCAGTTTGTTTTTATTAGTAATAGACATTGTAAAATACATTTGTGAACTGGTAAGATTTAAAAATAAGAATGATAGACATGAAACAATATTTCTATCCAATTAGTGTAACATCAAATCCTGTAGATTTTTGTGTTCATTTACAGGAAAAAATATATCCCCCTTCATATCTACACTATTTTTTCCTTTTATTTAAATATTTTTTCAACTATGTTGTAATCTCGCTATGCAGTATTATGTATTACATAATTTTTTAATTTTTTAATTTTACCCCCCTGTGCCTGTCTCTTTTTCGGTCTCTCTGGGATGCAGTTTCAGCACGGCAGTCCTTCGTCCACAGGCTCAGCCCACACAGACTCTTCATCTTGCAGCTCTGTGAAAACAGCCCCCACACACTCCTGCTCACACAAAGCAATCCAGGTGACTGGCCGACTGACCTTAAACTCTACTTCACACCAACTTTCTACTTAAGCATATTTTCACTCACGGGCGGCGCGGTGATGCAGTGGTTAGCACTGTTGCCTCACAGCAAGAAGGTTGTGGGTTCAAACCCCGGTTGTCCCGGCCTTTCTGTGTGGAATTTGCATGTTCTCCCCGTGTCAGCGTGGGTTCTCTCCGGGAAGTTCCTCCCGCCATCCAAAGACATGCAGGCTAGGTTGATTGGTGTCTCTAAATTGCCCTTAGGTGTGAATGACGATGGATGGATATTGGGTTCAGAGGGCAATTTGCATCTGGCTCAGCTCTGACATTTACTTTTTACAAGCTTTGATTTTCTCTATACTGTAGCTGGTGTTTGATTTTATTATTGTTATTGTATGAGTAAGCACATCGTGAGCAATGTACAATCCTGAGTCAAATTCCTCGAATGTGTACACATACCTGGCAAATCTGATTCTGATTTTGTTTGTTTATTTTGCATGGTTGAAAAGTGGATTTTGTTATACAGTCTTCAGAATAATCTTCTTTAGAAAAAGTGTCATCTCAGCCCCCATTAGTTGAGTTTGACAAAATGTGTACGGATGGATGTAACTTCACACCTTGTTCTAAACGTGGATGTTAGAATTAAATGTCAAACTTTTAAAAGCCCTTCTACCCACACTGCAGTTTATCTGACATTACTTGCAACACGCACCCAGCTACTTACACTAATTGGCCTACTTAAAGGTCAACATTTTGCATTTCATTTTACATCTAATATCCAAGACACCAACGTGTCTGATTTTTATCAATTTAAAGTGATGTTTTATTACTGAATGGCCCAAGGGGTGTCTGCATCATTTGAGTGGAATGAGATGTTAACTGTTGGCTTGTTGTTGTCTTTGCCCTCCTTCCTCAGTCAGAACTGACGCTGCTGAAACTGACAGCACTGGAGAGGGACAAGAACTCTGACCTGGAGAAGAAAGAGGGGAGGATAGACGACCTGCTGAGGGTAAGATGAGTTCAGTTTGAATGTAGTTTGGAGCATTTTAAACATCTGAAAGGAGAAGGGAATGATGATGGAAGCTAGCTATTTTATTCCTCATAAAATGTTGTACTTTGAAATGCCTCAGAAATTGATATTTTAGTTGACTGACTAATGTCACACACAGTCAAGGATATGTCTAAATTTAAATGCATTTATTATTATTCACAAATGTCTGACTTTACAATCTTTATATATCATATCTTATCTTATCATTTATATCTTATTAAAGTGTGCCACCACTTGTCACAACAACCCCAGTATTAACCTGCACCAGTCTGGTTGCAGCTCATCATGAAGGATGTGCTCGTTAACTTTCAAATGCCATCGTTGCTTAAATTACATTTGGTGTAAATGTCAGCAAACCAAGCTGACACGCTGATAGTTGTTGCGTCGTGTCACGAAACTGCCTTGAATCCTTGATGTAATAAGAATTAGACGTCAAGAGTGATGATGTATGTTCTGGCAGGCTAACTGTGACTTGAGGCGGCAGGTAGATGAACAGCAGAAGATGCTGGAGCGCTACAAGGAACGGCTTAACAAGTGTGTGACCATGAGCAAGAAGCTCCTTATTGAGAAGGTAGGTGTACAAATATGTTCGCTTGAGAGAGTCAGCTTGTCTTACTTTGTTAAAGTTAAATGGTAATTTGGTTTTAACAATGTGGAAACCAAAACTATTACCTTTTTTATTATTGAGCACTTGACTCACTCCAACAAGTGTTTCATGGTAATTACGGTGGACATCAACAGTACTGTTATGTTATTTACATCCTCCGAATAAAGCCAAGTGTGCACAATTTTCAATTAATCTCTTTTTTTAGTCAAAGCAAGAGAAGATGGCTTGCAGGGACAAGAGCATGCAGGACCGCCTGCGTCTGGGCCATTTCACCACCGTACGACATGGAGCCTCCTTCACTGAGCAGTGGACAGATGGATATGCCTTCCAGACACTCATCAAGTCAGCATGCAAATAGGCACAAACATATGTTTGCATTTTGTTCGATCTGCATACCGGAATGTTCACACTAGATTTTTCTTATGTGTTGTAGGCAGCAAGAGCGAGTCAACTTGCAGCGGGAGGACATTGAGAGGCAGAGAAAGCTGCTGGGAAAGAGGAAACCTCCCTCCATGGCTCAGACACCCCCACTCAGCCTTGAACAGAACAAACGAAAAAGCAGGAGCAATGGCCAGGAGAATGAAGCGTAAGATTACAAACAAGAAATAAATTACTTCACACAGTAGATGTTTTACATAGACAAAGTATACACTATGGCAGAAATTAACACTGCAATGTATTGCTGCAGTTTTCTGAACTTATTTAGTTGTCCTGGCTGAGTGGCGTTAATGTAATTTCTTAACCGCTTTTGGACTGTTTGTTTGGTCAGTTTTGTTGTTTTATTGTTTCATTCAAAAGCAATTATTCTAAAATATATCGTGATAGTAATAAATAGTAATATAGTGTTGATTTGGACACATGAAGCTTTATTTTAACAGTAGAATATCAAATTAACACAAAATCTGATTGTAAAATTTTGTAAGAATATTTAGTCAGACTTGACTATCTATAATAACCCTTGGTTCAAATTGTGTCTTTGGCATTTTATATGAAGTAAGTGTGTAGCTAATTTAGTTTTTCTCACAAGCTGACCTGTTTACATTGTTATAAATTACAAGCTACTGCTTTTGCTTTATCTCATGCAGGTTGTCACTGGCAGAATATCATGAGCAAGAGGAGATTTTCAAACTTCGAATTGGCTATCTAAAAAAGGTACCAGTTTACCACTTAAAGTTTACTACTCTTTTTTGTTTTCTTGCTATTTGTTCCTGGGACCTGTTACTACCTAGTGGCCTATATACTTGGTACTGTTGTTACTTGTTCCTGTTAATCAAGGGTTGATGTAGATGACACATTTGTGTGATTGAATGCAGGAAGAAGCAGAAATCCAGGCAGAGCTGGAGCATTTGGAGCGAGTAAGAAACCTGCACATTCGGGAGCTGAAGAGAATCCATAACGAGGACAGCTCGCAGTATGTATTATCTCAGCCTAATGTACAACACACAAGTTCTGCACTGTGCGTTTAATTTCAAACAATGCTGTTTGAAAAAGCCAAATGATTTAAGAAAGTGTTCTTCTACAGATTTAAAGACCACCCCACGCTCAACGACAGATATCTGCTGTTACATTTACTTGGAAGAGGTGGCTTTAGTGAAGTTTTTAAGGTAAGCATGTGCCAATTAGTTGGCTTCCATACATGGGAACCACTTTATAATCTTTTTTATTATTATTATTATTTTATTATAACTATGCTGGGTCATTTTGAATAACATAAGGCAAGGGCACTTCACTTGTCAGGGTGGTATTGTAGTGAGACTTGCAACACTCTTCTATCCTGTAAATGGCTCCCACACATTCAGTGTAACTTTCTGTTTAGAGAAGGCTACTCCAACTTTGTGTGTTGATGTGTAATGTTTTGTTTTGTTTTGCAGGCTTTTGATTTGACAGAGCAAAGGTATGTGGCCATTAAAATTCATCAACTCAACAAGAACTGGAGAGAAGAAAAGAAGCAAAACTACCACAAGTAAGTTTGACCCTCTGTTACATCGTGGACATTCAGGCTTAAAACTATCTTTGAATGTTCGTATTTGTGATGCTTTTAAAAAGTTACAAAATGGTTAATGTCTTTTCAGACACGCCTGTAGAGAGTACAGAATCCACAAAGAACTTGACCACCCCAGAATAGTCAAACTCTATGACTATTTCTCACTCGACACAGACTCGTAAGTGAATCCTTCTACATAATACAAATATATAAGTTGTACGTGCCACGTTTAAGTGCTAAACATCACGTAGTGCTGAAAAGCAGGCAAAGTCTTTAAAGCGACTGTAATCGATATTTTTATAATAACAATGTATAAAATGACAATGTGAAAGGGGTTGCTGGTAGGGATGAACCTATAGAGAAATATCTGCAGCTGCAGTTATCTGTACTGAAAACTTCCCAAATTATCTGTTGTATTACCTCCTGTAGGTTCTGCACAGTGCTGGAGTACTGTGAAGGCAATGATCTGGACTTTTACTTGAAGCAGAATAAACTGATGACTGAGAAGGAGGGCCGCTCTATTGTTATGCAGATTGTCAACGCCCTCAAATACCTCAACCAGATTCGCCCACCCATCATCCACTATGATCTCAAGCCCGGTATTCTCACAGTTTTAGTTTGTCATGTTGTGACCCCCCCTTTAGTTACAGAAGAGAGAAATACTGCACTACTGTACCAAATTTGGTAGTTACTAGTGCAGTGCCCATTCACAGAGGCTGATGTGACGCCTCCCTGCGCTTTTTGTTCAAAGGCTGTTTACAGTCATGTTTGCAATATTTACATTTGCTGTTTACTGCTCTGATCTTAGGAAACATCCTGTTGGTGAATGGCACAGCTTGTGGAGAGATTAAGATCACTGACTTTGGCCTGTCCAAGATCATGGACGATGACAGCTACAACTCTACAGATGGCATGGAGCTGACCTCACAAGGAGCAGGGACCTACTGGTACATAGAAGCACATTTCACTGTGTATAATAACCAAGCAACAAATATGGCTTCACAAGTTTTTAGCAGAGGAGCAGTATTTTGAGGGAAATGTTGTAATGTGCAAACTGAATCTCCTCTTCTTTCAGAAAATTGTGTAAATGAGTACAGATGTTAAGAGAGTAAACCTATTTCAGTCTCATTGTGATTTTGTGGCTTACAGGTACCTGCCTCCTGAGTGCTTTGTGGTGGGCAAGGAGCCCCCCAAAATTTCCAACAAGGTGGATGTTTGGTCAGTAGGGGTCATCTTCTACCAATGCTTATATGGACGCAAGGTAACCACTAACCTGCATTCTTTCACGAGGATTTCTCTTTAAGTCCGTGTGAGGAAAAATGAAAGTAAGCTGTCTGTCTCGCTTTTGTATTTTTCCAGCCGTTCGGTCATAACCAGTCGCAGCAGGATATCCTTCAAGAAAACACCATATTAAAAGCCACTGATGTGCAGTTTCCCCCCAAACCTGTGGTCACCACAGAAGCAAAGGTGTAGTACTCATGTCTTGTCAGCTATAAACTGCACTGCACTGTTCCCATCAAACTTTATACATGTATACAGTATCGCTCACTCAATCACTCATGAAATGGTATTCTCACTTGAGATACACTTCCTGCTCAAACAGGATGTTGGGGTTTAATACAATAGTAAGGGATCCTTTGAGGCTTTTTGATTTGATATAAGGGACAGAGGGGGGTAGTCCAGGATTGGGTCACAAGTAAAGCATCACTGTTGTTCAGAATTGTCAATTTATAGGGTCTGTAAGCACATAAAGTAGAGCTGCAACAATTAGTCAATGATACGATTAGTTGTAAACTATAAAATTAATCACCAAATATTTTTGATTCATTGTTCTGAGTAATTCTTTAAAGGGGGGGAAAAGGCAAAATTCTCTGATTCCAGTCTCTTAAATGTGAAAAATTTCTGTTTTTTGCTGCTCTATGCAAGTAAACTAATTATCTTCGAGTTGTTGACAAAACACGACATTTGAGGACATCATGGTTGACATTTTTCACCATTTTCTGACATTTTATGGACCAAACAAGATAATAGAGAAAATGATTTTCAGATTAATCAATAATGAAAATAATCATTAGCAGCCTTAATGTAGAGTGCCATAAGCAGCTAGTGATTTAAGGCTATCTGTTTAGATATATAGTGTTTGGAAGGAACTTGACCCAACATTTGTAATGGGCAGGGCACAAAAGTAAATCAAGAGTTTATTATGCGAATATGTGGAGGGAAAAAAAGGTATGAGCAGAACAGCAAGTAGCCCAAGAAAGGGAAAAAAGTGGAAGTAGGTCCAGAAATAATCAGTCAGTTTTGTCCCCCTTGTCCCTTCATAGGCATTCATTCGACGTTGCCTGGCTTATCACAAGGAGGACCGTGTGGATGTGCTACAGTTGGCCAGTGACCCCTTCCTAATGCCACACATTCGCAAAGCCCTGGGCAGCAGCACACCCCTGGCACCTCCTCTTCCCTCCACCTCCAGCTGCTACAGCAGCAGTGCCTCCGACTGAAGCAAGCTGAATGAAAGTGGAATTAAACCCCAGTGAGGACAAACCACAGAGACGTGGCTCACTTGATGAAACTTCTCCTTTGCTTTCTTGATTGCGGGAGAGTAGAGGGCATGATGAGATGTAGGGATCCTAAAAGAGTGGATGGAACCAAAATTGATGGATGACACCGTGATGTAGTTGTAAATGTGCCTACCACCATCATCCAAGTGGTAAAAATGAAGTGCCAGACTCTGGCTGTGGGCTCAGTAGAACCCAAAGATTTGCCCATATGCATGCACTAACACTTTGGCTCATTTCAAGGGGCTTTTTTACATGATAAACCGAAAAAAGCACCTGAAAAATTGCACAACTGACCGGCCGAGATGTATGCATGTGTGGAAGGTCACCTGCCTACTGTGGAAGGTTTTGAAGAAGCGTTAGACATTTCATCGCATTCTCCTTGAAATGCGTCATCTATAACTATTTTGCAGAACTACAGTGGTCAGTTTATCCCTATAGGTTTGAACCTGGGACTTTTAAGAAGGGCTTCTACAAGTAATAAGGAACGACTGATGACCAAAGTTCAAGGCCTGCCTTGTTGATACGGCACTATGCGAGGTACATATGACTTGACACAGAAGAGGGATGATTCTGGAAAGAGTAACTGGTTTTGACCTATTTTAAATATTTTACTGGATAAGTGGAAGTCAGCTTATTATTTTAATTGTTAAGTCCATATTTTTCCATTAATCCGATCCCCTGTAATGTTTTTGTTAACCTGATAGGGGGGCTGACTATGAGTGAGTGTTGTAATGAGTTAAGATTCAACAGAAATACTTATGAAACCATTAAAAAAAATAATTTGGTTAACTGTGGTGTCTCAATTGATTTGGGGAAATCAGTGGTCAAATAATACAAAGATACTTTGAGGTGCACTGTTTTTTTGACCAAGAGTATTAATTTATGCCATTGTCATTAGTATACCATGAAGCATTAATACTTGTGTCAAATACATTGAATCTATAAGAAAGACTCTCCACACTAGACATTTTCACAGCATTAAATGTTTAAGTCAAACTCCACCATTAAAAGTATCCATATCTAAAATGGACAAAATCACGTGATAGTGCAGAGTATAAACACAAATGCTCTGTATCAGTGTACCTCTAAATACAACAGTTTACCTGTAAAGTGTGTATGTAACTGGCAAATGTGATAACTGCATTCAAGGTTAATGAAATACTGACACTCTTCTGAATACTAAACCGTGTTAATGTATTAAAAATCCTACCTTGACCATAATTATCACATCATATTCTTACTGCCTCTGTAATTGGAATATTGAAAAGCAATGTTATACAGTGATTTCAAAGGTGTGCAGTGTGATGAGAGCACAAGGATACCTTGAACTTCATAAAGTGGTTACAACTGAATTTGGTTGAAGATATTTTTAAAATTACATTCTCGTCTGAAAGCTTTTCAGAAAAAGCCAGACAATTAGTGAAGCAGGTGATAAAATAAGCATGTAATTATTTTATTCTGCCTGCTTTAAGGGTTAGACGACAACCTGTACCTGTCTTCAGTGCTTCCACAGTGGGTCCACCATTAATGATTTCCCCCTTTACAGCAAAATAGATACAAATGATCCCTTCTTTGTAACATGTAAAAACAGACAATGGGGACTGAAGATCTAAACATTTTTCAATGCTTTTTTTTGTACTGAAAATACTTCCAAAATGGTGCAGACAACAATTTCTTTTCCTTTGGCCATGTAAGATTCAAACGAAATCCATTTATCAGAGGGGCAAACGACTATGCAAAACTCCGTATCATAAGGCATTGTTCAGCAGGTTTATCGGTTGTAGAACTGCGAGGTGACCCAGGCCAGTCCCCACTTCAGGTTGGTGAGCATAAACTTGAGCGCCTTGGTCCACTGCTCCTCAGAGTTGAACTGGGTTTTGATAGAGTAGGAGCCACCGCTGCCACCTGTGTCCTCGATCTTGCCTTTTTCCACATCCATCCTGAGATGTGGAGTAAAACATGAATTACAGTCATCAAATAAGGCCTTGGTGGAAGTACTGGTGTCAATATTATAATCTGGCATTATCTGGATAGGCACATTAGTGTACATACTAAACAACTCTTGATCTTGTGATTAGAGGCTGAAATGCTCATTACACCCAGCATACTGAAGGTTTTGCTATTAGGAACCTTAGAAGTAAGTAAAGTTTGTTCTGAGGGTGAAAATAGAGGGTGTTAAGTCATTCAAACTAAAAAGGGCTATTTCCCCTGTGGGCATGAATGTACTGACAAAATATTTTTGCAGTTTGCCAATAACAATTATGAAATACCTCTTGTGCTTAGCTGACGTTTGTGCTTTAAGGCAGAGAAATAGGAAGGTTCAGAGTCCAGGAATCATCAGTAGGAATCATCCTTTTGGGATGCATATCTTTATCATATGACATAATGGCAATCCAAGCAGTAATACTTAACATGTTCATCTAGATCAAAGCTTTGGACAGACCAGAAAATATGCACTAGAATATGAAGATATATAACTGTTTCCAAGGTTTGATGGCAGCTGTTTAAATCAGATTTCCCTCTAACTAATAGCCATATTACTATGTCCTGCAGTATGTGTACATACTGTATTACAGGGTTTTACTTAAGGTCTTACAGTGGTATACGAATAGTTAAATGAACATGAAAATGTAATATTATAATTATAACATTGTTGGGACTCAGTAGAGAGTTAGTTTAGGCTGGCAGAGGTGAGTGTTGGAGGTACTGTGAGCTTTATAAGGCTAGTTACATAAGTAAGTGTATTAGTAAATGTTATACTGGGGGGCACGCTTTAATAATTCAAAGGGTTCTGGCCAAAGCTTTCCCAAATGTCCCTTATTTGCCTCACTAGCATAATCAAAGAAGACAATCCCCCACCCCCTCTAGAATAAGTTGAGGTCATTTGCATTCAGACTTCATGAATATTTACAGCTTCATCTGAAATTGCTGCGATGACACCTGGGATAATGAGCATAAAGAAGAATGTTCACACACTGCTGGTCTGCAGGGATCTGACCTGTATGGAAGGCAGAAGCCAGTGTCTCCTTTTTCCACCTCCTCTTTGAACTGCTGAACACAATCCAGGAAGGCCACCATGGCATGGTCAAATTTATTGTCCCAGAAGAACCTCAGGCCACCTGAGCAGTACAGAGGAAGTTCCTGGACAAACACAAGACAGAATTAAAGACTGGGCTGGAGCCTGGGGGTGTATTAAAATAGTGATGTGGGACCAGGGCTGGAGAAGACTGCATGTATTACCTTGGACTTGTCTGTCAGTGACTCTAAGTATGAGTGGTTTCCATATGGGACAAGACGATATCTGAAGAGAAAAGAGGAGTTTAGTTTGAGCTTAATTTTATCTTGACTTCCGGAATAACAATACTAAAAAACTACACAATATTTGTAATAAAGCTTAAGAGATCCATTCATACTAAACAGCTGAGGTAAAATCAAACAAACAACAAAGCAACAGAAAGCATATGCTAAGATACAATAGCACTGAATAATCAAATCTAAATAACCACGAGATGGAGAACCAGGTAACAAAAACAACACCTGTAAACTGACAAAGAAGATGAATTAAAGTAGCCCTTATTAGTTCAAGGGAGTAAATGTGTAAGTGAGCAAAATACAAACCAAAGGTTATTATACTAAATATTTTTATGGACACACGACTAAATGAATATATGCGGATGTAGATTCAACTGAAAACACATTTTAAACTTTATAGTCAGCTAATTCAGTGCTGAATCCAAGTGTGTGTACCTCTGGAAGCGCAGCCCCATTTTGTTGGCCAGAGCGTGCAGCAGCAGCACCGTCTGCCCCCAGGCTGCGTTGATCTCATTCCACTCCACCGGGACGCTGGGTAGTCGACCCAGTCGGAAGTTGTTGATGGTACCAAACTGCCCACTGTGCCTAAACACAAACAAATGATTCTCAGCCAGTGAGGATTGTTTCTTTTTTACCCGGGGGCCTGTATGAAATATCTGCTAAGTCAGAGTTGACTGGTCAACATAAAAACAAATTATTTATTAATAGCACACATTATTTGTGTGTGTATGTTTACCAGATGTGAAATGTGGCATTGAAGACATTGGTCTTTTTCAGGCGATCTAGCTGAATCTGGCAGTAACGCATCTGGTTGTCAACACTCTTTAGCTCATCATCCAGCTCCAGCTGTTGCCGTTTAAACTCACTGTACTCCTTTTGGTACCTATTAGCACAAAGCAACAGAAAGACATGAGCTGTTAGCTGCCGCATCATTTACTATATAGCCCCGCCACCTGTTTACATCGCCCTCGCATCACTCACTGTAGCTCCTCTGTGTCCAGCTGTTGAGAGTGGATCCTGCTCTGGTCCAGGTCCTGGGCCACAGCAGCCCTCTGCTCCTCCACTGTCTCAAGCTCCTGGACCAGAGCCTCCTCCTCCTCCTTCAGGTGCTGCAGCTCTGCCAGCAGGGTCTCCTCTCCCTCCACCTGCAGGTGTGAGAGCAGCTCCAGACACTGTCTGAAAACACATTACAGCATATGTTATTAAATACACAAACTGCTCATAGCAGACATTTGGATTCAGTCCTTTAACCTAACCAGGTTTATAGCGAGTAACAAAAACCACAGGTTCTGTCTCTTGAAAATCTCTTTAATTGAAAAGCTCACTTGTAATTCTGGCATTCGTTCTCTGTGATGTTGAGTTGCGTGTCCAGGTGGTCCAGCAGGGTGTCAGTACATTCCTCGCACAACGGATGGTCCACGTCTGTCTGGCCTGACATGATGTCAAACAGGTCGCTGGTCACCTAGGTGGGACAGGATCAACGACAAAATTGTCACCTGGTCATGTCACTAAGTCCCACTTTAAGTACCATCCCAACATAGATCACAACCTGAAGTTCAGCCAAATGAACTGTTCTGTCAACAGCCTACGTGTCTGCTATTCTTGTCAAAAAACACCATCAGAGTAAAGTGACACAATAGAATTTCAATTTTACCTTACCTTCAGTCTACGACTAAGATTTTCCATAGTGCCACCATCCGATGCTTCTCCAATCAGTGTGAAGCTATTGGCACTCTCTGTGGACATCATCCTGTAGGGGAAGTTTCAGCAGTTCAGTCAACTTTGTACGATATGTCTGTCCATGCATACCTCACTGGACAAAGGAACATGTCAACAAAGAGACAATTGACAGATATAAATTGTAGTCAGTATTCAGTTCCGTTTTCTGAATAAAAAGATGTGAGCGCTCACCGTGCAGGAGGGATGTATTTTCTCGACACTCCATCTTGCTTGTTTTCTGCAAAGGTCTCCTGGAAAGAAGATGTCATTCTGAGACTCCAACATGCTTTGTAACAAAATATTTTCACATGCTGAATCGGAATAATGAATTGTTTTAGTCTTATGTCTTCTGAAAGTTTTGTCAGATTACATCGGGTTTTTCAAAACAGAATCAAAAAGAAGTTTGGTGTTGTCCCATCACATCAGTTTACTGTATATAGGTAAGGTACATACAGAAACATGATGTTTCCAAGGAAAACACTGAGCACTGCAGGAACTTAAATTCCTCCCAGGATTTCTGTAGTTAAGTAGGTATGGATTGTAGTTATTAATGTAGTTGTCATAGTGTCCCTCAGGTGAAAAAACTTGTATTTTGTCAGGATCATTTTTGTCAGGTGTTGTTGTAATACTCATTTTGGCCACAAGAAGCTGAAGAGCAGCACTACCCCATGTTCTGAAAAGGACTATTAGCATTCATGTTGTCTTCCAGGTGAGTTTTAATGTCTCCATGCACTCTAAACACTTTTATTGTGTGTTAAAAATTTGTTTTGTTTTGTATTATGTCACGCTACACATCTGTCACGTCATTCTCTTGACCAGAAGTGTGTTTTAATCAGTGCTTCACCTGGAGGAAAAACATGAATCCTAACCTGGATAAGTAATCCATTCAAAACTTTTTTCCCCACCTGTTTCACAAATTAAAAATATTTTTTTTTAGGAACTAAATTTTTTAATGACTCTCCTGGCAAAACCTGCACCCTGCACAGTTTTATCAAATAACTTTCATATGAGTAGATATAGTGGTTATACTCAACAAGAATGATGGGTTGCTGGTGAAAGTAGCTGCACAACACAACAGCCTACATGAATGTCAGTAACTTAAGAACCAGGATCAGCTTTATTTGCCAGGTATGTGTACCTGTATGAGGAATTTTAATCTAAACTATATACTGCTCACAATGTTCTTACTCATAGAATCAATAATCAGACACAGACTACAGAACACACATATACTCACCATTAACCAAAACAACAACATTGTAGACAGATCGAGACAACAGTGCAATGAGCAGAGTGCGGGAGTAAATTATTATTCCCTATGTTGAAGGTCGATGTGATATATATACATACATACTTGCTGTCGCATTCAGTGTAATTGTGCTGTCCTGACATCCTACAGAAGGTCGTGAGAGCATCACAGTTGTAGACAACTAACAGTCGCATATATGTATGATGTATGTTTTCTGCTGTACCTAATTACCTCTGGTGCTGCCCCCGCCTCAGTGCTGTCGGCCTGTTTACTGGGGGTCACAGTGACCAACGGAGCTGAGGAGGACAGAGGGACACACAAGACTGAGCACTTTAAACGCCATTACACTAACATCGTCTAAACGTTGCGTACATTTCACAGCACCCATGGTTGGATCGTGTGGTTATACATACCAATAAGTTCCTGGATTGTGACCCGATCGAGCACATTGAAGGACGTGTCCAGTTTGAGTGGCTGACAGCACCGCTGACACACGAAACTGACCTGCATGGTTGTGCTCGACGACTTGGAGCCCTCCATTGCTTACTTAGCTACAAGAAGACACGTAAAGAAATAAAACCACGACGTAAACAGCTAAAACATTTGTTTTAAAGTCTAAAAGTTAACGCAACACAGTATATAACGTTAGCTTGCTAACTAGATAGCTGTTTGGCTAAACTGCTAGCATTAGCCTTGCAGCTATCTTGTGCGTTACGTTCGTGAACGGCGTAAGATGGACTCACTGTCGCTTGTGAGGAACGAAAATTACTGTATAATAGGCCCGCTTTGCACACGTTGAAAATAAGAAACACTTCTAATCTATTTCGCGTGACTGCTCCATTTTGCACCTCGGGACTTCCTTATTGTTGTTTACGGCGGATGTGACGACAAATTAAAAGCGTGACAGTCACGTGGGAAAACCCCTCCAAAAGACCAGCTTGGAGGAAAAACATTAGTTTTACAACACAGAAAGACAGGAACGAATAATATATGACACTTGTGGGATTTTTGAGGCACATTTAAACTAGTGTTACGCCTCATTCTGTGACCCATCACACAAATTTTGGTGAAAGCTGTAAAAATGCAGTATATGCTAATAAAAACATTCGAAGTGGCAGTATAGTTAAAAAAATCTAGCTCAATCAGATCACAGAATCTGATAAGTCATAGAATTTGTTGTAACACCTGTTGATCTAAATTGTTGCATATTAGTGTACTGGCCCTTAATCCATCAGAGCAGCATTAGCTTTGTACATCTCATGCATATTCAGGAACTTATGCACCAAAGATGAAAAACTAATTTAAGCTCTTTCTGCCACTTAATGTTTTTAAGTCTCCCAAAGTCTCCCAAAGTCCAGTTTTTAGGTTCTTGAAGATCTAAAAGAAGGTGATATGTGATTGATTGATCTTGCAGTTATTGCACTTTAAAATTAACCCTTTGAAAATTCCAATTAACATTTTATCTGAGCTTTACTGGTTGATCACTATAATCACTATATAATCAGACTGTGTACTGTATTTCAATTTGTTTCATGTTTTGTTGTGGCCTTATGTTACTTTAATACAGGCCTACAATTAATTAGGGCCCGAGCACGAAAGTGCAACGGCAGAAACATGGCAGAAACAGTGTCCTAGCACAAAGTGCAAGGAACCTATTGTTTTTGCTCTGATTTTTATTAGGGCCCGAGCACGAAAGTGCAAGGAACCTATTGTTTTTGCTCTGATTTTTATTAGGGCCCGAGCACGAAAGTGCAAGGAACCTATTGTTTTTGCTCTGATTTTTTTTTCTCCCCGGGATACTAATTTTTCATGGTCTTAGGATACTTGAATCCTCACAAAATTTGCACACAGCTTAGTTCTGGTGGGAAATCCAGTGTTCTGCAGTGACTGTCGGGCGTGGCCAGGGGGCTCAATAGCGCCACTAAACAAACACTATTGATTGACTAGATTTGGTGGGATTACTGCCTTTATTACAAAGAACACATTTCTGTTTCTGTTATGAGATTTTCCTCAACAGGAAGTCAGCCATTTTGCACTTCCTGCATCATTTTCAATTATTTAAACAGATGTTTGAGGCACTTCGGATGCTCAAAGAGCCACAAAACTTTGCAGCTACACTCAAACTGGTAATGTTTCGAACAAGAATGATAGTCGAACTCTCACGAGACTTAGCATGTTCGTCAGAAGGGTTGCTTTGTATTAGCTGATATGGTTTGGGGGCGTGGTTGTGGAAAATTAACTCAATAGCGCCCCCTACAAAATTTCAACAAAGCAGCCCCTGCTGTATGTTTTAACTAGCTGTACGAACCTCAGGAGACTGATGTATCATCTCTAGACTTAAAAATAAGCCTTTTGGAGCCATACCCTAAACCCAACAGGAAGTCGGCCATTTTGAATTATTTTTGAAATGTTATCCATTTTAAACTCTCCGTACTTTAACAAACTCCTCCTAGAGCTTTAACCTGATCGACTTCAAATGTGGAGAGCGCCATCTTAAGAGACTTGCGATGTTAAATTGCAAAGCTTTTTTTGATAGCTCAAACGGCATGTCCATGGCATGGTGTTGAATTTTGATGTTTCGCCATAAAAAAGAAAGTGGCATGTAAATGGCCTAGACACGGTCACAGTTGTCCCAAACTTCACATGTCAACCGCTTAGAGACTTACATGTCAATGTCCGGTCACAGTGATAGTGCCAACTACTGGAATCAGGAAAGGACATGTTTCAAACTTTACCTCTTATGCCTCATTTATATTTATACCCCACATAGCGCATTAGGACAAAAATGTCCATAGTGAGGTTTTTAAGACTTCACATGGCTAGGGATGTACCTCACAAAACTTGGCACGCATGTCAGAAGGGGTGTTCTTTGTTGTCTAATATGGTTGCGCTGCAAGGTTGTGAAAAAATGGCTCACTAGCGCCTCCTACAAAATTTCAATGAAGCAACCCCTGCCGTATGTTTTACGTAGCTGTACGAAATGTGGGGGGCCGATTTAAGATCTCTCTAACTCATACCCTAAAGTTATCAGGTAAAACTGTGTAAAACACAGTAATCAGATTACTCTCTATTATTAGGTTAGTCTGTTGAAACACAGTAATCAGATACTCTCTAGTCATCAGGTTACACTGCTTGAAACACAGTAATCAGATTACTCTCGTTATCAGGTTACACTGTGTGAAACGTGGTAATCAGATTTCTCTCTAGTCATCAGGTTACAGTGTGTCAAACACAGTAATCAAATAACTCTTTAGTTATCATGTTTCATTGTGAAACTAGTAACCAGATTATTCTAGTCATCAGGTTACAATGTGTCAAACACAGTAATGGGATTACTCTCTCATTATCAGGTTACACTGTAAAATGTAGTAATCACATCACTCTCTCTAGTTAGGCTCTCAGGAATGTTGTTTTCACAGAAATTTCCTCTGACTCGGAATGATGGGGAAATGAAATGTCCATAGGTTGATGGATGTGGACCAGTCGCTGGTCTCTTCATTAGAACTTTGTTGAAGAGTATAATGAAAAAGATTTTAAAAAATTGGTCTTTGCGAGGATCAAACCCACAACTCCAAGAGTATGAGACTCGTGTTCTTCCCACTTTGTTCATTTATGTATCGCTGTGCCCCCCAAGCTTACACTTTCTGTAAGTGGAGAAACCCAAACAACAGTAGGATGAAAGTACATTGTTAGACAGTTCTGTGCAGTATGTGTCACTCTCCGGCCCAGAAGGCGGCGCTGTGACACTAGATGCCGCCGTTAAAAATAAGTAGAAGAAGACGATAGTTGCGGGAAAACTGAAGCGGATGGCCCCTGAGTTAACTCCAAAATCTAAGAAAACAAGGTACATTTGGAAATATATGTATAAATATAATTTTACAACTAGTCATAGCCATTAAAAATGGTGATGTACTGATGTATTGGTCTGCCGAAGTTTCACGTCGATTGTCTTAATCTGAGAAGTCAGAAAGTCAGGAGGGCTGTGTTGGTTGTGGAAGTTAACCTCCCAAAACAAATCTTAGCAGCTGAGTCTGCATGATGTTTAGTTAGCTGCCAACTTAAGATACTTACACTAAACTCTGTTTTGTAACTGTACAATATCCTTACCAAACGTTGCCAATGTGTGTTAATGCTGACTGATCTCGGCGTAATATTAATCTTCATCTGCTTTAACGTTACTACCAGTGTTGATTATCAGTAACGTTATGTCAGCTAACGATATCCACAGATAAGCTTACAAGACCCCCACTAAACATTTGCATTGATGAAGCTTATATTATCCTATTATAAATAATGTGTAGACATTATTAACGTAATGTGTTTCAGCAAGTAGGACTTAGTACTGTATAACTAGTTTATGAGCATAAGCCTGACACATAATAGCTGGCTACCTGGATAACAATACAATATGTGTGTACAATAGATGTGACATGACCAAAGTACACATAACTCTCATAATTTTACTGCAGCGGGTTGTCATAATCGCAAAGACATGACAAGGTCAGATTGAGTAATTCACCGTTCAGTCAACAATAGGACATATAACCGCAATAAAAAGACCAACGTCTATTATCAGCTTATATATTTAAGTATTGGTTCAGGTGTGTCATGTTGATGCCAGTCACATTACAGTGCTCTGTATAGTCATTTTTATTTTTTTTATTTAGACAGCAAAAACTTTCATCTCTGAATTAAGTTGTATTTCTTATAAGGATAGCTAAATAGCATCAAATTCCGACTCTACCAGTAACAGGCTCACTGTGTTTTGTTGTTGGTTGTTAAAGCCTGTAAAGTAGTGTATTGTTTACAACCTCTGTGTGTTCCTTTGTAGCTTTTTTTCAAACATCACCATGAAAACCCCAAACGCCACAGATATCAAAAGGGGGATTTCAGTCCTTTGGGAGACTCTGCAGTGTCCCATATGGTGAGTCATTCACACCAAGAAGTTGAAAAAGCAAAATCTGTTGCATCTACATTATTTTTAAGTTTGTTTGTCTAATTACTTCATACTGTCATTTACATCTAGCTTGGATTTAATGACTGCACCTGTGTCTACTAAGTGTGACCATCAGTTTTGCAAGTACATAACATTTGATTATTCCTTATTTTGTTAAAGAAACTGATATTTTAGTTTGGTGTTTTTTTGCATGCACTCACAAACAGTATGTGTGTTTTTTTTTTTCTTTTTCTTTAGATTTTGTATGATGAAGCTTTTGGAAAACACCAAACAAAACAGGGCTAACTGTCCAGTGTGTAAAGCCAAGATAACTAAAAGGTTGGACAAAATCAATAAGATGATAAAATAACACTGATTTGTTGTTTTTACTTATACTTGCATAAGCATAAGTGTGTTTTTTCACTTATACAGGAGCTTACAGGAGAGCCCTGGGTTTCAGAGACTTGTAGTAGGATTGCAGGACATGATACAGGCATATGAACATGACACTGGCACAAACTGTAAGACTATATCACATCACAGACCTCTTAAAATTAGTTTGTAAAATGAACTTACAGTACATCATCTAATAACATCACTTTTATGATTTCAGACTTAACTGGTATGCCCCAGCAAAACAGACAAGCAGGGTAAGACATTTGAACAGTAACATTTAAGTTTTCTGTCATCTGAAGTACCACAAATGCAAATTTATTCACAATAGTAGCTCCCTTTGAATTTTCACCTGTATTTTTCTCTACGAAGAGCCACAGATGCTGAAGCTACTAAACACTGTCATGATGTGTCATCTGGAGAGACACCTGGCCTTTACTGGGACAATGCGGAAAACAATTATGATCTTCCAAGGTCTTGCTCCTCAACTGTAGCAGGTAAAATCTTGACGCCTTGTATGGTGATGCATCTTTTCATCTATTAAATTAATATCAAATTAATTGGCAGATTTACCCTTATTTAAACTGACTGTATGCGGTGGTAAATGCGGTACACATTATTCATATTAAAAGTGTGTTGTCTTCCAAAAGGTTAATTATTTGTCATTTCCCCATTCCTCTTTTAGCCCAGAATGGGTACGCAAGACTTATGGAGCTTGAAGACACAAGTCCTTTGACAACAGAAAATGAAGGCCTGAACAGTGGCCTTGGAGAGGCGCCGCCAACTTCTGACAAGAAAATGCACAGTCCTTCATCAATCCCAGACGAGACTGAACACAGACCTTTAAGAAAGTCCTTAAGGAAGAAACCGAAAAAGGATAATGACAAGATTCTTGACCACAAACAGAAGAAAAGTCTAGAGAAAGTCGCCGAGTGGCTCATGAAAGTTCCAACTGAAGGAAGTCTCGAGTTAGAGAAACCCAACGATGACGCCGAGGACTCTGACAGCTGTTCTTCCTCTTCAACAATAGATGTCAAGCAACACAATAGTGATGTGAATCCTAGGAGAGCGGATCGGGCCAAAGCCCTTGAGGAGCAGGTGTTCGGGGCCGTCTACAAACGAGAGCGAAGAGGGAACAGGAGCGTCTCTCTTCCGCTTAATGTATTTGTTGAACCACCAACAATTAAAGAAACCCAGACAGCTTCCAAAAGAAAGAAGAAAAACACTCTCACTCCTGCTAAATCCAGCTCTGGAGATAAAGATGAAAGTGACATGGAAGAAGAGCAACAAGTGATAGATGAAGTAAAGAACACCAGCAGTGACATTTTTAAAGAAGCAGAGGAAAATGGCGAAGATGAGATTCTGTGTCCTTCGTCTGATGTTAGACAACAGCAACCCAAAGGAAAGTCAAAGAAAAGGATGTGTGATACTCTGCAGCAGTTCGACAGCGATTTGCAAGAGCAAGCTAAGGCAAAGTCAGAAAGTACTGAGGAAAAGAAAACTGACAAGAGGAAAGGTAAAAGCATAAGGTCACAAAAAGGCAAGCCTGCTAGAGCGCCAAAACCCCTTCTTTTGGTTGGAGTTCAAAATGAAGAAACCAGTTCTAAGACTAGACCAAGGTCAGAAGAAGTCCAAGTTCATATTGAGAATTACCCTAGCAGCGAGGACCAAGAAATCCCTGTCACGAGGAGCAACAGGAGAAGTAGAAGACTTCAACTCTTCGCAGAGGAAGTCCAGGAAGGACACAAGAAAGCAAATTTGAGAGGCGATATACCTGAAAAAGACAGAAATGCTGCAAAGCAATCTGAGGATGCCAAAGGTGGAACATTGGATAAGACGACATCACCTAAGCATGGAAACATGACAAAGGGAGCTGAAAGAAATGGATGTATTTGTGATCAAGACTTAGGAGGAATAGAAAACATGGACTCTGGTGTGAGGACGTCTTATTTGAAATCAACAGAAAATGCTGAAGTGCCAAATGCTGAAACTGTGTCTGAAGATAGCGCTGCTTGTTATGCCTCCGTGGTCCCAAATTCTACAAGTCCAACTGAAGCAGGTGTGCTAGATGCTACGCTTGAAAGTGACAGTCCAAAGAGTAATTTCCCAAACAATATTCAGCTGGAGACCTCCGCTTGTGAGACTAAATGCGCTGGAACAGAAAACGAGGAGGAAAAGAATGACAGCGAGGTGGACACAGAGCAACTGCTGTGGAGCTTCAAAGCCACTAAACGGAAATCCTTCCACCTGGGAGGTCCAAACGTGAAAAGGAGCCGTAGCGTAGATGAAGAAAACATGCAGGGTGCCAAAACAGAGGAGAACCAGCGCGTTTGTTCTGGTGTTGGATCTGCAAAAAATCAGATCCATAAAAAGACATCTAGAATCACAAACCAAGAGGCATTGAGAGACAATGAAAACTCATCTTGTAGTGATTTGATCTCCCCTTCCATCTCACCCGGCCTGACAAGAAAAAGATTTGTTGAGAAACCAGATCAAGTGGTGGTAGAAGCCTCGATCCCTGAGAGCAGTTGTTCAAGTCAGGACATTGCTGTTGGTCACTGCATCTCCAGGGATAGCATTAGCAGTGCCCTTACTCCAAATAAAGTCTCAAAGTGTGAAAGAGAAAGTCCTCATCTTTCTGTTGTGCCTCAGGTAGTAGATTCTGGGCTGCTCTTCACAGCCGTTGAACACGAGAAGCTAAATGCACCCTCAAAGTATTCTACAATCACAGAGAATCGCCTTGATTGTACCGTGAGAGACGCTGGCAGAGTGGAGGAGATGAGAGACAGCGTTTCAGCCGCCAGTGGGAAACACTCGGGCAACGCCGCCGAACAATCTTTAAACACAGAATCTTCTTTAACCCCTGATGGCCTTGGAATACCAGTTGTACAAATCGTCCACGAGGCGAAATCGTACAGCGGCAGTAGCGGACAGCTCAGCGCCCATTCCTCCATCAAGAGCATGCCCAGGAAGAGGACAAGGGCCCAGAGGCTCGAATCCTCATCGGAGTCAGATTGCAGCGGAGAGGGATTACCGACATTGACTGAAATTTTTGGAATGTCAGCCCCTCCCTCTGCTGTTACCCAGGATCAGGGAGACTCCGGTGAAGCTAACAACAGATGTGGGGGCGTTAAAGCTGATGCGGCAGAAAACTTGAGCCGTCCACCTGCGTGCCCCAGCCCTGAATGCATTGACAGCAGCCAAGCGTCTGTGGACTTGTTTGGCACGCCAGATGAATGTAAGTTCATTCTCAATAACCGAAATAGTTTGAGTTTTTTTGTTTGTTTGTTTGTTTTGTTTTTTTTTGGTTTGCAGCCTGCTGAGATTACGCAGTACAGTAAGTCTCCTCTTTTGTTACTAATCTGCCAAATATGTGCTTGCTCTGTTGTTTCCCACTGTTACAATGTGTGTGTCTGAGGGATGTGGGGGAGGAAACTCATTCTCAAGCAGTTAGACACAAAGCAATTGGATTATCTTTTTCTCTCTGCAGGTGATGTTCCAGTAAATGACACCGGCGTTTCCATGGAATCGTCACAATTTTCAAGCGAAGTCCTTGTCACACAGGTAAATATGATTATGTTCTCAATTACTTTGTTTTTTTTATACATGGCTGTGAATAAATACTCCCTCTATTGTAGAAAAAGAATATAAATCAACGTATGAACAACCTTGTGACTAGATTTTCCATTAATTCTAACACAGAAATATTTGAACTCTGTCTGGTTGCTAACAGTGATGCACTGTCATGTTACGCCCCAGAGAGGGCAGCCACCACACTTACCCAAACCAAACTGTCAGCTGCAGGATGACAGACTACCTCGCTCAGTAAAAAATGTCCCCCTCAGCAGCTTTCTAAATTGCATTTCATTTACGTTGGAGGAAATGCTGCCTAGGAGATGATTCTTATTTTCTACCTCATCCATCTTCCAGCCCTCTCACTTTTATCTGTCGACTATATTTGACTGGGAGTTAAAGTTTCACGCCCTTGGGTTTAGAAAGGGCCCCAGGATTGCACACATCTGAAAGTCCGGAAGTTTTTGCATTACTGTGAGGCGTGTTTGTGTGTCTGTATACATAATCAATGCACTTGGTGCTGCTAACTCAAAGGATGAAATTCAAAGTATTAGTCCAGTGAAGCATTGAAACGCACACTCACTTTTAAAAGAATGGACTCTGTTCTTCCAAACCAGCACCAGATGAAAAAGCTGTTTTCACTTCTTAAATATTATATAATCTCTTTCTCGCTCTCTTATTTTGCCATGCGTTCTCCTCACTAAGTGCTGTCTGGCTGCAAAAGCACACATTTTCTTCCAATAATGACCAGCTGGCTTCAACTGGTTCCTCCTCACTGATGGACAGTTGTTATTGTTTCCATATGTCACTGCAAGACACTAAATGGGCAGCCAGTATGTGTCCCCTATTTTTTTGTATTCTATTAAAGTGTATGACTCATTTGTGATTATATGTGTGTCTACTTTACTTGGTTGTCTTCCTCTTTCAGCAAAAGATAGCAATGCAGAAGGAGCTGGTGAGGTTGGAGAAGTTGATGGCTCTGGTGTCAGAGGTGCTTCAAGAGAAAGAAGAAAGTCCCACCAAAGAAGTTCCCTCAGAAACAAAGCAGAGCAGCAAAACCACAGGTGAGCAGATAAGAAATTTTGTTTTTGGCACGACTAGACAATTAAACTTAGTAAATGACTGTTTAAGCCAAAATTCACTGAATATTTTCAGATTTTATTACCGTAGTTTTCCATGATGTTAAACTGAAAGTTTACCCAGTGTTCCAATTTAATATGAAGTGCAGGTCAAAGATGCTGGATTACTACCCTTTTCTTCTTCTTTGAGGAACATACCTCAATAACCCCAAACTGAAGTCTTTTCTTTTTAGTTCAGTTTATGTATTGGCTTGGTGAAAGTACTGAGAGCTGACGATTGTTTTGTATCCCCAGGCCCAGACACCCACAGACCCCTCCCGTGTGACCAGGGCACAGTCCAAGGATCAGACCTGTAAGTAAAGCTTTTCGTAATACTGGCTAGAAATTTTTTCTATGTAGACATTTTTACTCTCCTGATAAGATGTTCTTGTTCTCATAAATTAGTAATTTATTACTTTGAACTACAACATTTTTGAAAGAAAGAATAGTTTGACTGTGAATACATTCTGAATAGGTAATACATAAAACTGAAAATATAATAATATATCAACACACAATAGCACAATATTGTTAGCATATAAAAGTACAAAAATAGTACATACAATGGTACATCTGTGTGCTTCAGTTTGTTTAATTGCTTAATATCTTTTGCAAAACAAAATCCGACAGAAACAACAGGCATCACATACAACTATATTTCAAGCTACGAATGAATGCTGCCTGTCCAAATTCCCAACATGAAGTCATTGTTTGCAGTATGCAGGAAATAATTAAAAGAGCTGATGATATCACAGCTAAGTGATTCCCAGGAAGTGGACAGGTTGAAACCAGTTTTACATGGTAACCGTCTTCATTCCTACAGAGAAGATATTCTTGATGTTGGCAACTCTCTGTATTCATCTTACTGATAATATCATTTAAAATGTTAGGGGGATTTGTCTACGTGCGACTTTAGATCTTTCCGGGCCTATCAGGGGCATCAGTGTTTATTTGGGTAATTGTCAGTGCCGACAAAGTACATGTAACTTTAAAGCAATAGTTGGACTTTTGGGGAAATACGCTTCTTCATAATAGATGAAAAGATTGGCCATTAAATATAAAGCTGCAGCCGGTTAGTTCAGCTTTTTAGAAGCAGCTAGCCTGATTGATAGAAAGTTGTTTTTTGGTCAGTAGACCAGTAAACCAGTCTGCCATGACAATCCTTAAAGTCCAGCCTGACGTCAATTACAAATCGAATGAAATAATATCTGCCTCAGCGTGTTGTATTTCTCCCCTCTAAAGATTGTATACATTATTAATACATTTCAGATTGAGCTATATTTCAATACCACCATATTAAGCAGAACAATAACTGGAGCAAGTGGCATGTAATTGGTCTCTTTCGGTCTTTGACTGAAGGAGAAAGTTAGCGAGTGTGTGTGTGTGTGTGTGTGTGTGTGTGTGTGTGTTGCTCGTCTTGTTCTCAGAGGGTGATGCATCTCAAGAGGACAGGCGGATAATCTCACTAATGAACCCAGAATCTGCTTATGCTGTGGAGAATAAAAAAGTCATTAGTGACTCCTTCTTATATGTCATTTAGAGCACTTAGAGGGAAACTTGTGTTGCCACAGTAATTTATCTCTACCGCTTGACTGCCCTCCCCCAACCTCTCGCCTTGCAGGGTTCTAAGTGCTGTCCTCCAGGCAAGAGAGAGGGAGAGATGGAAAAAGACAGCAGATGAAAACACAGAAGGCCTCAGATATACAAGTTCTGAATTAAAAAGCATATACTCCATGGGCATACTGGTGAAATTGGGCACTGGAGTATATGACGAGCGTTCAATGAGCCATTATCACTTTGGTGCAGAGAAATGAAATGGAGGCACGCTGCCAGTTGTCAGTATTTCAGGAGTCTTTGAGTGAAGAAATGAACCCAAAAGAAAACAAAGGAAGACAACTTCCAAAACTTGAATCATATGAAACATATACTAATAACAAAGGACATATTATGGATATTGAGTTTCTGTCAATACCGAGTTCAGTGCCGAGAGTGTAAGCATATTTGATTTGAAATGAAACATTTGACTGGGTTTAAATAGCTGCTATTCAGCAGGATAATTTATTCATTTGGATCTCCTGTAGCCACTACCATGGTAGCATCTACTCTTCCCGGGTTCACATAAGTAAAAATTACTTCATAATGTAAAACAAAACAATGAATCAGTAACAATAAAACCCACATTATATCGAGTTAGTCGGTAAAATATTTGATACAGCTCAAAAATAAGAGTACCACTATAAACACCCTATACAGTGACTGAAAAAATATAATAAATGAAATAATATAAAATTAATAAATAAATAAAAATGAAACTACACCAAGAAAGTTGTTATGATCATACAGTGGATAGAAAAAGTCTACAAACCCGTTAAAATGCCAGGTTCTTACGATGTAAAATAATGAGGAAAAGATAAATCATGTCAGAGATTTTTCCACCTTTAATGTCACCTATAATGTGAACAATTCAATTGAATAACAAACTGAAATCTTCGAGGGGGAAAAATGAAAAATAAAAACCTTACAATAACCTGGTTGCGTAAGTGTGCACACCCTCTTATAACTGGGGATGTGGCTGTGTTCAGAATTAACCAATCACATTCGAACTCAGGTTAACTAGAAGTCATTACACACCTGCCATCATTTAAAGTGACTCTGATTAATCACAAATAACATTCAGCTGTAAGATTTTCCTGATATTTTCTTAGTTGCATCTCTGAGCAAAAGCCATGGTCCGCAGAGAGCTTTCAAAGCATCAAAGAGATCTCATTGTTGAAAGACATAAGTCAGGAGACGGGTACAAAAGAATTTCCAAAGCATTAGATATCCATGGAACACAGTGAAGACAGTCATCATCAAGTGGAGAAAATATGGCACAACTGTGACTTAACCAAGAACTGGATGCCCCTCCAAAATTGACGAAAAGACGAAAAGAAAACTGGTCAGGGAGGCTTCCAAGAGGCCTACAGCAACATTAAAGGAACTGTAGGAATTTCTTGCAAGTACTGGCTGTGTGGTACATGTGACAACTATCTCCCGTATTCTTCATATGAATGGGGTAAGGTGGCAAGACGGAAGCCTTTTCTTACAAAGAAAAACATCCAAGCACAGCTGAAGTCTGCAAAAACAAACATCAAGTCCCCCAAAAGCATGTGGGAAAATGTGTTATGGTCTGATGAAACCAAGGTAGAACTTTTTGGCCATAATTCCAAAAGGTATGTTTGGTGTAAAAACAACACTGCACATCACCCAAGGAACACCATACCCACAGTGAAGCATGGTGGTGGCAGCATCATGCTTTGGGACTGTTTTTCTTCAGCTGGAACCAGGGCCTTAGTCAGTGTGGAGGGAATTATGAACAGTTCCAAATACCAGGCAGTTTTGGCACAAAACCTTCAGGCGGCGGTTAGAAAGCTGAAGATGAAGAGGAAGTTCACCTTTCAGCATGACAACGACCCAAAGCGCACATCCAGATCCACAAAAGCATGGCTTCACCAGAAGAAGATTAATGTTTTGGAATGGCCCAGCCAGAGCCCAGACCTGAATCCAATTGAACATCTGTGGGGTGATCTGAAGAGGGCGGTGCACAGGCGATGTCCTCGCAATCTGACAGATTTTTAGCGCCTTTGCAAAGAAGAGTGGCCAAATATTGCCACATCAAGATGTGCCATGCTAATAGACTCCTACCCAAAAAGACTGCCTGCTGTAATAAAATCAAAAGGTGCTTCAACAAAATATTGGTCTAAGGGTGTGCACACTTATGCAACCAGGTTATTTGAGGGTTTTTATTTTTCAATTTTCCCCCTCAAAGATTTCAATTTGTTTTTCAATTGAATTGTTAACATTATAGGTGACATTAAAGGTGGAAAAAGTTCTGACATGATTTATCTTTCATTATTTTACATCAGAAGAACCTGGCATTTTAACAGGGGTGTGTAGACTTTTTCTATCTACTGTATAGTCGGCTATTATGTGCCAAAGTGTGTCCAATTTGGAGAGGGGCCTGTGTTCTGTGCCGTTAGGCGTTTATCTTTTTAAAAAGAGTTTAACTTGTTAAACGTGTATTTTAATAATAACCCTAAACATAGATACAATACAACCCATTTTTCTTTTTACTGAATCATTGACTTGGCAAAGGATTTGCAACCATGGTGTATGTTGCCTTGACTACTTACTTTCTGCCCCTTACAGCAGGAGGCTGTATAAAAAGGGATACGATTTCTACACTGATATCTAATGTGGATGCAAACACCTTCAACTTACAGCTGAGTCAGCACTTTAATCATATAGTTATTGTTTTATTTTAGACTTTCTGGGCAGGAGCCACCACAACAGCAGTGTGTCACTGTCCTAATACTTATTGCCTGCACTGCACCATGTTGTCTCATTTTTCCTTCAGTGCTCCACAGAAGTTAATGTACACGTCTCTCTCTTGCAGCAAAGCTGTGCCTGAAGCAGAACGAGAGCCCAGCATAGGACCGTCTGATGGCAAAGGGGCCCCCCAGCCCACCGCAGAGATGTGTAAGGATGCAATGTTGGACAGAATGTGACACATGCAAGAAAGTTTAACAAGTGTAACTGTGTATTTCTATGAAAGATTAAAAACATTTCAGTCATCCAGGAGCACATGAGCTGAAAGAAACATTTTTTCTTGATAATCTCATGATTCCACACTTGATCCTCCACAATGATTCCCAGAGTACATAAATGGAGGTCTATATATGGAAACTGCCTCACTGCTTCTCAAAATGTTTTTAACGTGCCAGCAAAGATTAGTTTGACTGAGTTGAGGAGAGTTCTTTTGAACTGAGAATTGGGTCAGATTGGATTAGGTTTTGTCTGTATGTGACTCTGTATTTTTATTTGTTTGTTTTCTCTCTCTCTTCAGCCATGCAGCGATCCACGCACAAAGGAAACAATGTAACAGGCACCGGAGCCTCCAAGACACTTAGTTCAAGTTCAGCAGTCAAAACTTTAAAGAATGATGGTTCACAATCAGATGCACAAGAAGACAAAGAAAATAACACTCCTCTGAGAGATAGAAGTAAAGCTAAGATGGTGCTAGTGACATCTGGGTTAGACCCCAATGAACAGGTGGGCATTCACCCATTCAATCAATGAATGTGTTTATTTTAGTGCCTTTGCATGGTAGGATACATTAACCAATCAGATGTTGTTGCCTATAGATAATGGTGAAAAAGTTTGCCAAGCGAGTTGGTGTCCGTGTGGTTTCCCAGGTGACTCCAGAGGTGACCCATATTATAATGCACACAGGTGAGTATGCTCACGTAGAGGAAGCGTGAAGATATGACAATAATGTACTTTTAGTGAAGACTGTAACTAAGTGGTTGATATACAGTGAATCTATTAAATTGGCTATTGAAAATTCCACTTTTAATCTCCCAAGGTCCCGTTTTATATAATATATATAATATATAATATTTTTTCTTGTGCAGGAACATTTGACTTTCCCCAAGTACATTTTCTTTTTACATGTAGTTGCAGCTTGTTTTGTGCGTCTTTTTAAAGCGCTCCTCAGAGATAAGCTCGCCGTTTCTGTCTCACCCACTCACTCTCTCCTCCATTCATCCGCTTGTTGCTAATTACCCTCTCTGATAGATTATTTTTAATTTCAGAGCTCGCTGTCTCCAAAGCACCACATTAACTGTCACTGTTTAAGAAGCCCTTTTTCTAATGGCAGCTGTTTCCCGGGTAACCAAAAAATGGGAACATCGGGCCTCTTGATCTTTGTGGTTAAAGGTTGGAAAGGAGCAGGAGGTGTCCCCTTCTCACCTTTAGCAGAAAATAATAATCATTTGAAATGAAGTTATGTTTGAGGTGCATCGATAACATGCACTTGACTTTTGCCTGGAATACAAATCAATAGATAATTAATATATTTCTTGACGGAAGAATGTCTGTGAGGGTATTCACTCTTTTAGTGTTCATTCCTAAATGGTTTGATGCCATTTAAAAGAACTGTTGATGCTTCAAAAACCCATTCCTACACAAGAGTACATTCTTGACGTTCTCTGTATTCATCCATCTGATCATTGAAAATGATGGGGTGATTTGTCAACACCCATGTTTTGATCTTTCTTGTCTTATCGTGGGCATTGATTTTGTATTTGTGGTAATGGCCACTGCCTACAAAGTACATGTAAACCGCTGTACCACTGTAAAGGTTGTTGGTGTGGAAAAGCACGTCATTCTTTACCTAAGTAATGAAAATGTAAAGGGTAACTTTGGTATTTTTAATTTAAGTGAATAATGGGGACAACTATTATTTTTTTAAATTGGTCTAGTATTGAGCGAGCGCTCTACAGTTGCCAAATCAAAAAACCAAACCCTTTAAAATACCAAAGTCATACAATCACGAAAACTAACAGGCCGAGGTAGCGGTAGACCAACAACTCCTGTGGTCTGCGACCAAATTACTGATCAAGAGCGTCTGGTGACTTTGAACAGAGATATATCGCGGCTGTTTCTGGTTAAACAAAAAGGATCTTACTCTTTAAAATAAAAATAGAGGGAATCCTTCCCACAAAGTTGCCAGACACTTATAATAACAATCTGAGCCTGTCAGTGGCAAAAACAAGCACTTTAGTGGACGTACTTTGACGGCGCCCAATTTCCCAGAGGAATTACATTGCTTCCCTGTCTTGCTTCAGCTGACTGTCTTGATCAATACTGAACCAATTTCAACAAAAATATTGTCCCCCATTAGTCACATCACATAAACATAAAAACATGGTAACATACGGTTGAAAAATAGAGAAATTACCCTATAAGTAGCATAAATGATAACATAGTAAAAAAGTAATTTCAGGGAAGAGTTGGCAGTAGTTACAGCTGTATAGTTTGTGCTTTATTTTGCATAGCATTAAAGCTTTCAGCGTGGTCTCTAAGAGGATGCATTTATTCTTTTCTACACATATTGTCTGTTTGTGTCTGCATACTACAAGGTGTGTTCATTCTGTAAAATAAAAATGAGTATTTCCTAAAAGTAAGACACATGCTAAACAAGGATTGACCTCAAGGTTCTCAACCTCACAAACTAACTAACTAACTAATGGACCATCTGTAATAGGAACCATTATACCTCATTTATCATCATTTCAACTCAAGGTGTGTTTATGTACGTACGTGTACTACTAGCACATGTTGTCACACATCTGTTTCTTTTCTTTTCTCTGACAGATGAACAACTGGTATGTGAGCGCACGCTGAAGTATTTCCTTGGCATTGCAGGCAGGAAGTGGGTGGTGAGCTTCCAGTGTAAGTCCTGACTCACTTTTCTGTCAAGCTCCATCGCTGATGAGCTGCCAACAATTACTCTAAATACAAAACAGCATGATGTGGAGGCATAGGCTGGAATAAAAGGAGCGTTACATAATACAGTAGCCACCAGAATAGTGTTTGTGCTTCTGACAATAAGCTCATATGTTTCTTATTTCCTCTCCGCAGGGATATCAGAGTGCTTCAAACAAAAGAAGCTCTTAGATGAGGTACGCTCGCCGTTGATTTCCTGCTACATCTCTGTATGTCTCGATATTGAATTAAGGCTCCTGCGTGATGAATCTCTCCATGTGGTTCCCTGTGATACCTCATAAATTATTTGTCATCCATTTGCTGTAGCAATCCCTGCATCTGGGTCTGTGCTATGCAAGTATAATCCTTTGCCAGGCTTTGTTTAATATCTCCATTAATTTAAAACAATTGCTCCGTCGTCCATGCCAGTTTATAAGCATTTCTATGCATCGTATATTGTATGTATCAACAATTATAAGATGAACTCTGTCAAACTGAAGTGTGTTCAGTGTACTCTTAGGACCGTATCTGATCCTTAAAACAAATATCAAATATTATTAGCTTTTTGAGGGTGAATAACTGCTTTATTACTTAAAAGCTTATAGCTACAGGAAAGGTCTTATACCATTGTGCTTGAGGTTCACTTACTTAATTCACATATGCTGAGGTAATTTTGTTTTTTATTCTTCCCCAAACAGAGTCTCTATGAAGTTAAAGGTGATGTGGTGAATGGGCCAAACCACCAGGGCCCCATGAGAGCTCGCACCACTGAAGACAATAACGTGAGTCCCTTACACACTGAACAGGGTGGCAATTATACACTTGTTTATTTGATTTAAATAGCCTCCAAAGGTAAAAGCTAGTCAGTGAACTCCCCAAGGTTTCACTTTTGGAAGGTGTGCATGTAAAAAAAAAAAAAATAAAACAGAACAGAAAAAAAAAAAACACGTTTCCTTGTTTAGTTTTTTTTTTTCTGTTGCCAGCTTGCGAGTACAATCTAAGCTACAATATTTTACCTTACAAACCCCAGAAAATGTTAGATACATTTAAATTTACATATAAAAGTATTTCTCAGCAACATTAAATATTCATGACTAAATTAGCAATCAAAGTTTAAGAAAAGATTATCCTTAAATATTATTTATTAAAATTTTATTTAAAATTAAAAATAGGCTTCATCAAGACTGTGTGGGTGTGGTTTGATCTGATTTGACTGATGGCAGCCTGGAAACATGAGCAAACGGCCCCACAGGCGTTATCACAGAAGTGTGTGACGTCCCCTTTTTCCAGATGAGTTCTCCCACTTCAAACCAGTGAGAGTTACTCTGACAAAAACACATCTACAGAAATCTGTCATGTAAAATAACCAACGCTGAAAATGTCGTTTTTATGTAGGGCCCCGTCGCTTATAGTGAAAAGCTGAGAGTTGAAGTTGTGAGACATCAACTAATTCATTGATTTAATGAAGTTAAATTCATACAAGTACTGATCCAATCAGCAAACATTTAAATGATGATGAGGTTACAGCGTCTGCAGACTACAAGAAAATGTTTAAAATATTCATCTGAAGATTAATGAGATTGATATGCATCGAAGGGTTCTTGCAAGAGTCAAACCAGCGACAGTGCAGTTACATAGCATAGTTTACTTGTTGAACTCTGGACCACGAGGATGCCCCCATTAAAGAGTAATTTAACAGTTGGTGAAGCAAACAGAGCAATACATACACAATCTAGTGAAGAGGGCCCTCTCTTTTTTTCACAAAATAAATGCATTTAAACTGCTTGCTTTTCACACTACATACTGTATATTATAGGTCTGGTGAAGAGTGAGCCAATCACTCAGTCTGGTTTCAACACCTAAAACATGTCAACAACTGTCATCTGTGTTACTAAAGAACTGACTGATTACAAAAAAAACAGTTGAAAAACACAAAATAACCTTTCAGTGAAAAAAAGAGAACCACAAATCAACACATTAACTGTTGCGATTATTGACAATTATTGCCACCTCTATTGTTTGTGAAGGCACATTGTCTGACCACAAAGAGTAGCCTCATTCTGTGAAGAAAATCAAACTAGGTGTCCCAATAACAAACAGCATTTGAACCTGTTTCTTCCTATTGCGCCAGCCTCTTAGCTCAGGCCGTGTTGTAAAAAGCTAATTGTAATTTTCCTCTTGGTGTAAGGCCAGGAGGACCGGTTCCGTTGCCACTGAGGGGGAAAATTAGAAATGGCTAGATGTCATGTTGGCCGTATCGCTGCCTTTGAAGAACCTCCGCTAATTGAATTAGCTAGTAATTTCAGGCTTATTTAAGTGGCTTCAGCACAGCACTGGGACTTTGATGGAGACAGACAGATTGTCCTGTTCATACTCACTCTCTGTCACCTGCGCCGCTGTGACAAACAGATGAAGTGCCAGGACTCGGGAGTCTGTCACCAGAATGTAGATTCCCAGAGAAATCAGTTGAAAAATACTCGTGGGGGGGGGGGTTTGCATGTTATCACATCACGCACTTTAATACCTCCTGAAGGACATTAGGTGTTGTCTAAATTAAAAATCTGTAACAAACACTTTTTCATCTCACCAAGCACCTCTGGCTAATGATCATTATGGACGGACAGGAAGGTGTGAGAAATTAGTATTTCTCTCTCCAGCAGCTCGGACATTAATCTTTCAAACCCTTCCATCCAGCCACGCACTGTAGATGAGACTGTGATGTGAGTTGCACATTTCCTTTCTGTGGTTATTGTGGTTCAAGGAAACAATTTCACATTCCCATTTCAAGCGAGCTTATTGGCCCTGAGTGCAATAAAACAATGTGTCCCTGGTGTCGGGCCAGTCGTTTTTCTTTGCATGCTTAAAGCGTGATATTACCTCAGTGAAGGTGGCTCTGTTTGCTCTTTTCTGTTGGACTCATCCCTGAATTTACAGTATTACAGTGAGAGCTAAAACTGAACAAGGTCTTGAGGTTTATTTTATTACACAATAAGAGAGGAATACATGTTATAAATTGTAAGATGTGCTTGATTTAGTGTTTCAGCTCTCAGAAACATACTCAACTGGATTGTTACGGCTGCCCTCTTAACAGTATTATTGAAATTGTCCGAAGGTTAAATCCACTGAAATGTCCTCTTTCGTTTGAATGTGGACATTTTGCAGGACATCTGACCCTAGATTCTTTTATCCTTACTTTGTATGTTCTTTTTCTCTTCAGTTACTCATGAAGGGCTACAAGATCTGCTTCCAAGGGCCTTTTACAGACATGACTACAGGTAAATCACATACAATGCCAGGTTCAATCAACTAGACTAGAGAAGTTTTTTTTCTGTGTCTATGTGAGAGCAAGGGCTGAAATGTAACATGCAAAGTAGATCAAGGAATTGCTGAAGTTTTGAGGGTGATGTTGTTGATATTAATTAAATTTGGTTGTTAAAGAAATAGTTTGACAATTCGGGGAAATACGCTTATTTGCTTTGTGACAGTTAGATGAGAAGAGTCATCTTTACACTGGTCATGTCACACTGTTGCACTGCGTTTTTTTTGTACGGATTACACAAACTAGGTAAAACATGTTAAGTAGTGAGCTTAAGAGCTTGCTACTGATAGACTGAATTTGTCACCTTTGGACCAAGTCAGACTAGCCGTTTCCAGTTGTTTTGCTAAGCTAAGCTAACCAGGTCCTGGCTGTAGCATCATATTGAGCATACAGACATAAGAGTATCGATCTTCTCACCTAACTCTTGGCTAAAAAACAAAAAATGTTGAACTGTTACTGTCATTAAAATTGGGACCAAAATATGTTCTGGAGATAAAGTGTATTATGTGTATGCTATTTGCTCTGTAAGCGACAACACTGAGCGGTCTAGGGAGGGGTGTGAAATGCAGACTTTTTACTTTTTTAAGGGAGTTTCATCCAGGTGTTTCTCACTGTAAGACTTGAAACTTCCATTTTTTGAATACCACATAATGTATGTAATGAGTCTAGCTAAGACAACTCTGTAGGCTTAGACATACACAGCATTCAAACACCACAGGAATTGAAGAAGCCGCTGTTTGCACTGTTGAGTTTTCTCAATCAAGAATACTTAGCTCAACCCGCACTTCTTCAGTTTTATTGATGTCTGTGTTCTGTAGAACTCCCGCCTTGCTTTCAAGAGATAAAGATGGGGAAAATAACAATAAAAAAAGGGGGGGAGTTAAGGAGGCAGTTAAAGTGATTTGCACAGGGTTTGACTGACACAGCTCGAAACCTGTGCTGTCTTTTAAACCCTGTCATTTCGGTACTGGAGAACAATGACGAGTTTCCCGAGTGTGTGGGCGGATTCAGTATAGACTTGGGAGGTTGCTATGGTGTCAGTTAGCTGCCTGGAGTTTTTTTTTATTATTATTTTTTTTCGGAGAAGAAAGAGGAAATGAGCCTTCAGTCGTGGCCAAACTGCTTTTGCTGTTCTCATCTTCTGAAACTGGTGTAAATACCCAGTTCTTTTTTTGCAGTTTCTGCACCAGCCTTGTTATTGAACTTAGATGCAAATGATTTAAACTGTTGATGACCTCCATTGAAGTTGTAGTTCAATGTAGAGAGGAGTTTAGTTGCCCTTCAAACAACATACTTTTTTTTTGCTTTACCTCTCCAGCATGAATGAATTGACAAATAGATCGTGGGTGAAGGTCTCAGGGGGTACATTACTTAAAAATCCAAACGGCAGCATTCTTTGGTTTCCGCCTTCCTGGGGCTCTTAAAGTGCTCCTGCAGCATCCTCCTGCTGCCTGCCGGATCGATGAAGCTTTGCTAATGGCTCGACATCTGCTAGCTAGCGTGAGGACTTTCCTTAACATGTCACAAACATGAGGATGGAGTCTGTTTTCTTCACCCAGTGGGATTTCATCCATTATTTAATTGCTCCCATTTGTTTACATGTTAAATTATGAGGTTATATACAACTTGTACTGCAAGTTGAATAAAGTTTTCCTGACATGAGCGTCCTCACGTTAAAGGCAACAACTAAGTGAAGCTGTTGATTTAGATATTTTTTTAAGGTGTGTTTGGTGTCTGATATGAAGTGTTGAAATATGAACAGATGTTTTCCAAGCCATGTTAAATGTGTGTTGACTGATTGCGTGAGATGCACATATTGATTTGAGTGGAGACTTAAGTATTGACTTGCTTTCCATCCTTCCGATCAAAGGAAGTCTGAGCTTGAAATGAGTCTGCTTGGTATCCCCTTGGGGTTAAAGAGGTGAAAGTGGAGAGAATTGAATTAAGGTGTGACCAAGGATACTTTATCAGAAACCCAGTCCAAAAAACAGTCAGTCAACCTTTACAGCCAACTTTTGTGTGTGTGTTGTAGATGAAATGGAGTGGATGGTGGAGCTCTGTGGAGCAGCTGTAGTCAAAGATCCACTTCTCCTCGACAGTAAACAGGTAAGTGTGTAAGAGTGTCTAGTGTCTCCCATTTGAACAAAAAATAAACTAGAAAAAGTCATTTATTTTGCACACACATTCAGAAATTATTTCTAGCGCCACCTGCTTTACACAAAACATAAAAGCATTATAGGAAAAATTTTAAAAGGGTGAAATAGAAAATTAAAACAGGATAGTAAAAGTTACAGTGCAGTGTAAGATATGAATCTACAGCCTTAAATTTGATTTAATTAAAGGAAGTGGTAAAAAGAAAAGTCTTCAGTCTTAATTTAAAGGAACTGAGCGTTTCATCAGACCTGCAGTTTTCTGGGAGTTTGTTCCAGATATACAGAACATAAAAACTGAATGCTGCTTCACCATGTTTAGTTTTGATCTTGGGGACAGAAAGCAGACATGTCCCAAACGACCTAATAGGTCTAGATGGTTCAGAACAAATGTATTTTGGCTCTAAACCATTCAGTGCTTTATAAACCAACCAATGTGGCTGCTTAAATTCAGGTCTGAGTCCATGACTATGCCAAGATTTCTGGCTTTGGTCTGTAGTCTTTAAAATTACTGATCACTATGATGGGATCATAGTCCCCTGGTGATATGGTTATGTAAATCTGTGTGTTATCTGCATAATTATGGTAACATATTTTGTTGTTTTTCATAATCTGAGCCAGTAGAAGCATGTAGCATGACTGTAGACTCCTAGTCTTGCTTTTGCAGTATATAATGTTTTAGTTTTAATGATTCCAGTTTGCTCAAGATTCCTGTGACTCATATTTATACCAATATCAGCAAACTGTTACCTGCAGGGACTATGTGGCAGTAAAATGTATGGCTCCCCTACTGAACAATTCTTTGACTCATAAAGCCACAGCCACCATAACAGTTCATGTCTGTCTCCTGGGTTTGATTTTATTTTTGAAAATGGCTCATGAATGCAGTGTTTAGCAAATGGCACATTATAAATGAAAGAAACTGAGTAATGCTGAAAATCCCCAGATCAAATATCCACCACATCAACAATCCTTAAACTATCAAGTGTCAGCTGACATAATAGATAATCTGACATGCAAAGGTGAAAATGGAATTTCTTTCCAATTTGGCTGGCTATAAGTATATATGTTATACATATTGCTAATTTTGTAATCAGGCATAATTTATATCTTTTTGTTACACAGAAGTCCCATCAGCTGGTCATTGTACAGCCTGGATCAGAGTCGTCATCATCCACATTCAGCAGTGAGTCCGAAAATAAAATGTCATTTTCTCCATCTAGTTTTATAATACTTTCAATCATATTAATTGTAGTTATTTTCACTCAAGCGCTCTCTCCGATTTACTTGCTGACACAGAGCACATACAGAGTTCATAAAGATTGGAATTAGACTGACAGCTGCAGCTGGAGCTGATTACATAATTCATACCTGGGTTCACTCAAGGGTTCGAGCCTCACACAAGCATAAACCCACACAGGAATTGTGTGTGATGGACAATTTGCCAATAGATATTTACATTATAATGTAGTACTACATTCCATTGTTTAATCTTGGTACTTGTTGTCTACATGTTCTCAATGCAAAAGCAATGTTCTTAAAAAACACAAGGTATTTTTTTGTAGAATAATTGACAAAAGCGTTCCTACCACCGTCTATTGTTTGGTTTTTGTAAAAGGTTATCAACACTTACCAAAAACACCACAGTGATGCTATTTTTTTTTATAAATTTAAGGCAAATTATCGAGGCAAATAGTAACATTTAATGAAGACTGCCTGCTCAAACTAGCTTGTAGGGCTGAACGATGACATCGTTTTCAAATCGAAATTGCAATTTGATAGAACGCGATTAGCTAATCCTGAAGACGGGGATTAAAATGTAGATCAATTATACATGCATCTGACCCGTTTTAACCTCTTAACATTCCAACGGCCCTGCCCACGGGCCGTCAGGTCCTGGCGGCAGCTTTCGGTATGTGCACACAACTGCTATGTTAACTTCATACTCATGATACACCGCTTGAAAGCTAAAATCCTCGTGATTTTTCCAATGCGAACCATTTCAAGATACAATCAGTGCTTCTGTCAGACCAACCAGTACAAGCAAAATTGAGGCGACTCATCTATGAAGCCTCATAGCAATCCTCCAATCGATTATATTCCAACAAAAATGGTCTTGTTACGTTGTCAAAGGTGCAGATGATCCAATCCAGTAAAAATATTTAGTCCAAAATACATTATTCCATCAATAAATCCCCAGGGACTGCTGCCGCATCATTTCATATTTGCCGGCAGACGTGGCTCATATGTCATAACTGTAATAACGCCGATTTTAATATAAAACTAACATAGCCCAAGTAAAAAAATTTGTTCAGTTTTCCTTGATTTTTGTGCTTCTACCATTGTTAAGTAGGCTACGTAGTTAAATCGTTTCTTTTGTCTGTTTTAACTGTGTTTATTGGTGATATACGATCCGGAGTCTGCAAAGGGTGTTTTATTTTGAAAACGACCAGATTCTCTATGCTGTCCTGTATCTGACTTCCTGCCTGGTTCATCTGCTCTGTGCTGCTTGACGTGGCTTCAGTCAAAAATAGACTGGCTGTGTGTATCGAACAAATCTTCAATAAAAAAAAAACAAGCAAATTGAATCGCTAACTCTGGCAGAATCGGCCCTGCGATGGACTGGCGACCTGTCCAGGGTGTACCCCGCCTTTTGCCCGATGTCAGCTGGGATTGGCTCCAGCCCCCCCGCTCCAGCCCCCCTGTACGCAGGATAAGTGGTTGACAATGGATGGAATCTGGCAGATCGTTCAAACCTACTAGCTAGAATTCAAGTGTTGTTAAGTATAAGGGCTTATGCAAATGGTTATTTTCAAACTTGCTAATAGTTACTTAGTTTATTACAAACTTTAAAAAATGAATTTCTAATTTTTGTAAATTTGTTATTTTTGTAGTGTTTTCTATCATGAAACAAAAATGTAACTAAACATTTGTCATGATATGGTGACCAAAAATGGAAAAAAGAAGCAGGTTTTTAATAGCAGCTAACAATGTTACCTAACGCAGCTTAGCCAGCCAAATGTTGCAAGGTATCTTCATTAGCTTGTATCTGCTAATGTAAACTATTCTCTCTTAGTAAAGAACAAGATTGTGATTTAGAAAAGGTGGTTGAATTTAATTATGTTTAGGATGTCTCATTCTCACGCTAGTGAATATTAGCGAAAGCAATGTTTTTTGAATCGCTTGATGAAATTTGAGATGGATGAAGCTATTAAGAGGTCTAGCTCCAGGCTGGCATTAAAATTATTAGTTTTTCTAGACTGTTCTCACTCACTAAAATAAGAAACTCTTATCTTTTTACCTGTTTGTAACCGTATCCACATTATTAATTACCATTTCACAAAAATATCTTCACATTGTCAACAAGGTTATCACAATTTAGTTAGTTTTTTCTTGTGTTTGTTTGTTTTGAAAAGAGATATGGGCAAGGTCTTTGGCTAAAGTCAGTAAATATGTGAATACACTGGTAAACTAAGGATCTGTTTACTGTAATGGTGACTGGTTGATGGTTACATTTATTGTTTGATTTCTTATCTGAATTCGCTGTAGTGAATGCATGGTCCCCACAAGCACAGACATTTTGGCTGGTGTGCGTGACTGTGCACCTGTCTGTCCTTTAGTACATGGATTTGAATGTGTTTGTGCCTGTGTGAGGACCAGTTGGAGGGTGACAGAACGGTGAAATGGCTGAAATGATGCTGCCAGCCAAAATGAGACAGTTTCCCAACAAGAGCGACGGGAGTGACGTGCCAGGCAAGCAAGTGTGAAGGAAGTTAGGCAGCAGAGAAATGGACAGGAGAAAATTTCAGGGGGGGGGGGGGGGGGGGGGGAAAAA
>NC_060163.1:15202604-15233015 GCF_021292245.1 Micropterus dolomieu
GGGGGGGGGGGGGGGGGGATGTCAAAACAAGTTGGCCACAGAAGAGAGAGACTGCCATCGCACAAGGAGAGCTGACAGTTTGAAACAGAAAGGGAGCAAGTGGCTCTGAGTCCTGCCTTCTCCTGGCATCCTAATTTGCACTGCTGCATATTTAATGCAGCTTTTCCTCCTCCTGGCACTCATAGCCCACGTAAATATATATATATATATATATATATATATATATATATATATATATTATGGAAATACTGTACATACATATGATTTTGTCATTTGTAAACCCCTATTATCTGCTCAACAGGTCTTTCTACACAAGCCACAGTTGTGACACGTGGTTGGCTGTTGGACACCGTGGCAACCTATAACCTTCAAAACTACAAGAAATACACAACATGAGTAACCAAGTGCATTAAATCCACAGCCATGCATTGTCTTCCATCTGTTTTTTTGATTAGCTTAAAGCTGTTTGTATTGTATGTGCATGGCATGATGTATATAAAGTTAACAGAAGATGCTTGAATTGAGTGTTTTCTTCTTTTTGTTTTTTAGCACTGGAATTAGCACACACAAATCTATCACCACTACCTACCATAACTATAAACTGTATATTAAAAAAGCCTGTAATCAACTAAATGCTAAAGACATGATGCAAAATGAGGGAGTGAGATAACTTGTCAGCGCATCGGGTACTTAATTATGGACATAATAATATCTATAAGCGTCTTAATTAAGATACTTAAAACTGTTTTTTGGGGGGTTGAATGAGGATCTATCTGAGATAAGCTGCCTTTAAGACCAATTAAGGATATTAGTACAGTGGACCCTCACCATGCTCAGCATCATCCCAGAGGATTTCATAAAGAATCATTTAGAGTATTAATACTTGATGTCTCCTATCAGATTTAATGTATTTTAATAAGCTCTTGTCATCCCTGCTCTCCAGTGTTCCCACTGCTGTTTTATTGTGCTGTGATATGTTTGTAAGTCCATGGTGTATGCCAGGTTTCTGGTCAGAGGAGAAAGCCTGAGTTTTCTTTAATTATTGAACAGCAATTTTGTGGGAATAAAATGAGAGTGAAGATATGTACAGGAATGGGCAACATATTGGCACACAAATTACCCCTCTGTGTGTATAGTCTACATGCTTCTAGGTAACCTTGACAAGATAAAATGTACATAAAAGATTCATTCAGCTGTTTGTGTGCAGTGGTTTGTAGGTAGAAAGTCTGACAAAGGTACAATCTTTACATTTTCTACTAAATTTTCTTCTTTGGGAAAATAAATTGAAATCCTTCCAGATTAAAATATGATGGTGTTGCTGTAAATCATGGATTGTTTTCATTGAGTAATTGTTCGGTCAATAAAATCTCACCAAATTCCAAATTGATTTCTTCAGTGTGCTAGTTTTATCCTACCAACAGCCTAAAATCCAAAGATATTAGGTTTTCCATCAGAAACAATAAAGAAAAGCAGCAAATTCTCAGAATTGAGCTAGGTAATATTTGTCGAATATGTGTGAAAAGTGACTTAAACAGTTGACTGATTATCAAAATAGTACATTTTCTGTTGACTAAGTATTCAACGAATTGTTACAGATCTAGTTGAAGTTTTAAGTGAAACCAGTTCTATAGTGTGGTTTTCATGTGCTCACAGTATATGGAATATGTGTTTTATAATGTCTAAATGTTAAATTAGACTGGGCTACCACTTTGTTGAAAAGTACTAACCTGAGACACTTTCCATTTTAAGAGGCCAATGGGTGTGAAATATAACTTCTTCATCACCCACACTATGCTCAAAATGTACAGTGAAAAAAAGAAACACTAAAAAGACACATTGTAGGAGACTTAATGCAGTTTATCCATAAATAATTTAACTTTATGTGTAAAACAGTAATTTACATGATTCATTTATGTAGAAGGAATAATTACAGTATCTACAGGCTGATGCAGTTAATATTTACAGTAATGCAAGGGGTTAATTGTTTGATTACTTGCACTTAAAACGTGCTTGGATAATTTAGAGTGCACTTATATTACCTTGGCAATATTTTGGGAATAGAGGACTGTTATCGTCTTTTCGCTTGAACTGCACGCACCTTAAATCATCTCTGACATCTGTTTTTTGTTGTGGTGATTCACCACAGTCAGTCAGTGTGGAATCCAAAACTGAACCCAAATACACGTAGATAAGCCTGTCTCTTGTAAAATAGTTTGAAACCTCAAATGTGGGAAAAGTACTTTCACATAATACTTATATTATGTTTATTACTTGCATGCTCATAACAAAGTGTGAAGTGTTTAGCTATTGAAGGGGGGAAACAAAAATAACTTTTCAGCGTCATTACATGCCCACTTTCTTTAATGCGTGACTGCTTCTGCTTGTAAAATATTAGTAAGAAATCAATGGCTGGCTATGAAGTTTTGAGAGACGTTATAAACTGGTCTTAAACTCAGCTTCACTGCCTCCTCATCCAACGCTCACTGCTTTCACGCTTGCCTCACCAGCTCCTATCACACTCATGCCCTTCCAGTAATATGAAGCTTAAGCTAAGAGAGGGTTAGCTTAGCTTAAATACTGATGACAGAGGCTAGTCTGGCTCTGTCCAAAGATAAAAGACACTAATTTACTTTGTATTATTATTGTATATATTATTTGCTAATTAATGAGCTACATAGGTGCTTGTAGGTGGATTTTGTCCCCTTTCTCCGTTTCTAGACTTTGTGCTCAGCTAAGCTAACTGGCTACAAGCTTCAAATTAAACAGTCTTTCCAATGGTAACAAAATATCCCTAGCATCTCTAAATGTCAGTAATGAACAGATTACCTTATATCACATTTATTTAATCCATAAAAGCCTCTGGACAGAACCACGCTAGCTGTTTCCCCATCTTCAGTCTTTGTGTTACATTAAGCTAACCAGCTACTGGTGGTAGCTTCCAGTTTAATAATACAGATACAAGAGTGTATCAATCTTCTCATCAGACCCTCAGTAAGAAAGCAAATTAGCGTATTTTCCAAAATATCAAACTATTCCTATAAGTTTCAAAATTCAATGCGTGTTTTATTCATAAATTCAGGTCTTCTTTCTCACATTCTTAAAAAAAATTAGACCACAATAAGACAATTTTTTACATATGGAAAACATACCACCTTAATGTATGTTTCTACTTATATACCTCAGGGTGTGTTGGTTAGCTGCACAGTTGTGATTGTAATTTATTGCAATAACCAGAATTAATGTTGTGGGGAAATCGTATCTGCAGAACCATAAAAGTATTGAAACTGTGTAAATGAGTGAGTGTTTGAAGGGCAGCAATGTTGTAGAAAAACATATTGCTCCCGCAGCCACTCTCAATTTTTCTAGCAGAATGGGCTTGGAACAATTATGCCTCAAGGGCATGAGTCAACTTGAATGGCTGTACCCTATATCAACCCCATGTAGATGTTGGTTTGAAGGCCAAAGGGGTAATTATAACTTACTATGTTTTCTTATGGATTTTTTTTACTGCTGAAAGAGTTGGTCATTTTAAATACATCTGATAAAGAAAGGGAACTTTAAATGGAAAAAATGTGCCTCCACACACATTAACACACATTAGTTACAAGACTCCTTTAACTGCAGGTTTTTTTAATTTGAACTCCCAAATCATATTAAACATTTTAACTTCTGCAATTTGTTTCAGTGGCATCAGGTTGCAGGATACACACAAATCCAGTCTCAGTGACAACAAAAGATATCAAAAAGCAGGTGAAAACAGATAAAGAGCCCACACAAAACAGTAATGTCAGCATGGTTGATCCGAGGCCTTTTGAATGCCAGATGTGCGGTGCACACTGCCGAGCTGCAGCCAAGCGTGCATTCAGCTCAGTTACTCTGTATAGGAGCTGGGGTTACAGCATGATACGGAGCAGCGGCTCACAATGCAATCCTGTTTGCTTTGTTTTGTTGTACAATTAACGGAATGGTTTTAGCTTGTGTGTTTTGCACTCCATTGGTGAATCTTGGACAGTCGGATCCTGGTGACAAAAAGTTGATGTTTCAACGTGCAATAACCTGAACCCATGTCTAACAGTAATTGAGGCCAAGACTGTAGTGGCTTTGTGAGGCTGTACAGCAGTGCTTTAAGCTAAATGATAATGTTTACCAGTTATACCGTTTAGCATGTTCACCATCTTAGTTCAGCATGTTAGCGTGTTTGTTAATTAGCACTGAACACAAGGCACAGCTGAGGCTGAGGGGAATGTCATTGGTTGTGCAGGTATTTGGTCATTAACCAAAGTACTGGACAAATTAAAATGGTGACCCTATGGTGGCACTGGGAGAAAAGTTAAGGCATCACCAGTTATTCATCCTGAGTCTCTTCGTAATTGTGTGTACTAAATTTAATGGAAAACAATCCAGTAGTTGTCGAGACATGAACTTTGAGCTGCTTGTAGCAAAAGCTTAAAAGTCAGGTAATCACCACGGTCATTAGGAATTCATCCCATAGTTACAAAGAAATTTCACTTAAAAAAACAAAAATGTCAACCTAATGCTGAAGCTAGTGAAAAGCCCAAAGTACCATGAAAGTCAGTGGGCTTCATCTTCTGTGAATAATGTATGTCTGTACAAGATTTCATAGTAATCCATCCAGAGGTTGTTGAGATATTTAAATCTGGACAAAAGTGGTGGATAGACTGACTGGCATTGCCAACCCCGAAAATAACATCATAGTCACTTGATGAAGTCAGAAGATTCAAATCAGAACTAGGTGGTCTGAAAAAAAAAAATACAACACTGTCAATTTGTCAGTTTATTTATAGAATAGGAAATAACCAATTTAAACACAATTTATTGGTCACACGGTGTAGTTTCTCTTTGGAAAGACAACTCTGTATTAGAGCCTCTTCAACAGTATAACTGAGTTATGGTTGTGTGTGTAGGTCTTTATGTGAAAAGTAGGTTGCTTGTTGGATGCCGGCAGTTGTTCATTCTTAATGCTTCGGTATGGACCGGGGTATCCTGCCGTGGATGATATTTCTGTTTAAACCTTTAACTGGGGAAATTAACACAAAACAATCTGCTTGGCCATCTGGAATTTTTCAGTGTGCTTGTTTGTTTATAAAGCTGCACATCTGTGTACGTGTATGCAAACATGTACAAGCAGATTGGCATTTGTTTGAAGGCACTAATTTGCCCCCAAGCTAAATTTGGCATAAGCACAGTGATCGCTCCTGTTTTTCCACAATGACACAAAGACATGTGTTTGCTTGGGATTGTTCTGTACCTCATACAAGAGCTGAAGCAACAATCCAAAACAGTGTGATGAGAGAAACTGTGCAGAACCACTGGAAAGACCCAGCTGCGGTGTTGTCATTTCTCCTCTTATAATTTAAAATGATATGCCAATTAATTGACAGAAAACAAATGTGCAACATTTTTGATAATCAATTAATTGTGTAAGTACTTTTTAGCCTCATTAGCAGTTTTCTAGAAGGCTGGCCGACAATGGCAAATCTGCAACAATGACACAAATATTTCCATTAGGAGAAACTTGCTGCAGAAATGACGCAAATTCAAAAACACACAAAAATCCAAAACAAATACAATATCGGAAAGTGGTGCAAATAAATAAATGTGTTGCAGAAAGCCGAAACAAATACATTAGCAGCAAGCATGCTGCAAATACAGAAACAATGCAAAATCTAAAACACACAAACCGAAAAAACCACAAATGCAACAGAAAAATGTTTCATATCCAGTCAACGTAATGGAAGCCAAAGTGGAACAGCTTCATTTTAAGCCTGAGAGCGAGAGACCAGACGTGTTTCTGCGTTCCAAATCACATACGTTTTCTTTTTACTTTTAGGATGTCTATTGAATGCAATAGGCTTTACATTTAACAGTACATAAATGAAGACATACTAGTTCAACGTTACGCCTTGAACTTTGACTGTCTTGCTCATACTCATGCTGCGCAGGGGATTGTGGGTCAGAATAACAAGAACAGCAGGTTTGCATATTGCCAAATGTGATCAGATGCAGTTGGATATCCTGATATTTTTGGCATATTGCATTTGACGTGCTGTGTACTTAGACATCTTTTTCTGGCATACTAAATAGCATGGTAGTATGGGTATTGAAATGGACCTTGTTTTTATGGATCGAAAATTTGTTTTGGCTTTCTGCAGCACATTTTATTCTTTGCAGCACATTTCCGTTTTGGATTTGTTTTGGATTTTTGCATCTGTTTTTGAGTTGGCACCCTTTCTCCTAATGGAAAACGTTGTAGTGCATTTGCCCTCATCGGCCACCATCACTCTAGGGTTAGTGGTGTCAGTCAGTTGGTTGATAGGTCCAACACTTTGGTCCAGACTGAAATTATTGGATGAATTGGCATGAAATTTTCCATTTCTTTATAACCAGCTTTTTTTAAAGTGTTAATCAACAATGTTAGCATGCTAAAACAATTAAGTAAGATGACTAAGGTAAATGTTATGCCCGCTGATCATCAGTACATTAAAATTGACACTCTGAACATATTAGTATGCTCACGTTTAGCTCATAATACCGCTGTGCTTCTGACATTTTATGGGTCAAAAGATTAACTGATTTATTTATAATGGAAATAGTTATTACTTGTAGCCCTACATTCCAACTCTTGGAGTATCTTGTCTTGATTGTGATGTGTCATAAGACTTATTTTTGGAGTCATCCCAGGTCAGCATTGCACAACATGGTGGAAAATGTCAAAACGGACCCCAATACAGTCGTTATTCTAAATCCAGAATTATGTGTATTTCTTACAAGAGCAAAAAAATAGTGTTACACCTGGAAAAACTAAAAAGATAAGTTGGTGCAAACTGTACTGGACACATGTTTGGTCAGAAGTTTGCTTTTGTTCAAACCTTATGATCGGGCAAAAGACTAAAATAAACCTCTGACTCTGACATTTTTGTCCATGTAAAAGACATCCCCACTGTCATTCTTCCAAATTGGTAAACGATTTTAATTCAGCTATTTTAGATGTTCGTGTGTCAGCTCTCTGCAGTCAAGGTGCTGTGACTAATGAGTGTACTTGTCCATGATGACCCTGACTACTCTCACACTTTGCTGCTGTGATCCTCATTAGTTGCTGGCCTGAAGCCTCCCAGAGTATTTTAACAGTATTTTGGTCGCACCCCTTGGGTTACAGCCAAAGGGTGCGACCACTGTCTACAAGTATCTCTTCATCAAAGTCCTTAAAGCTGGGTCATGAACAAGGAAACAAAACCAACCAGTTTGGTTTCCTTGCTAGTAAGTCCATTCATACTGCCTCTAAAACTTTCTCCCTTGTAGAAAGAAGAGTGAATATACATGTTTGGAACAAGCTGTTTTTTAACAAGTCAGCCCTTCCAGTATGAGCTTTATTTACTCCTGGTTAAATTTGCAGGAGTTCCGCCATAGTAAAAATCCAATTTCAGAAACATCACCCTTTTTTATTTTTGTGTGTGTGCCATGTGCATGCTTGTATATGCCGCCGCATTTTTTTGTGTATGTGCTTTCCCTTGTCGTGACTCCACAAATTTGCCGCCTTCATTGTTGCGCAGAGAGAACGGAAGGAAAAGCCTTAGCCCTCATGAACGCAGGGCACATATATTTTTAATCTGCTCAATTTTACATACTGTTTAAATGGGTCCTGCATTTTTAATGACTCACTCTCACTCTCCCGCTGACACGGCAACCATTATCCTGACATTGCGATTGTTTTGCTTGTATTTGGTGGTTGATGCTTGTTGCCAGCCTTATTTAATTTAATTCCCTTTCGTTGTGATGTTAAAAGCAGGGATTTGAGAAAAACTGAACTCATAGAGCAGAGCTGTCAGCCATCCTCCACCCTCCGAGTATTAGGGTGTAGTTTTATTGCTACTGACACTGTACAAGCAGGAAGGGCATTAAAGATGCAGAAGGGTTGAGCCTCAGTGGTCACTGATCAGTGCTACTTTATGGAGGAATTAAAATGACAAATGGACCTCCTGCAAAGTGAGTTTGTATCAACATAATGGTGCATATAATAATTATAATGCTGGAAAAGCAATATATCCGGATAGATTCCTGTCTCGCTCAAAAGTGCATAAACAAACTTCCTTCCTTTATGAAACCATAATAAATTTTACATTTCACAATTACCATAATTGCATGTAAAATTTTCACATGACCGCATGTGGCTTGATTTTTTTTTACAAGTGCCGGACTCATCTTGAAAGGGACTTATAATGCAGGTCAAAAACTGGATATGAAACCTGAAAGTTGTTGTGAGAGTTGATTGTTACTTCTCTGTAGCACATTAATTCACATTCCAGGTAAATGCTCTGTGATTAGATGATTAGATTGAAAAGCAGCAAGACAGAGAACCACTTGTCTAGTTGATGGTGGTGTCGTCCTCCTACCTGAGAGCAGTGATTTAATCCCGCTGAAGCTGTAACTGCTGAAGTATCCCTGAGGACGCTACTGAAGTACTAACCTGCATCCCAACTACAAAAAGTAGAATTTGCCCCTAGGAGAATAAAACATAAATGAATTAGGTGCATTCAAGTGCTATAATTTTAGAGATGATTCTGCACATTTTATGCATGAGTTACACGTTACAGTGCATTTGTTACATGTATAGAGACTTTTGTTTTGTTTTTACTTTTGTTAGGTTTGTGGTTACATCACCTTGAAACAAAGAATCTTCAGTTCTACAGTATTCTTTAGTTACCTGATTTCTCCCCCTCGGATTTACAGTATCAACCACTTGAATTCACTCTGTGTGTTGTAATTTCTGAAAAGCCATATCTCCATTAGGGAACCTTTAGGTCTCATGTTCAGGTTCTTGTTCTTTGATTACTTTGATTTGTCAACACAACTTCCATTAGTATTGTAACATTCAGATTGAGAAATACATCTCTACTTGCTTAGCTGATATTTTCAGTCAAATGTCTGCATGCTGCCTCAAACTAAAACTCACCTAAGACAGGCAGAATCTTTAGCTATGCTGGCTCTAGAAATCATACAGATGACATAGATGATGTAGACTGACCTTTGTGTTCCCCTGACTTCTCTAGCAGCACCATGAGGTTGACATTGACAGTGTCTCAACAGCTGAGGCTAATTGGGAATTTCCTTCGTTTAGCAGGTATTTGGTTATAAACCAGCAGTTTGGAAGAGTTAAAATGTTGACACCTGATAAATGGGTTAGATTAAAAGTGAAAAGTTATTACTTAATTAATCATGTGGTGAACACAAATGTCTATCAAATTTCATGGCAATTCATCCAATAGTTGTCAAAATATTTCACTAAAATTGAAAAAACGTCAACCTCATCGTGGCACTAGAGGAAAAGTCAGGGGATTACCATAAGTCAGTAGGATTCATCCTCTGGGAACCATGAATATATAAATAAACAAATGTACAGTGAAAAAAAGAAACACTAAAAAGACACATTGTAGGAGCCTTAATGCAGTTTATCGATAAATAATTTAACTTTATGTGTAAAACAGTAATTTACATGATTCATTTATGTAGAAGGAATAATTACAGTATCTACTTTTATTGCAATACATCCATTAGTGGTTGAGATATTTCAGTTTGGACCAAGTACCAGGTCATTGTTCAGCCGATGGTCAGGGCTCTGTAATTGCTGGCTGCTTAAGTAAGTTAATCTTCACTACACCAACCTCATCATTTCATATACCTACATGCCCCTCAGTTTATTGAATTGCTGTCTCACTTTCAAGAATAAAGTGATGTCACCCATTGAAAACTTTTCAAAAACTACTTCATATCTTGTGAGCTGCAAGTTGTTCTCTCTTCCAGCTTTCTCCTACATTTGCTCTTGTATTGAATCCACTCTGCTCCTCCGCTCCACCAAGGACTCATCATCAAGGAGTTGCATTATATTCTACTCATAATAAGTACCTCTGGCTAAGACTTGCTAAATGTGGACAACACTACAGCCTATTCTTGCTTATTTAAACTGATCACTACATCTCCCATAATCTCCCATAAATTTGAAGAGGACACATACAGAAAAGTACTTTAAGAAGAAGAGGAAGAAGACACGTTCAAAAGGGGAAAAATGCCACTTTCTGTTGAGGCCTTTTTGGAAGTTTGTTTTTCTCCCCCTGGGATGTTTTAAGTCGGACCTTGAACTTTGATTTTGATTAAAGACATAACCTGAGTTGCCTGTTGATAACCTGTGGACTAAAGAATAAAAGTATTTTTGTTTTGTTTTTCAGATATATTGCATCCATCCTAGCCTGCCCTGGTGACCTCATCACATTACAATACTATACTTACTTACAATACGACACATTACCTATACACATAAAGATAACATGTAAAGCTGGAGGTCCTTTGTGGTCTTTAGCAATGGGGAAAATGGAACATATATCAGAACATTGTCCATGTAGGAGTCCAATGGTCTTTTTTTCTCTGTGTGGTCTCATATCTTACACCCTCTGGGTGTTCATTTTTCCCCATACTTACTCACTTCAGCTGCTTTTCTTGCACCGATCCCCTCGACTAAATTGGAAGCATTTGACAGTGGCTGAAAAATTGTTGCTATTAATACACTAGAAACCTTTAGCTACTCTGTGTTGTTCCGCAGTATTACTTAGCCGTTGAGTGGAATGTCACTGAGCCAGGTGAGGACACGAGGGATAAGTGTTTGCCAAATATGTTTGCTCATTTCAGTTGGAGGCCACAGAGTTCACATTCTCTGTAGCATCAACAAATATTTCTTCCACCAAAGCAGAGGCTGACCCAGTGCCTGAGGCTGAGGTCGCACCCAGCCTGCAAGCTTCTCTCCTAACTTCTCCTTCACAGGGCTGCAGCAGGTCTGTATCAGAGTTGTAAGTTGTAAGTAAGTTATGTCCGCACAGTGAGCCAGCCAACAGGCTTATTATTTCTACAGTAACAATAACAGAGAACATGACTTTGAATGTGGATAATAAACTAGTATTTCATTCACTACATTCAAAATTACACCACCCTACTGAGTCATTATCCTTGAGTCTGACCAGCGATTATTAACTGCCACTAGCACTCGTGATCAAATTACTATGCAGGCGTTGTCATATACTGTATATATGCAGGATTGTTGCGACTCCATCTGTGTGGATGTCCTCTCCCCCCTGACTAGAGGCCTGCCCTGGTCTCGCCCCGGGCATGTGGTGCGACCTTGGGCTCCCTGCATGGCAACATGGCAGTGATGCTGTGAAATGTCACTTTAGCGTGAGCTCACAGAAGCAGCAAGTTGCTGCAGGCCCTTATCCATGGTGATGGGAAGCAAATGGAGTCACAGTAAAAGGTCAGACTACAAGCCTCATGAATACAGTCTGGAACAGCTGTATTCATTTTAAATTTGGGGGGAATATATTCATATTATATATGATTTTTCAGAATGCTGAACTGTATTTCTGTCAGTGCGAAAATAATGGTAGCATGATCATTTTGATTCCAATGGGCTACTGTTGGCTGTTTTTTCAAGAGCAAAGACAAGCAGAAACTTAACCCTTCTGAAAAACCCTGTTGACAATACATTCTGTCACTATGCCAATTTAATAACGCAAATACGTGAATTTTGTAAGTTCCAATACAACATATACAATATATTACAGCTGGCTCCCTTTCAAAAACAATCGCTCAGATGATCCTCTGAACTGTGAAAGAGAATAGGTCAGGACTGATCACTCACAGAGAAAGAATACACTGCCAGCTACTGCGGTGTATTATGAGCCCATAGAGAAAGAAGACTTCTTTCCGAGGGGAAATATAGCTGTGTGTGGCATATGTGGCAATGAGACATTACATTAGATCCCCTGCAGCTTACATCCCAGGTCACTATGATGTAGTCAGTTTCTTAGGAATGGAAGAGACAGTAAGCATATATTCAATAAAATAGAAACCATTACCTGTCAAAGCATTACCTTTCATTCACACAGAGCAGTACAGTGCTTCCTCTGCATACTTGAAATCCATAACTTACATAACTTGTTGTGTTGATACATTTTTATTTCTTGATCTGTGTGACAAGCCAGTTGTCACCTTCATGTAGAGGCCAGTCAGTCCCATATTACTTTGACACACAAGGATGGCATTGTTGCTCTATGTTGGCTGGTCGGTCCATTTTTTGTCAACAATTATTAGATAGGTTGACTTTGAAACTGAGTACAGAAATTCATTGTCCCCAGAGGATGATTTGTTATAACTTCAGATATTTCATCTAGCACCAGCATCAGGTTTTAATTTGTCCAAAACTCAACCTTAGCTGTAGCACATATACTATATAACTATAAAATATGTTCTATTTCTCTGCTGTCGATTCAGTGTAGGCATTTTTTTAAAGTGAAAAGTTATATCTTACCCAACAGAAGAAGCCGTTTCAAAGAGAAATGTTCTTGTCTTCCTGAGACAAAATGTTCAGAGCTGGAAACTACTGTGTTCTCTGGTCCAATGAAGTGAGATGTAGTGAGAAATATTCTTGCTAAGACAAAAGTATAATGAATCTAAGATTCCCCATTTATACACTTGACTTTTCTTAGCACAATAATTCAGGATCAAGGCCAAATAACATTCAAATGAATAAGTTACATTAACAATGTTCCACCGCTCAGCAGAGCAAGTTTTTTTATTTCATCATCACACACGTACAACATAACAGTCACCCCTTTTAGTCCCTTCGTGACTCTCCTCCCCACTGTGGATTATTAGAACAATATTAATTTCACAACACTTCAGTATTATGTGGCGGGTGATTATTCAGTTTTCAATATTAAAAGCACTTGTGGTTTAAGAAAATTAGTGTCATCTCAGCCCACGAGTTTATTTTTTTTTTCCTGGCCAGATTTTCTTTTCAATTTGTCATGTGACGTGGAACAGAAGAGGTCATTCCCTGGCATTTACAAATGACTTGGAACTGCGTGCATCGTATTGTGCTTCATTTACTTAAACATTTAAAAGAGAGAATAGCATTTCAAAACAGTAAACGACATAATAGAGTTCAAGACCAGCACTGTTCCTGCTGCTCCCTCCAAGGTAATTTTTCAAATGATTATTTTCTCCTTTAATATCTATACTCACTTTTCTCTGTCCTTGTGTTTCATTTGCTAACCAGCCTGTTTGTGTCCCGGACCATTTTTGTCCACTTGTTCAAGTAAAAGCGTTAAAGAAAAAATAGCTACAATAGCCACAACAATGACCTCCCCGGATGAAAACATGGTCACAGAGAAAAATAACAAGGAGAGTTTAGCTAAAGATGGACAAACAGTTTCTCAAAGAACTCCACAGAATAGCATTCGTTCTTTTTCATTATTTTCATTAAATTGTCCTTTATGCAGTGCAAAGATCTGACAAGAATTCACCAATAAATTAAGTTCATGTACATCAGCACACATCGGTCAGGTTGCTGGTAGACTCTGGTCCTACATGAGCACGCAGCTTTTGGCCCGGTCCTTTCTAATGGCAGGTGGGTGCTCATGAATCTCAGTCCGGGGCGGCTGCTGGGAGACCCGCTTGAGGCCGCGACGTGAGCCAGCACGTTTGAGCTGAGGCCGATGGATGCGGGACACAGATGACAGGGTGGTGACATGGAAAACATCACGGACGCTGTTCTCTGAATACTTTGAGGTGCACTCTGCGTAGGCCACTGCACCGATCTGCTTTGCCAAATTAGTGCCCTGAAAACACAGAAAAATACAGAATGTGGGTCTGTTTCTGGTCACCTGACAAATGCAAGTCCAATATTCACTCTCCATTTAAGCTCTGTTTTTGGTCTCCACCAACTCATGAGTGAAATATCTGGCTCTTTGAACATGCTCCACTATATTCACCAGCTAGTTGCTAGCCTTGTCTGTTTGTCATGTGGTGCGGGGTAGCTGCTGCTGCTGCAAGAAAGGTTGATGAGAATACTGAGACTGAACCAAAACAGTACATTTATGGGTGGTAAAACCAAAACAATGAGCTTAACAACCTTAAAATGCTCCTCAAAGCAGAGGGGAAGTGCAGACACTAAGAGCAGCGCCTTATGTTGTGAGATCCGTTATTATAAAAAAGATTTGTGCAGCTTTAAAATTCAAACATTTATTTAGCCATATGCTTATGTTTGTAGTCCAAAAGCCGGTGACTCACCTAGAGAGCTGCTGAGAGATAGTACTTAAAGCTATGGCAATGGCACATTATGTATGTGTGTGGGAGAAACAGAAAGGCCGTGTGGTGGAAAAATGCTTTTTGCATTCTTAAATGTCCTTAAACCATGTTGAGCCTCTAATATACTGACAGATGCCTCATGTAATTCAATACAGTCTAAATTAAGCACAACATTACACTTGGTTTTTGAAAGCCATACAGTACTATGAGTGGATAAATGCAGTGGACTTTGCAACACAAGTTTATTATTATCACCATGTGTTACATGCTATTAGATTATCCTTCCAGTACCTTATCCTTTTGTGGACATCTGACCATTGGTCTTGGGCATGTAGTAAAAAATTTCCCTCTTAATAAAAGCCTACACTCTCAGAGGCATGATAGCTAGCTGGGGGCATACATAAAGCTAAGATCCTCCACAAAGCTATGAAATATTTAAGGTCTATCTGTGCAACTGTAAAACTTAAGCGTAAAAGCTCAGCTTATTCCCAGGAGTGGTTGGCACCATCTTAAATCTGGACTGGTTGAACTTGTATTGTGCATTCATTTTGCTTCCTTGTTCTCCAACAACACTGACTCTGTGCTTGGGTGTATTTTCTGATAATAAAGGGGGAACCTGGGCCTCATAACCAATCCTTCTTTACGTCTTAAAAATAGCTCTTCTACTCGGTTGCCTTCTGACTATCTCTGCTTAAAGTAGATAGGATAAGGACACGTTTTGTCAGTTTATTCATTCTTTCCTTTTGGAACGTGGATTCATCAACTTGTTTGGCAATGAAACATCTACACTGTGTGACAGCATAGGTGTTCAACCATCAGTCTTAGAGATATTCCATATTGAGGGAGTATCTAGCAGCAGGATGTTCCTCCTGTATGAAAAATATTCAAGACTTGAGCTACCAGGGAGGCTGCAATATTTTTGTAATAATGGAAATGTTCCAACACTTCAAGTCTCTATTTCGATGCCCTTAAGCCGATTACAGCAGTCGTCACACAGTTCATGTGTGGTTCATTCTGGTGAATGTACTTCCCCCTGGGGATCAAATCAAGTGGCTGAAATGTAAAGGTCCCTGTTTGTGGCTGTTTGCAGTGCAGCCCTTTGAATGGGGCCCATTAAGACAAGCTCTATGGCTCCACTTTGAAGTACAACTATTTTTAACGTTTCCTCTATATGTTCCATTTTATTTCCTATTATATTGATCTAGTCTGACCACGGTGGAGTCAATTGTTTGACCACAGAAGTACTGTGCTTACGTCTATTTTTTTCAAGATTAAGGGCTCTCTTGTAAAATACTATAAAGCCAAGAGACACACGATTTACCAAGAATCTAGGTGTGATCTTCGACAGTGCTTTTAAATTTGAAAAACAGATTAGTTCTGTTGTAAAAGCCAGTTTCTTTCAGCTGAGATTGTTGGCTAAAATCAAGCCCTACCTGCCACGCAAAGACTTTGAATCCATGTATTTATAACATCTTGACTAGACTGCTGTAATTCTTTGTATGTTGGAGTTGATCAGTCATCTCTGCATCAGTTACAGTTAGTCCAGAATGCAGCAGCTCGATTTCTAAGTGGAACTAAAAAGCGTGAGCACATTACCCCTGTTTTAGCCTCGCTCCACTGGCTTCCTGTCCGCTTTAGGATTGATTTGAAGATTTTATTGCTTGTCTTTAAAATTTTCTGAACTTTTACATGTACACACTCCAGTCAAAGCACTGAGGTCAGCCAGTCAGATGCTCCTTGATGTCCCTAGATCCAGGTTAAAAACTAAAGATGACTGAGCCTTTTCAGTAGCTGCTCCTAATCTTTGGAATACTTTACCTGTTGAATATAAGAAGAATAAGAATAAGAATTGCCCGGACTGCTGACACTTTCAGATCCTTGCTAAAGACCCATGTCTATTTATTGACCTTCAAACATAATGTGTATATTTGTTGTATATTGTGAACCAGGAAAGCAATTTGGTCAACTAGGGTTGTTTTTATAACACTATATAAATAAACTTGAACTTGAACGATTCAGTCTCAGATGCACCGAAAGTGTTTTTCACTGTTGATTGTTCATACAGGCAAAAACAGGTAATTATTTAAAGTCAATTTTCAATGCAGCTAAATATGACAAATATAAGTCATGCTTTTGGTGCCTTTGGGATGATTACTTTTAGTGTTCTTCAGTTAGGACTGCACTAGAAAGTATACATCCAGCCAAACAAGGTAAAAAGGGGACTCACAGTGAGGATTTCAATCAGAGCGGATGGGACAGAAAGAAAGAGTTTCAACTGCTGTTACAGTCTCAGGAAAACATTTGGTGTGATCAAAGGTTTCTGTTAATTTGGAGATAAATCACTTTATGCAGAAAAAACAATCTCAGATCTTGATGGACCAATTTTGAGGCCATTACTGACAGGAAAATGAGGGTGGTTACCTCTGCTTTGTCGGGGGTATGAGAAAATATTAATATGTTGACAAAAGGCTGCCAAGAAGTGGGAATTCAAATTTACATGAAAATAAGCTATTAAAATTCATGCATGCCACTGTTCATCGCTCCAAGACACAAACAAAACAATTGTATTATCGCACATCCTGCTGTTTGTCTCCTTCTTTGTTCAGTCCCATCTCTTTTATACTCCTTGTGTTTCCATATTTGTGGAAGTTATGATCTGAAGCAAATGTCATCTTCCGAATTCATTTTCAGAACTTTTGTTTGTGTGCACAAGGGAACAAAGTAATAGGTGTCATTTCTCTCGGATGATACAGTTAAATTTGTACGTAAATCAATAAATAAAAATTGCTGCAGCAGAAAATTGCAATGGACCATACATTTAAAACCATATGTCATGCATGTTCCAAATATTATAATGTTAAATAAATCAAATAAATGAATGCTCAATTATTCACATATGCAAAATTACTGTGGCGTAGTTCTGCTATGGTAGCAGGAACAGCAGTTGATGTCAAGCTAGGTTTGACAGTGTTGATGCTTGCAGATACTGGCTGGGCTTTTCATGGAAAAGAACACAACCAAGTAATTTACAAGATGAGTGGCATATTCTCTGCACTCCTCACCTGTTCGTGGGTGACGGGAATGAGTCTGTGTTTGGAAAGCTCTCTCATGACGTTGAGGTCCGTCCTCATGTCCAACTTGCAGCCGACCAGCACCACTTTGGCATTGGGGCAGAACTCCTGCGTCTCTCCCTGCCACTGTGTATCAACAGACAAACACAGGAGTGCACAGGGCCATTACAAATCAAAACTGAAGATACTTAACGATGTGGTCAAAAGTATGTGGACACCAGAAAATTACCATCATATGTTGCTGTTGAGCATCTCATTTCAAAACCAGGGGAATTAAACTGCTGCTTTAAAAGCTTCCACCCTTCATTGTATGTTGTAGCATTAAGATTTGCCTTAAGTGCAAACCCTGGAAAAACCCAGTTATGTGGGGTATGTAGGGGTGTGAAAAAGTTTTTGGCCATATAGTGTAGCTTTCAAAGTCTATATTTATTTAACTTTGCATATGAAATCTCTTTAACCTGGAAACAGTTTATTTCTAATTTCAATCAGGTCACAATTTATGATTAGGGTATCTGAACACTACCTGAAAATCTTGTTTTTGCTACACTTCTGTAGCAGTGATGTACAGGTGTACTCCAGGACCACTGTGACATCACTGGTGGGTGTGGTTATAGGTGCAACAGAGACATGCAACAGTTCTGTGTGGTCAGAGGTGAATGCCCATCCAAAATGGGCATTTGACAAAACTATATTCAGACATAAAACCTGGCCAGGACAGATGAGAAACAAATACCAAAACAATATAGAAGCTTTGTTAGCTAAAGCACAAGCTCACAACAGCACGATGCTCATGGTCATGAATGCTGGAAGACAGACAGAGAGACAGAGGCAGACAATACTCATTACAGACCACTGACATGACTCAAACTATTAAATTCTTTCTCTCTATCGTTCTCTTTCTGTCTGCAACTCTAGTCATTATCTCCTCACACCATGGCACAGGCAACCACTTTGCACAGTTGCTCCATTTGTTCTCCCTTACAAAGAGATCTTTTCTCCTGGATGCCTGTGTCGCTGCTGTTACGGGCTCCAGTGTGTTGTGCTGTTGTGCAGAGTGAGCTGTTGCCTTTCAATAGGCCCCTCCACTGAACAGTGTGCAACTGGTGAATAGCAGCAATTTAGATGAGTCACAAAGGGCCCATGGGAAGAGCAGCTTATTGTTTGTGTTAATGTTAAGAATTGGTGAGAGTTTTGTCCCAGATAAAGAGTAGAATGCGGGCTGTCAGGTGGCTGTTGGATAACTTCAGCTGACAATTCAGTTTGAAAATATATGTGCAAACCAGGTAACTGCACTAAAAAAATCACATTTCAAAGCCACCAGGAAATGCTGTAGCTATGTTTGAATACACTGATGTCTTGTCCTCAGTTATATTTCTGGAAATTTAGATGGGTTTAATGACCTGAGTCGGAGTTTACATTATATGGTTACACACATATTATACATGTTGGGTTTTTAAGGCTGATCCTTATATTTGTAGCCATGCTAGCATGAATTTGGTATACACATTCGTGGTTCCCAGACAGTGAATCATAATGACGTTGGTGGTTCTCTGACTTTTTAGAGGTTGACATTTATGGTTTTAAGTGAAATGCCTATTGAATAGGATTGCCATGAAATTTGGTACAGACATTCATGTTCCACTCAGGATTAATTGTAATAACTTTGGTAAACCCTTAACTTTATCTAGCACCACCATCAGGTAAAATTACCTTTTATTCAATACTTTGGTTTCTGACTAATTAGTCATTTTGAGCATGATAGCATGCTGACATTAGCGTTGCGCCCACGTACAGTCTCACAGAGCTGCTAGCATGGCTGTAGACTTTTGGTCTGGTTTAGACTTCTTAAAATGTGATTGTTTTTAGGAAAAATATAATTGAAATTATGGATTTAGTGATCTTCACCACAATTACATATTATACATGGCAGTGTGGAGGAGGATTTGAAATATGTGGACCATAAAGCAGCAGATGGAGGAATGCTGGCAGGTTGCTGGTCAGAAAGCTGAAAAGGTGAGAACTTTTGGGTTTATGCGTTAAAAAAGGTGATAGCTGGATAGAGACTGGGATAACATCTTTTGGTGGATAATGCTAGATGAGAGAGATATACAGACAATCTAACATTGGAGATTTGAATGAGCACTTGAAGAGAAATTGGACTGAAGAGAACAAAACATACAAAAAGGAAATAGGGAAGTAATGAAGGGTCAAGGGGTCTTTCTGTGACTAAGCAATGCTGAGAAAGAATTGTCCCTCTAAAAGGAAAATTGGAGGGCACAAGAATTGGTTAGGCGGAAGGCTGTCAGAAATGGCAGAAGAAAGAGGGTTATGTACTGCAAGGGCACTATTTGAGAATAGAAGCTTGCAGATGAAAAATAAGCTAAAAACACATGCCAAAATAAATGCAACGAAGACATGATGGCACATTGCCATACTTATGCACTTAAAGTAGATGGGATAAGGATAAGTTCCTTTGTTTTGTCTTTTTTTTAATACAGTCAGGTTTTGTCTCTAAACTTTGAATAGAGTGACCCCTCAACATGTCACTTTGGCATCCCGCGCATGCATTGTGAGATCACTTCATTCACCACTATTACTCAGGAACGTCTACTAGGTCATCTAATAAGGTCAAAGTTCAAGTTAGTTCTCAAGTGGACCCACTGAAGGTGTGAGAATTTGTCCACCATAAAAGATGTGTTTTCTCTTGTATTGATGATGTCATTGATGAGTGACGGCACCAACTGCAGGAATGTCTGTGGGCTGAAAGATCAAACGCTCCAACGCAACTCAATATTTTAAATGCTCCTAGTTTGCAAAGAAATCTTTGGTTTGTGTGCATGCAGATTAAATTACTCAACACTATCAACATTTCTCTCTTTAGTTTTTAGGAGCTATAGAGCCAGATATTTCCCTCAGGAGACCAGAAACTGAACTTCAAATGAATGTAAATATTGCTCCATCAACTTAAAGATGAAGATCGATCTATAACTCTCTCAGTGTGCTCATGGCATGTGAGTATTGTATTAAGAAAGACCAAAAATATCAGCTATCCCTCAAAGCTGCTCTGTTTTCTGCTGTCCTGAAAAGAGACTAAATGTTCCTCTAAAACAGCCTCAGCTATGTTAGGAAAAAACTATTAAACAGATACATTCACACTTCTTTTAATGTGACACTGACCTTTTTCAGCACGCTGTCCAGTGTTTCAGGACGGCTAATGTCAAAGCAGATGAGTACTGCGTCAGAGTCAGGATAAGCCAACGGCCGCACATTGTCGTAGTAGGCTGAACCTGTGGGCGAAAAATAAACACAGTCATGACAAATGTTTCCAGGTAGATTATATGCTATTTAGTTTTAACTTTAACTTTTTTTTTATCACAAAGTGAGCCATTACAGAGCACCTTCAGCAGTAATAACTATGATTAAATGTAATTACCATGAACTAAGCCACTCTGCAGATGACAATGAGTGGGTGTGATTCATTGCTTTCGAAGTGAACAGAAGGGCCTCGTTCACAACCCCTGGTCTGTGCGTCTGACAATCTTGAATAAGCCAATAGACAGACGTGTGACAATGATATAATGAATGGCTCACACAAAACGTCACCTGGTATTTCAGAGTGGCATGTTTTTTTGCCAGGGGCCCAGCCTGAATTGAGCATTGTGACCTGGGTAAGGGGACACATTCCTATCCAGAGGGGATAACATTCCCTCTCCATTTCCCTCATTGTCTCCAACACTACGTGCTTTTGTCACCACACACAGGGCTTTGGCAACTTCACAAAAATGTGTTGGACAGAAAATTCCCATATAACCCGACTGAATCTGAGTCGCTGCCACACACATAGCACAAACACAAAAACACACTTCATAATGATTACGTGTCTCATAGGTTTTTTCATATCAGCCCAACGTTTAATTTGAAAAATACTGAAGGAGACTCTTATTTCACAGGGTTTTATCCTGTGTAGCTGGATTAATTGTTCATTTAACTGGTATATGTCAAATATATGTTAACCCCCCCCATCAAAATACCTCTCAGAACAGGTATGTGTTCAAATTTCAGTTGGCAAAAACGTTTATTTCATTTGCAATCATGTGTAGAGGATATATAAGTTTATTAATTTCACTTATGAGAAAGGTGAACAGTTCCAAATGACTGTGGATTTTGCAGACATGCTTGCTGCATGCTTGCATTTGACTTTTTCTTACTACCTTATTTTTGTATTTTTGAGCATGTTTTATCACACGTTTAACTGTGTGACTATTTACTTTCTGCTTGATGGCACAACTTTACAAAAGAGTCCAAGTTGTAAACAAATCCCCATTTAAACTTTATTATTTATATAAAATGGTTTGGAGGTTAAAATAAAGATGAACACACCAAATATATCCAGCACAATTGTCCATGGCATTGCAAATACAGCATTCAACAATATACTGTTTGAGGTACTAATTCTTACACTGTTTTCACTTTCAAATGAGTGATTTGCAAGAAAATAACCTGTTCAAATTGGGGATTTGTTAACTTTAATTTGTTAATTTGTATGCATGAATGTATGAAATGACTTGTTCTTATGTCATTTATTTGTAGCTTTGGCAATATTGTTGTTATACATTCATCCCAATAAAGCTGAACAGCCTGTCTCGTGTTGTCTCCACATTTCGTAAGTTTCGTACTTAAATTAGAAAGTAAAAATGTTATCATATAAAACTCGTTTTTAATTTTGATTACACAACATCAACATACCTGGAAGGAAATATACAGGTACAGTACGTTTGCCCAAAAAAGCACTCATATTTTACCCTAATTTATGTCATGCTGTCCTAATCTGGCCTAATTTATGTCATGCTGTCCTAATCTGGCCTCCAAGCAAAACACGTGTTAGCGCACGTGTGTTTCTGTCAAGAATTTGAACACATACCTGTTCTGACAGAAAAATGTCAAAATAAAGGCCACAACCATTTTTCCCCTCTCTCTCCGACTAATTCCTGCTCCTGGGTTTCACACATGCTGCAGTCCATTCTTACACACTATCTCACTTTCCCTTTTGTGTTTCAGCATTTTCTAGGTCCAGTTGAAGTCACAGAATATGAGGATGATTAATTCAATAAAAGGCGAAGGGGGCGGGGGAGAGTGGAAGTGTATCAGACAGTCGCCACGAACCACCCGTAGGTCTCCACAGCTTCCACACACACCCACAGGCATTAGTGAACTGACAGCTGTAGCTCAGCTTCACACTGTCAGCTCCACCGCTGCATCAGATGGCATGCTGTGATCAGCCATAGTGTTAAAAAGTCTTTTGTCTCCTCTACGAGTCTAGAAAGCAGCCATTTTCCAACATTTCTTTTTGAATGTTAATGATAGTGTTTTTTCATTAGTTTAAGATGATGCCAGACATACAGGTCAAACAGACAAGAAAAAAATACCATAATGTCAAAATTAGTTAGGGCTCCTACAGTAAAAGCTCATTAAGTCTGTGTTTCTGCCTTCGTGTAAAACAATAACAGATCTTCCTCAGCCCACCTGAAGCCATGCAAACTGTATTTATGAAATACTGCTGGCCTAATCTGGGCAATAGAGTGGGACGCTGTAAAAGAAGTCATTTGCAGAGCTGCATAGTCAGCACTTTTGCAAGTACACCAGGCCTATGTAGGCTACAGCTATGCAGAGTAATGTCTTTTGGTCAGCTACTATCATTAGAACTCATGCAGACTATGGTAAAATAATTTAACAAATGATGTATTTGCCCACACACCTAAAGTTATTACACATACAGAGGCAACCAACATAAGATACAAGTTAGTTGTTTCCAATTTCCACATTTAAACATATGACTGATTGGCTCTTATGGCTGTGCACCAGCATGTCTCTAATTGGCTGAATGTCAAAGACAAGGACAGGACAACTAATAAATCAGAATATCAGAAAACAACAGCTTATTGCAGATATGTCAGTATCTGAATATATGTCGGCTGATTAGTAAGAAGAAATTGATCCAGAAATGCCAGAGAAATGTTTAATATAATTTAGAAACAGTGTTGCTATGACATAGTTTTTGCTTGAGATAGCATTTATTTGAAACTGTGTCAGATCTTGATCATCAATTCTTCTTACCATTATGTGTATATAATATATCATCATCGGTTTAGGCGAAAGGGCTGGTTATAATAACAATTTAAAGGTGCCCTGGGGAGTTTCAACAAACATGCTTCATTTACATTTACATTTACCTATTTGGCAGACGCTTTTATCCAAAGCGACTTACATTTGAGGAACAATATACAAGCATTAATAAATGCTGACTGTATTTCCTTCCTCATAAAACACTTTCAGAGCTTCATTGGAAACCAGCAGTCTTTACATCTATGTTAACTAGCTAGCATTCGTCTTCTTCGTTTGCCTTTACCAGGACATTGCTGTATTTCCTGGCACATTACCAACAAAAATGTAAAGTTGTGGAATAGTTCAAAAACTGCATGCTTACACACATGCATGTGTTTCCCCGTGGGGACCAAGCGCTTTGACCATGTTTAGTAAGTAAAGGTAACTATCAAAACCTACAACAGATAAATGTCTTCATAAACACTACCCTTGTTTAGTTTTACATAACATAAACTAATGATACTTCATTTTACAGGCAGAGGAAAAAAATTAATTCAACCACACATTCAGATTATGCACAAAAAAACAAAGCTTTTGTTCAGAAGAAAATAAGAAACAATGACCAAACTAAACACCAGGCTTACGCCGACTCATGGTTTACCGTGCTGAGGGATTATTAAACAGCTATGCTGTCTACAGAGACATTAACTGATCAGATCCTCGACAGAGGCTCCTGGGTACAGACACACGTATTCGAGTCGAACATGGACTTTTACGCTGCGCAAATCCCTTGGTAAAGGCAAACGAAGTGGATGACTGCCACAACAAAAAAACAAAATGGTGACCCACACTTAAAAACATTGCTCCACAGCCCTAGTGGTCAAAAACTGCACAGGGCTTCTTTAAAGTGATTAATGTATTATTCTCAAGCAAGGAAACAAGGAAGAAATATAATTACTCACAGTGGTGAAATTCCAGCTCAAGCACTTTTTATATATTTTGTTGAGAGAAAAAGTTTAAAGTTCAATGAGGATAAAACATTTTCAGTGTTGTCAGAAAAAACCTCAGATCCAGGCAATTAAGTTTTTCCCAATCTTTCCCCAAGGCATAAAAGGGTGAAAAAACAGCACAGCAGAATGCTGAACATTAACAATATGAAACATCCATTACGCTTTAATGTAATCTGAAAAAAAAAAAAACATTTTACACAACCTTATTCTACTCTTCTACAATTTCTCAAGCAGAAATAATGGAGGTGGAAATCTATTCTTCTTTATAAAAGTTAGGACACATAACAGAGTTATACAACATTACTGGTAAATTAGATCACATATGGTTTGATTTACAAGAACTGTCCAGGGTGCTGATCAGGTGGCGCACTCTGCAACTGTCACTGCATCAAAGAAATGCAATCTCCTGCAGGCAGGTAACCAGGGATCCGACTAATCAACAGAAACATCTCCCACTGTTAGTGCAGCTGTGTGGTACGCGCTCCTCAGTTTGCTTCCGCTTAGGACTGACCGTACATTACGACAACATGAGCTGTTTATTTAGCCGCCTGTCTATCTAGTTTAGCTGATTGCTTTTCTCTGGCGTGTTCAGTTTGTTGGTACTCCTTCTGCATTAATATAGTTGTTTGTTGTTCTGCCAAGTCCTCCTCTATTCAGTCTACCTACCCCTGCCAGAATAAACAAGCATCAAGACTCCCCTGAGATTCAAGTCCCTCTGCACTCAAACCCTTATCCTCCTCTCATCAGTGCTTCCAAATACAAACGACTTCCAAAGCCAGCTTTGAATAAAATACTTTAAATTAAGCTGTCAAAGGCTCTTGGTTTGTGTCATCAACCACCCCGACAACATCCAGGAGGTTGTACAGATAATACAAATGTTTCTAAAAGGAATAGTTATGTAATAGTACATCTTGGGAAATACCTTTATTTGCTTTCTTTCCTCAAGTTAGATGCAAAGATCGATACCACTCTCATATCTGCGGTTAAAGCAACTATAATCAATATTTTCATATTACAAATGGATCACATGTCTACTTGTAAGTGAAAGAGGTTGTTCATAGTGATGAACCCACAGAGAATTATCACCCAACTCTGCAGTTTTCCTCAGCTCTGCAGAGTGTTTCAGCCGCAGTATATCAGTATTATGTTTACAGCTTCTTTTTGCTGCCCCCAAGTGGCCCAAAAGTCAGGGGAAACAGCTAGCCTGGCTCGAAGGAAAAAATCTGTCCACCTCTGAAGCTCAGTATTAACACATTTTACAGTGAATGATAGCTGTCGCTTTTGCTTTACTACTTGTGTCGGATTTAACAAGATAAGCACTTGCCTGTGTCACCAAGTGCTTGCTCATGGTGGGAATTGTTAAGTGTCTGTAAATAATATCACAGAGTACGCTCTATATGAAAAGAGCTATGAGATAACTGTTGTGAATTGGTGCTATATAAATTGAATTGAATAAAATGTGTAATTAATAAACTTTAGAATTACTTGTACTGTATTGTATATGCATATTTTTGAACTTCAGAGAGAGCCAGTCTAGCTGTTTACCCCCATTTCCAGTATTAAACTAAGCTAATCACATCCTTGCTCTTGCTCCATACCTAATACACAGACAGACTAGAACAGACAGAATTATTCCTTTAATGCTCCAGCTGATTTCATTAAAGGTCTATCTTGATGCCACTAAGGTTACAGCATCATTTCATATCTTATTCATATATTATATCTTATTATTAGATATGTTTTATATATTAAGTACTTCAAATGTAGGAAATCAAGAAATCATTCTTGCTGATAATTTAATTCAGGTGGATTTGTCCTTATAAAACTGGTATTAACATAATCTTGGGAAATGGTAGTGCTTACTTGACTCTCTTGACACACACACACACACACACACACACACACACACAGACTGCAAGCCTCGAGGTTTCATGATGTCAACTAATCTATGTTCAGCACTCGAGCAGCAGCTAATGTGTATTGATCTGTGTGCTTTTTTGATCCTCTCTGGGACCTGTAGTATGATGCCCTCAAGGGAAGATTTCTGCTGCTGTAGAAGCAGCACAAAGAAACTTCAGCCCATCTGTCTCTGTCAAGAACAAACTCAAAAAGACACTCAGCCACTAGAGTCCTGAATGTATTTAGCTTTCTCAAATGACAATTTGAGTCTTATTTAAAGCATTTTAGAACTCATTTACTTCAGTTTTTGAAATATTTACAGGGAAAAAAACAACAGGTCCTCATATCTAAACGTTAGACTCCCAAAACGACACATATGACCACTGACTTAATACACTGCGCAGACTACATGCGCTTATGTGTAGGAATATGGAAGAACTACGGTTGAGAAAATGCAGTTGCAAATCCGCTTTGCTGCTGACCCTGTTCCTAGCAGTACATTTCTTAGCTTCTGTGCTGGTACCAAATGTGTGTTAGTTGTGTGGCTGTTGCACAACCTTTGCCTTTGAAACAGTGATGCACAACAGTCGGGGAAACAGCAATACCATGCTGAGACTCGGCATGGAGTTGTCATGCTTTTGATGCTTCCAAAAAGCAGTGATTCCTTTTTTTCTCTTGTCTGTCTGGTTGCTCACAACAGCACACTGGTAAGCATGCACAGTCCATACCCATTGCACTGTGCTGCTTTTGACGGATACATCTTTTAGATTTAGTGGCTGATTAAAGAGGTTTGTCCTCCCTAAAAGACTCATGTAATGTTGAGCTGCATTAGAGGAGTGGCCAGGTTAGTATATCCTGTCCCTGTAACATATGATCCCTTGAATGAGATCCTTTAAATTAGCTTCATGCACTTAAAAACACAAGTGGGCTTGAGTGCAGCACACACCATGTTACAAAGTGTTACGTTCCCACTGAACACATCATTTGAGAAGCTGAACTGACTGGATGATAAATCCAAATTTATCACACTGTGAATCTCTAAAGGCGTTCAGTGAAAACAGACAGCTCAAATTGGCCAGAATTTGTGACTGGTTAAACTATAATTAACAGACTTACATGTATTGATGTATTGAAAAATACATTTATCATTATAAATTGTGAAGTGACTATATGTATGTACATGACTATATGTATGAATGAATGAATAATCATGCATATGACTATGCCCAGCCTCCATGGGTCTACAAGACAACAGAAATGAATACAAGCCAGAATCAAAATACAGCCCATACATTGTCAAACGTGTTATAAAGATTCCAAAAATAATAACAAAACTTTTAAATCACAACCAAATATTTTACTGTATATTTATAATAATGGAGAAATATGAATGAATACAATTGTCCAACTTGCCTTCCTTTTGAAACCAAGTTATCAAACTTACATCAAAACCAAACAACTTTTATTTTCTGTACACTAGAATCATCCGAGGAAGTACAATACAAAAGAAAATAATTATCCAGCACTAAGTGGATGCAGGCGAGGACTCATTCTACACTCGAGACACAAGAAACCAGAACAGATTCACATCATTTTCATACTCATCAAACCTTTCAGTGAACCTCATGGCTTGTGTGGAAGCGTCTGCATTTGTTATGTTTCTCCACTCATATATTCAGATTCTTTCTTTCATTTGTCCCCCGTCTATATATTCCAGACTGTACTGCAAGTTCAGCTTAGAGGAAAAAAAGCTTTTTATGAAATAAAGTTTCTTGATGAGCGACCTTTAATGAGCCCCACTGGGCAGGTTTCTTAATTACAAAATGAACAGAGGCATATTATCTATTCTATGTTAAATATGTAAATCTTGCCAGTGATTTTTTTAATACTCCGGAGATATCTTCTTTTTCCTCATTTTGTCTGAACTCATTATTAAACATCCACTGTTGTATTTTCGGAAACGTCTTTGGTTAGTCAAGCTCAGAGCTGTAAAGTGTCTGATAAGACTGCATGTCGTATCTTTCAGTATTCATGGTTCTGCATGATTCAGAATGAACACAAACACACCTTGAGATGTTTGCACAGAAAATCTGTATTAATCCTCTCTTATGACATTTTTGTCTGCCAAATTCCATCACGGCACACTAAAGTTCATTAATTTAAAAAAAATCCTGTTCGTCCCAGTCATGCCCTTCTGAAGAAATAGCGCCTTTTCTGGTATTTCCTCCAGGTCTAAGTCTCTGAAATACATCCGGAGAGGAAAATTTTATCCTGTTGATTAATGTATTTTTCTTACACCACCTGAACACATAAGTAATGCCACCCGCAGAGATGAAGCCTTACTGCTATATACATGCTGTGTAAAATGTGGGGATAACACAACTGTCTGGTACATAACAGAAGAGGAATCAGTCTGTACGTTCAGATGATTATCATAGAGTAATAGAGTCCACTCAGGAGACACACACACACAAACACACACACACTCAGCAGATAATCACTCAGTGTATATGCATAAACACTTTGAGGCACCGTGCAGAGCAGACACTGTGCTGCTGGGTCTCTCTCTGTACAGGTTTAACGCCTGATCTATTTTTGTTTGCCATGTGATTAAAACAAGCCACTGATTGAGCATGAGAGATTGAGAGATCAGATAATATACTGGATTTCTAATAATTGTTGATGAAAATTTTTTAATACAATTGGGGGACTGTTTGTTGTTTATTTGAGGTAATCAATAAGTGTCTTGTTGTTTCTTCTCAGGAGTGGAACTAAAACGTTAAAGTCAAAGGAGCACTCTACCAACTGTACGCATGAAGGTCAGTTTACTAATTATGTAGGATACTTACTCAACCTGTGAAAGCAGTTGTGTGATGTCTTCTGGGGCTTTAAAGGAGCTTAGTCAAGCCTGAAATACCACCACCAAATAAACAATTAATGTATTTAAGGTTATGCCAGCTCAGGGAGACATTGGCTTCAACCAGACCAGAAAGGTACGACAAAATATGCTACTCAATTGATCCAGTGTTTGTTTAGCTTGACCCTTAGGGACTAAAGCAAGTGTTTAACTTTCCGCACCTGCAAGTACGCCACGAACCGCTGGGGTCTGCGTGACAAAAAAGACATCATCAGAAGTTGTACGCGTAGGCTCTGTGCGGACACCCGTGCCCCCCCCCCCAAGCTACCAGGGCACCAACTGATCGGCTGCGCATGTGTGGAACGAGTCCGCCAAGCTGACTTCAGAAAGTAGTATAAATAGAAGTAGTCCGCATCCATGGTTTCCGCAGCTGTCTGTGTACTCGTCCGCTCCAAAGAATATTCAAGGCTTAAGTCTGAAAATCTTGAGCTCCTCTGATTTGATTTTATCTTGATTTCTTCTTTTGGTCTCTTGTGAGCCCCCAAACGTTGTGGAAATGCAATCCTAAATCATTGGACTACAGGAAAATGACATAATGATCATACATTCTGCATCTGTTAAGTGCAAAATGTCATTCTTCACCTTGAAAATAATAATAGTAATAATAACTTAAGGGCCTGAAGGAGTCGGTAAAGAGGTATGCTTTGAGATGCTTTTTGAAATAGCTCAAATAACTCTTCACTCGAGGTAACAGGTGGTCGTATATGAAGACTGTGAGATGTGGTTTAACGCTCTGGGGAAAACTAGTTATTGCACCTTGAGTTAGGAGTCTCTTTGTTACATTTGTGCATCTCATCGTGGAATTAGTATATTTCCCGATGCAGAATTGAACAAATAAATGGATTACAACAAACTGTTGTCTTTTGGTATTTATTAAAGAGGTATTATGCTTTTTGGCTTTTTCCCTCTCCTTTATTGAGTTATATCTCTTTTTTGTGCATGTAACAGGTTTGCAAAGTGAAAAAGCCCAAAGTCCAGCCCAAAGGGAGTCTGATTGAACTTTATTGTGAAATTAAACAGTGTCTCTTCTATGTTAAGATACATGCCACTGGAGTACACTGCACTTGTTTTCATGCATACTCCTCTGCTTGAATACCAAACAACAGTCTGAAAAGCAGCGTGGAGGAATGAGCGAGACTGGTGCTGCCAATCGCATCAAGAGTCAAAGAGACTTTACACAATTTGCTTGTCAACAATGTAACAACAGATTTAGATTTTCCATACCCCCCCCCCCCCCCCCCCCCCCCCCCCCCCCCCCCCC
>NC_060163.1:15233035-15238035 GCF_021292245.1 Micropterus dolomieu
TTACACAATTTGCTTGTCAACAATGTAACAACAGATTTAGATTTTCCATCCCCCCCCCCCGATGAAAATCACTGATGAAAACAGCTGGACAGGTCTTTGGTGGGAATGTTCAGGTTACGATATTGTTGTTTGACCGGTTCACTAAACTGGTAATGAAATGTGTTTACTGAAAGTGTTGAATCAGCCACTTACAAAGGGTGAACAGGCTCTGACTTGAGTGTTTAAAGATTGTTTAATTTAGAGTGGGACTAGAAACAGAATACCAGGCTTTATTTCAGTGAAATATTCTACGTGATGTTTCTAATACAGTGGGCACAGAGGGAGAGCGCTGCCAGTGCGCAGGGTTTTGCCTGAAATCAGCAGTAATCCTGCAGGATTCCTTAAAATTAATGACAGAGTGAACAGACTGACATCTGGGCATCTCCCCTTCACATTAAACCTCCCAGTTCCTGTTGTGATTTTATATGCTGTCTGAGCAGCCTTATGTTTCTGTTCTGCAGCCCTAATTCTGAGGTTCAAACCCAGACAATACACGAACCTCTGATCCATTTGTCTTTTTTAGTGGACGCAAACATTTTGATGAATGTAATTAATCCAGTCCCTGGCTGCGACATGGGTTTGTTTGTGATCAGTGAATCCATTTTCACCATTGTGGTGGACTGAAGCCATTTCCTAACAAAAGTATAGAAAACATAAAACCAGAACACACTACAACAGTAAAAATTACAGTATATCACAAAGCAGTAGAAATAGGGTCACCAACATCCAGCCATCTCAATAATGGCTAAGGTGTTGCAAGTTGAATGGAGTGGTCATAGCTACGTCTTGCATTATAGATAAGGGATAGAGAGGGTCTTAAGTGGATGGATAAACCCCTTGAGTGCCCTCTGTGTGTGTTTTTGTGTCTAAACAAAGTGCACTACAACATGTAATTACTTTTTTCCAGTAACGTAATGTAACATTTTTTTAGACCACTATAAAACATGATGAATGACATTCTGTTTCATTTAACCTCCTTTTTCTTCACAAATGTTAGCATTAGCAAGGGAGCTATTGCTAGCTGGAGACACGTCTTGGCAAACATGAAGAGTTTTGTTTGGGTTTTTTTGTGGGACTTTTGTTCCGAGTTTGTTATGTCTGTTGTCTTTTTTCACAGCCTAACTATTTCTATTCTAAGATTTGAAATATTACCAAAGGAATAATAAGGTTTTTTGAATTTCATGAAAATAAGGTTAAGTAGAAGCAAACACAGTGCCTTATCACCTCTACATTTCTGACAGATAAAACGGACAGTCTGAATGGACAGAAAAATACAGAAATTATTTTCTGTATGGATGATTGGCTCTGAGAGTACATGGAGTTTCTATCAATGTAACAAGCATGTTATACTCCACAGCTAAATTATACTGGACAAAATGGAACTCTTGGTATAAATAAATATATGAAAGATATGATATGATTTAGAGAGATGGTTATTTCTACATTGTAACACCACCAACACCCCACTTGCCCACTCTAAATGTGTATTACTGTACCTGTATTGTGTGTCATGAATGTTTAAATGTGTGTCTATACATTATGTGCTGTGGTATATGTCAGGTTTGGTTGCTTATTGTCTGCTATAAACTGAAAATTAAAACATGACACACATGACACAAGATGGTGACAAAACAGTATCCAAATCTCTGTATCTAAATGAAAATGTAAATTACATTGTTAGAACGTGGAAGATGAAGATGCTTAAACTTCCTGGTAGAGTTTAAATAAATAACTGAATATGTTTAAAACAAGAAGAATTTTAAATTATAAAATAAATACACTTGTCTGTATTTTGATGACACCAAAGAGCCTCATGCAAAAGTCATATCTAAAAGTTAGCCTTACAGTGTGCATGTTCATCCAGACTTGCTGTCTCTCTTGCTCAGTTACACATGCACCAGTAGCTGAGAGACAGATCGGGCATCCCCTGGGAATGAGAGTGGAGACGCATCTAGGCCATTGATTTTCTATGTACCCTTGGTCTTCTAATGGGGCTGCATGAGCAGAGGACAATCAGACCTGGATGACTGGGGCACTGGCTCACGTCATGAAAACCTACTGACACTTATTTGGTCTACACTCAGCCTGCTTTCTCCCGTACATGACTCCGAGCACTTAAATCCCAGCACTCCACTTTGACACCATATCCCACTGCCTGTCTTTATATATTTTCCCACTCCTCCAATCTCTCAGAGCACTTACTTATATGCTTATGGACACTCATACATACACACAAACATGCACAGCCCGGCACATGTTTAGTAGAAAAACCCAGTTCCCCCGCTATCTGCACTTCCCCCGCTATCTGCACTTCTATCCAAAAAAGCCTCTGATACGCTCCAACACTTTTTTCTCCACTTGTTTCTGTCATGGAGCCAGGTGCCACTCACACACAGATACTCGCTCACAACACATCTGGGTAGTGCTTTCAAGGAGCCGACATGTAATTGGGGTCATAAAAGCTGCTCATGAATGAGTGATGGACTGTTAAAGCAATCTCAGCCACAGACTCCATCGACCCGGGATGGATGGATAGATGCAACAGGGTCTTTAAACGGCTTCCAGCGCCAGCAATGTTTGCACAGCATGTGACAGAAAGAGCAGCATATGCGAACTGAGTGTGTGCGCAAGCGAGCATCCGTGTGTTTAAAAGCTGAGATGTTCCTATTGACTTGTCAGGCCCTCAAGGAAGTATCACACAATTCAGGTAGCATGCCTATGAACAGGAAGCTGCCTGGAGACAGAGTTCAAGGGGGAAAAAACCTCAGTACATTCCTCTGTTGCTCACTGTTTCAAGGTGTGACACTACAGGTTGTTTTGTTGGCTCTTACCTGACACTCTCACATGCTCAGCTGTGAAACCTGAATGTTTTGGAGGCGTGTGTTTTTGTGGCAAGAGTATCCTGCAGGCAACAACAACAACAACCACTGCTTCTTGTCGTCAGCCAGCCAATGAGGGAAATAAATTAAACAGAAATGTAATTTGTATTTGCAGCAACAGCCAAATGCACTGGTTCTTTGTGACTCCAACCAAGATAACTGACAACTGACCTTCAAACTCTAATGTTCAAACCCTGTTATGTATGTTATCGCATCATGAACACAGTTGTTGTGGAGAACTTGCTAATCATTATGTAATTACAGATTGTTTTGGTGACTTTTGGCAGTGGAAACAAGCTATAAACACAACATTGATGTATTATCACCTGAGGTTGATATGGTAAACACAGTATATGGTAAACAGCTGCCTATTTACAAAACATGGCAACATTAGCATTTGTTTGTTTTAGCTCTGTTTAGCTCTCCTGATTCAAACATCTGCCTCTTTAGACGCTTAATGCTCCACTTTGTTCAAATCCACAGTTAAAATCTACAGTTTCTCATAACTTGTGAATCAGTTAAAAGCTACAGCGTACCCACCGGCTCGTCATCCATTTAGAAATAACCTCACACTATGGCTCCCTTTCCGCACATTTTAAAATACTCAATCATTTCATTGTACAATATGCTCTGCACAAAAAATTGTTATTCCACCTATATACCTTCATGCTTGACAAGTCATTTACATGCGCACTCATAAAGTTAGAAGGTGAGTAAGGACAAAGTTTAAGTTTAATAGTATTATATAATATGTAATTACCTTGGATTCAGGAAAAAAAGTGATTTTAGGGCATATTCATAATTACTACCAGATGATTAATTAAGAATGTAAAGGTCACCCCTGGAGTCTATGTATTAATCTAATTTATGACCTTTTTAAGCCTTACATTGGCAAATTGGTTGATAATTGAACCGATGGTTGTGAATAGCAAATTTCTTTGGGCTAAATTCAGAACCGCTCTGATTCTAACACAGATAGAGGGCAATCAATGCAGGAGGAAAGCATATGGTTAAATAAATAAATAAGATCACACCGGGAGACTTAACAGAACCAGTGGCACACGGTCGGCCGCAAATCACCTCATTCTTGCATGCTGGATAAAGATCATTTGTTGCTACGTTGCAGGATGGTCAGCTTGAAACAGATCAATCGACGGCGAAATTATACTCTGCAGCAAGTCTTTTCTTTTTTTTGTCACAGAGGAAATGAGAAAAGGACTGAGTGAAATTTGGAGGACAGACATGAAGACAGATTGAGAGAGAGACGAAGAAAGCGCAAAGGTAAGCTTATCAAGTGCAAGAGTGCTGAGAGGGCAGTGCCCCAGCACAGAGGGACTACTGACCTTGACTTGTTGGAAACTGAGAGAGAAGAAGAGCCTGGTGAGGGGTTGGCAGCCAGAGTGGATATTAGAAAGAATGAATGAAATTAAAGAGAGGAAAAGGAAAAAGTGCAGAGAAGGGCAAATCGAGAAATGAAAACTGAAATCAGATCTGAGTTTTTCATCATTTGGAGACCAAAGATCCCTCACTACACAACTGCTGTGTCATTATAAGCAACAATGCTTGAAATCTGAGACTAATTTGTTTTTTGTTCTTTGGTGAGTCTGCCTTTTTAAGGCTCCACAAGGCCCATCGCACATTAAAAGATTTCAGAAGCTTCTTACAAAGGAGAATTTGACTTATTACTTTAGCAATTTATTTTGAGCAAAAAATAAATGTTTCCCAACAGGCTTTTGATTTCAAATACACTTTTTTTTCATCAGCATCAGCACCATACAGCACAGAGCAGTACAGAAGGGAAACTTAAATGCAAATACAAAGTAAATCGGTTCGATTTATGGTTTTTAGGAAGAAGTAATCTCAATCACCACTCACATCTTAGATTTGTGTGATTTGTGTGTTATGATCAAAAGCTCCAGAATAGCTTCCAAATGGACCTTGAGGTGAGGCTGGTGTGTCAAATGCTGTTTCCAAGGCCAAGACAGCACTTTGAATATCGACTTGCAATGTTCTGATCTTAATCTTGCCGCCGTGTCACATACAACACAGCATGAAGATGGCGGAAAGATTGACAGAAGAATA
>NC_060163.1:15243035-15402356 GCF_021292245.1 Micropterus dolomieu
TATTTCTGTGAAGAAGAAAATCACTTCACATCCAAAACGGACAAAAACTTAAGCACCACAGTCTGATTTAGTTTCGGCTACATACTCTGCGCAATGCTGAGCTCCTCTGCTCCACCAGTGTAGAGAGGCGCACTGACAACACCTGCCAAGGAGTGTCTCTAACAGCTGGTTTCCTGTGATATCTTTCAGAATAAAAGTTTGCGAAGAACTAAACTTTATGTATCAAGATGTATACACCATGGGCGACATGGTAGATTAGGTTTCGCCCAATGCCTGCTATGTTATAAAAAACCTTTTAAACATATATTGAGGTTGCCTGATTGCAACAAAACAATCAATAGCAGAAAGGGTGGTGTGGCATAATAACCAACGCTAACCACAGAGCCAGGATTAAAGATAAAGTGTCTTTAAGATACAGACTAACATGCTTCCAGGATTCAATAACTCTTCAGCTAGGTAGATTAGGTAGATAAGATAAATAACGTAACATTTATGTTGTATGTTATTACTTTGAAACCAAAACCCCAGTAGCCTACTTCCGGTCTTTGTAAATTAATTTAGGCCTACCACTTTTCGTAAGTCATCCTAAATTACAATGAATTTAAAAATGAACACAACAGAGAAAATCTGACATATTTTTAATATAGTGAAACCTTTAAGAAATTCTTGTAAAGTGTAGATCCCAGTGCTTTCATTACGGTCGCACAGTACAATGGGCTAGTCATCAATACTTCGTACATACAATGAGTTTTCCACACTTCGTTTTTCAAGCTGTCAAACTCTCTATACAGTGGACAGCTTTTAAAACTCCGTCATGTGATGTGACCCTGCACAGAATCTTGGATCCTGGCCAACTCATTCAACTAGGACTATTATTCACTTTATTATAGGCTACTGTCACAGACGGTGTAATACAGAGAAAACTGACTCTGCACAGTAGAACTAACGTCATGAAGTATTTTAGCTCCATCTTCTGGACAAACCGAAGTATTTTCCACAAGCTACATTGTAAGTGAAGGTGTAGTATGTCGTTCAGTTGTTTATTTTATTATTTTACTTGATACTTGATACCACACACACAAAGCAAATTATTCAATTCCTTGCCCCTTTCACCTTTTTATTATTAAGTTAAATGTTACTGCAATACTGTGTGTAAAATTAATCAGAACTTATAATTTATATAATAATCTGACTGTAATATTCCTGGCAATGTCAACAATATAATCATATATATAGTGCTGTATTCAAAATGTACTTAAAGTGTCAGAAGAAGAAGTACTCATTATGCAGCAGAATGGCTCCTCAGTCCTGTCCATGGCATAACAGTATACATATTATTGCATTGTACATTTAAGCATAATTTTAATTTGAGGCAGGACTAGATAGTTTAAATACTTTTTGTATATTAAATATTCTTTTGGGTTGTTTAAGTCAAAACAATTCATCATATTTCATTTTGTGTGTAAAATCTTAATCTGCAAAGTAACCAGTGACTTAATGGCAGATAATAGCAGTGGAGTAAAAAGTAAAATATTATACACTGGAGGTGAAGTATAAAGTAGCAGGAAATGGAAATAGTACCTCACCATTGTGCTTAAGTACAGTACTTACGTTTGTAAATGTGGTGAAAAGGTAAATGGTGTCTAGGTTATTATAGCTGGAAGCTTTGAGGTGGTAATGTGGCAGACGGCAGCTGTAATGGGGTATAAAACCTCTGTTCACCAATAAGTGGTCACATTCAAAAACATCCTGAGAGAGAGTAAGAGAGAGAGTAAGAGAGCATATCATATCTGGCTTGAATATGTAAAGGATGTGAGAACACTTAAATTTCCATCAGACGAGAGTTATTTACCTTTTTTTCCCAACAACATGTTTTAGCAGCTGTGTGATGAGTGTGTTTGTGTGTTTACCAGAGTACATATGTATGCAGATGTACTCCTCTCTTTGAGTCTCTGTGACAAATTCCTCTGAACTTGAAGAGGGGTGAAAGAAATTTAAAATGGCAAATTCTGACCTTACATGTGTCTTGATATAAAAAAAAAAAACATTCTCTATCTTTCTCACCATCATCCTTCCACTTCCTGTCTGACAGACTCAACCACCAAAACAAAATGTGAAAGCAGCTTCAGTTGCAGGGTGCAAGAATCTTAATGCACAGACTGTGTGTGGGCACATGTTGGGTGACTGAAACAGGTCACTGCCATTATGAAGGAAAGGACCTTAGCTATAAATATATCACTTGAGTGAGTCCTAACAACAATTTTCCAGGTGTGTCAGACTGTAAAGGCATTAAATACATCAAAATTCAACATACTTTTCTATTAGAATAATGGATTGCAATGTCTGCGATGGACTGGCGACCTGTCCAGGGTGTACCCCGCCTTTCGCCCAATGTCAGCTGGGATAGGCTCCAGCCCCCAGCGAACCTGTACACAGGATAAGCGGTTGACGATGGATGGATGGAATGCAATGTCAGATTACATACTTTTGTGACTCTTATTCTAAAATGAAAGTCTTGTATTTAATTCTTTTTGGGGGAGTGAGGTTTATTTATCATGAATAACAAATAAATGTCACAGACTTAAATGGGCACATAAAGGGGGTAAACCCACCAAAATCCACTAAATACACATTTTATTATATAGAACTTTTTAGACTCTTTAAATTGTTTTCTTATGATGGTAAACAACTGGAAACAATAATAATTTATCAGTATATACCAGATTATCATAATTTTAAATAACCTGTGAGCACTGAGTGGGAGATTAACTATATGCATTTCCTCCAGCAGCTGTGACCTTAAATAATCCCATTTCTTCCTCCCAGTGCTCCAGTGTCCAGGGTTTGAAGCTCCCCGAAACGCTCTGACTCTCATTTGGCCAACAAAACGGATCGGTCAGTTTTTCAGCTACGTCAAGCATCCCACAAACAGGTAGAGACACACCGGAAGTTACAAGATTTGGAATTTAAATAAAATATATTTTTATTATTATTATTATTCTTTTATGTTATAAAATCCCATCTGTGTTGATAATTCCAATATAATGCAGGATACATTTTTGAGTACATCTGTAACTAGACAGAAACACGATCCACACAAGTATGTGAAAATGAAAATGAAAATTGGATCATTGCATTTTCATTTTTACTCAAATAACACACATGTGGAAAAGTATAATGCTCTTGTTGAATTACATTTTCATATTTGCATGATAATTTGAATAAAGTGCCATGAAAACTACCACTGAGTAGGCTAATTCTATGTCAATAAGCCACCTATGTGACATCTAATTTGATGTGAGGCTGACATCTGGTTATGCAGAGTTTATGTGGCAGAATCAGATTAAACATACTAAATAAATCTGATTTCTTAATTATATTATTGTTGAAAAGTAAATACACTAATAATATTAATAATAACTTTATTTGTAGCACTTTTCAATACAGGTGACAAAATGCTTTATAGTCAATGTAAAACATAATCAAGTTGACCTAAAATGAGCTAAAATAAGATAAGGACATACAGTGGTTTATAATAATCAATTTCTAGACACACAAAATCAAAATAAAATAAAATAAAAATTGGCTTCACACAGTAAAAGCTTTTTTGTGTAAAACTAGCCCAGATTTCTGGGGTCAGGATGACCTCATGGCATTACTAAGACTGATATTGCTTATTTTGACAAATCATATCATATTGCAATTAAGTCACAGGCCAAAAGAATTTACGAACTCGCAAGAAGTTGACGTATTTTATTGTGAAAATCCAAACCGGAACTAATGTTTAAAATGTGTCTGACTTGACATTGGTCACTTGTTGAGCGGGGCGCACACACAGGAAACCACGCAGCAATAATCTCATTTTACAAAGGATACGACTGTCTTCGGGGACACCTCTTTTATTTTAACCAGAAATATTTGTTCCTTTTCTAAAAGAAACGCCCAAACAGGCTAAAGTATTGATCTGGACTGAAAACCTAGAGGGGGCGCATCACAAGTGCTTATCATGTCTGGCGAAGAGGCTCCAACTCAGCAACAGCAGCCTGAGCAGGAGAAGAAACCCGACGACCCTCCGCCGGCTCCTTCTGACGCACAGCAGGATCCAGGGAGCAGCCCTGCGGCAGCCCCCGAGAGGCTTCTGTCCTTCCGCGCTCTGGTGCTGACGGGCTACGGGGGCTATGACAAAGTCAAGCTGCAGTTGAAGATGCAGAGCGAGCCGCAGCTCAAGCCGGGAGAGGTCCTGGTGCGCGTCAAGGCGTGCGGGCTGAACTTCGCCGAGCTGCTGGGCAGACAGGGGTTGTACGAGCTGCTGCCCACCCCGCCTGTCACGATGGGGATGGAGGGCTCCGGGGTCATTGAAGCAGTCGGGGAGGATGTGAAGGACAGGAAAGTGAGTAAAAGGCTTGCCGAGTGCACTCACACACCCACAAAATGCCACTATGCACATGAATAATGTCAAAGTCACGCGCTGTAGAGCTACAAAGGATGTGGTGTTGATAGGCTACCTACATCAGCTGAGTTCACCGACAAGTGTTTCTTTAGAGAAAGTGTGAAATCCGCATCCTATTGGTCTTCAGTGGCACATGGGTTCTCCTTACTGGTCAAGAAATGCTAGTAATCTTTTTCAAACACTAAACCAGATTAGTCTCCCCACTTATTTTGTGAAAGTTGTAGAGAAATAGCCTACAGAAAACCTGTAAATTTGCCTTTGATGCCTTTGATGAAAACAACAGCCATTACTTCACTGTTGAAGAAAGTCTATTAAAGATATTATGCTATTGTGCTATTTTTGGTGCATGTAACAGGTTTGCGAAGTGAAAAAGCCCAAAGTCCAGCCCAAAAGGAGTGCCCATCTCCCACAGATCTGCTCTGAACTGCCTGAAAACAGCTCGTTTGTTGTCCAGCCTTCCCTGTCATGCCTGTGACTAACAACACAGCAAAATACGCCTCATAATGCTCGCCTAGCGGCTAGTCCGACACGCCCTCAACAACACCGGTAGAAAAACACACTGAGCTGCAGCACACAGTGACAAGACGTCCGCCTGCTGCCTCCCCTCTCCCTTCCAAACATTAGTTACCCTCCTAAAGTTGTTACTGCGATGTAGAGACAGAGCTCAGTTAAAACTTTATGTCTGAAAGATACATGTGTTACAAATGAATAACTCACAACTATTGTTCCAGTCTATAGCCCCTTTTCCACTGCATGGTACCAGCTCGACTTGACTCACGTTAGTTTGGTTTTCCATTGTGGAAAAGTTGTACCTGTAGGCTACCTGCTTCTAGGTAGCCTACTTTTTTCACCTCCGTCGAGGTTCCAAGCGAGTTGAGTCGTTCCAGGCAACTCGGAACTGGGAAATTTCCGACCTCCAACTAGAAAAACTAACCTAGAACGCCACTTCAAGTCGGATTTCCTACTTGTGAACTCGGAGAAAAAATATGTACCCGGACTTGACGAGTAGCAGCCGAATGACGTCACACAACAATAGCAACTCCCATGGAAGCACACATTGTAAATGGTAAACCATAAACGAAAAGGCAAGTAAAGTATTAAATTAAAATAATACACACTAGTATCAAATAGTAAAACTGTATCATGTAAAATAATGTAGAAATATTTTGTCAATGTTATTAGGTAGCTGGTAGCAAACAATCTCTGAAAGTCATCTCCTCTACCCAAAAGTTATTCAGGAAAATGTTAAAAATGCCTAAACATTTGAAAACTTTATGAAGTATAGGCTAATTTACAACGTTTCTTCTCTTTTAAGGATTACCACTTCAGTTCATTGTTTTCATTAAAACGTCTCTAATTTTAATGAACACCAAGGACAGAGGGTGAAACTGGGTGTACACTTGACAAAGAGTTTGTCACGGTCAGTCGCTGTGGTTGGAAGTCAGAGATTTCAACTTGGACATTTTCCAGTTCCGAACTGTAAAGCGGAGTCTGGAGTCTGGAAAGCGGCAATAAACTGGCCAAAGAAACATAAGTTTGTCACGGTCAGACATGTTTATTGTTTACATTTAGCGTCATGCACCACCATGCAACTGAAAGCTATGAGGTCGGAAGTCGGATATTTCAACTTGGAAATCTCCCAGTTTCGACCGGTCTGGACCGCGGCATAAAATGTGACGTGAAAACACAGCAGACTGCTGATTCGTCACTATTCACTGCATCATTATTGCAGGCACTGGACAGAGGCAGCAACAGAAAGTTTTATATTGTACAATTTTCATACATTATTTCATCACTAAATCCACTTCTGAGAAGTTTTCAGGTGAGAAATCAGCTGTGTAGATTTCCAATATTTACAGTTTCAGGAAAAGTGATGGTGAAACAAAAATGTGCTTGATAGTTTTTGGAATTGAGAAGCTTCGCAAGTGGCAGCGGGGGAAGCCTGCGCCAATCGCGGCCACACCAGTCAGTGGCAGCGAGTTGAGCTGGTACTGGTAATGGAAAAATGGCACAGTTGATAAGCAGGTGAGGGGAACATACAGCTGAACCAAAGCTGTGTTTACCGGCTTCTCACGACCCGCCCTTCTCTGCTTCTGATTGGCTAGTAGCGCATGTGTAACTCCCAACAATGATCATGTAGAGGTAAAATGCATCACTCTATAGCTAAAACTAAGTCTTCAACACACAGGGTGAAAAGAGGAGCTACAGCAATGTGCAGTATGACAAAGAATATAGTGCTTTTTGAAAATGAAAATTCTGGTACAACCTCTAAATAAGATTATGAACCTGAAAATGAGCATAATATGACCTCTTTAATAAGTTCCTGTCATGCCTCAGGTCACAGTGGAAACAAGATTAGATGCATATGTGCTAACACCAAATAATTGATAAAACATAGTTATTTTTATATAAAACTCTCACAATTGCAGGGACCAATACGCTTTGCTAGAAAAAATACCTTTTAACAATTGATTAATTATGAAAAAAATTGCTTAATGCTTTTCTGTGGATTGACTCATTGAATCAATTGTTTCATTTCTGTATCTAACAATGCCATCTATTTAAGGCACTTATATTTTCAAATATCTCAGTGGACCTATATGTTGTATACACAGAATGAGAAAGCAGAACCCCTTGATCAATAACCTCCATCAGTCTAATGCATTCATGTAATGTGGTCTCATTATAAAAAAAAACAGTGAGCAGAGCTTTCTTGCTTCAAAACGTAACATTCTGCATTATGAATGGCAACAGTGTTTGATTTACTGTGTGTCCTTGAAGTGCTTTTACATTCTTCTCTTTGATAAGAGCTTTCCAGAGGTCGACTTTTAATCTGCCAAGTCTGCTGAAAAAGTGCAGAATATTCATATGCTGTGTGTTGTGCCTCCTTTAAAGCCATAAACCGATTCAAGAGCCTTTACTTTGGTTGTTTTTGTGCAATTTCTGCTTTTTGGGGGGGTCTGAATAAAATTAAATCCAGTCAGCTTCAGATCTATTCAAAACCTAAGGTACAAGGTAGATCCTTTTACAACACAGGTTTGTATAACGAGATTAAGTTGTAGTTTCCTTTATTCTAATTACAAAAAGCAAACATTATATACAAAAATGATAAACACTAGATGGGTGGATAAATAACTAGTCATAGAAATAAGTACCTATTCCCTGCAGTTAAAGCACATTTTCCTGAGATACTGCAAGGCTGATCCCAGAGCAGCCAGACGCTAAAGGCTCCACTGGGTATGTGTTCTGCGTTTTTTATAACAGCATATCGAGGATAAAGTCATAGTGAGTCATTGAGAGCCAAAACCTCCACAACCTCTTGTCACAGCTTTTGCATAAACTCTCTAGTGCGATTTGGCACCCCTACTGTTTTAGAGTGTAATTCACCGGACAGCTAAACAAGGAAAAGCTCGACATCTGTCTTGCATCCTTTCAGCTCTTTTAGCTCACGCCAACGAATAAAAGCTAATCCGATATTTACTCTTGTCTGGTCTCTTGCTCGGTCACTCTTTCTTTTTCTCTTCCTTGCTTCCTTTGATGTCTTCTTCGGTCTCCTTGCAGGCAATGCCATGATATCCATACTGAGAATACAGAGCTTTTTCCTTAGAACTTATATTGTATATAGTATATACTTTTTCTTTTTCTTATAGCTAGCTTGCTTAAGAGTTTTGTTGATGTGTTGTGGTGCCTTAAAGCATTGCGCTGTTCTTGCGATAGATGTCCTAGCTGGGATATTACATAGTGCCATAACCAAGTGCTCCGGGTCAAGCAGTAATGACAGAGACGCCATTCACCCTCCTACAAGTCAGCATGCCATCAAAATGAATTTGAAGCTGTTATTTTAAGATAGAAATACTACATTAATTTAATGTTTTTATATGTAAATCTACAACGGATGGCTGTATTCCTCTCAATTCCATCATTTTCAATAATTTCTTATCAATGTTTTCATCCTTCCACTTGGTTAAGGACCTGAATAAGTTTACCTATGATCTGCTATTCTGGCCGACGTTTTCACAAGAAATTAAACATTCAGTGCACCCTAGGCCCAGTTTGTGCCTCTCACTTAATAAGATTTGAGTTACATGCATCAGATCTTTTTCCTAATCCAAACAAAGATGGCAGCCGGAAACCACACATATCTCTTTGCTCAAATTTCACACCTTGAACCAAAATATAAATGTAACAACATTTATATTTGTTCTAATGGAGCAAGGACATATGTGTAGGTATTTCTGGTTGCAGCTACCTGCCTGGGATATACAGTTGCAACTTGAGAAACGGGATAAGAATCTTTTTACCGAGCAAGAGACGGAATATTTTTTTTTATCCTGAAAGGAGTTTGGAAATACTTTCAGAACGGCGTTGAGTCTTGTTAAATGACCCACTTGAGGTTTTCCCAAATAGCGGTAGTCTATACTGAATATTTTCTGGAAAATCAGATTCTTAGCTCTGTGACAGGAATGACACAAACTGGGGCAATGTGCATCCGTACACGCACCTCTGAGCTCATTTGCAAAGGACTTTAGTCAGCTATCGTGACTTGTTTCAAAGAGGATGTGGTACTGCCAGTTGTCGTTCCCACTTATAACTTGATTGTGAACATGACCATATTAAGCGCAAACATGAGACACAATCCATATTTAGCTGCAGTGTGAACAAGGCCTTAAAGTACCCACATGCTTCCTTAATTTACAGGTAGATACTTTTGCATCCCTCTTTCAGTCAGACATGTTTTTTCTAGGCTATTCGTAAGTTGTACACGTGTGTTTTATAGTACTACTGAAGCTCCTCCCTGTCCCTCTGTCAGTATGGAATTTCCCTCCTTCTCCACCTCCAATCCCACCCTCCTCTCCATCCCTGACTCTGTTTTCGGAGAGCAGGAATCCTATAAGGGGAGTGGTGCGTTCCAACATCTCTTCTGTTTTTGGGGAGAAGGAAGGAAGCAGCAAAACACAAGACACACGAGACGTGTAAGAATCTGGGTGGGGCTGCAGTGGGATACACATGTTCACAGAGCAGTAGATAATATCATAAAGGGAACTGTTGTCAGAACGGGGCTGATCCTGTTTTGATCGAGTCGGTCTAGAGCAGCGAGGCTTCTCCAGACGAGGACAGGAGGGTGTGCCTGTTTCATAAGATACTTGGGAAGCAGACAGACCAGACCCCTCAGATTTATCTTGTGACCCTTGGAGGGGTTGGGAACCACTGGACTAAACTACCGAAGTGTATTTACAACTAGCTCCAACTCAAGCTACCACATTAAAATGCTGATGCTTACACACTGGTGCATCAGTAGTAATAATCCAGTAATGTGTAATGTAGTGTAAGTGTCACACTTTACCATAATAGATTTTGTAGTGAAATAAACAGTTTGTTTCCACGCTAACTTCACTGTCACGTCACTTCAAACATTTCAGTTACCTCAGTTCATGTCAGCTGTCCAGGAACTGAGCTCAGCCTTTTTTAGATTGGCTATCATGCGTTTTTTCGTTCATCCAGCATGCGTTTCACAAGACCGTGGGTTGAGAAATTTAATCAACCGAAAAAACAAGCATCTGAGGTGGAAGTTAAAGCATAAGAACTGCAGCTGTTGGAGTTATCTCACTACAACAGACATGTGCAAAATGTGTTTGTGTGTAAATATTTGTGTGTGTCATTTGTGTATTGTCATGGGTTTGTGTGCATCAGGAAGTGGGTGTGGCTCAGAGCTCTTGAGGCTCTTTTAACAGGAAGCAGTGCAGCATTTACAATCAGATCAGACTTCTTTCCTGTGCCCTTCACTTTTTTGGCTTTTTTCGCAACTCTCACATCTGTGTGGAAGCAAGCAACACACAACATTTCCAATAAGCCCCCTTCTCTGAGCTCATATGAACAGGAGGTTTGATGTAATCTTGTTAAAAATACATGGACCGTGTTTGAGTCATGCGTGAGGAAGCCATGTCTCCAGAAATACATTTCTGGACTAAAGACTTAAAAAGATAAATTTAAAATAAAAAAAACTAAATAAAAGCCAAAAAGACTGAGTGCATTTAATTAATACAATTTAATCTCACAGCTTGCCTTTAGAAATAATCCATTTTCAATATGCATGTTTGACCTGAAACAATCAGTCAGTCAAAGGAAAATTAATCTTCTCAGTCATTTTTGAAGCAAAAATGAAAAATATTTGCAGGTTCCAGCTTCTCAAATGTTTAAAATGTTGCTCAGTGTTCAATGTTGTCCACTTGGCAATTTTAAAGGGCATTTAATAGATATATAACAATCAGTCAAGAAATTATTCATCGATAATGAAAATAATAATTTATTGCAGCCATAATTTCAGTATGTAATGAACCTATTAAACATTTGAGTTTAGTTGCCTGCCAAATATCACAAGGTTACTACTGTAAAATCCTTCCTTCGTATGGATGAATGTGTATGTTGGCAGAGCACTAGTGTAGTAACTGGCCCTCATGTCATTCAACAGCAAGCATACATCAGACTGCCTGCTTGACCTAAATTTTTCCCATTTGACTGGATGCACAAGACAAGGGCAACATGGCAGTGGCACAAGAAATTGAGCTCATGGAAGAGGCAGTTACTTCTCTCTTTCATGTTTACACAACATCTGTTTTATACTCTTCCCTTCGCAGTCTTGAAGAGTCAGTTGAAATCATGTTTTCACATTACCTCTAATGGCCATGCAGCTATTTTTGGTTTTATTTGTCCAGGTTTTGAGATATCTGTCTGAGATTTTTCCCTCCATCCTAGTACAACAGAGGTGATGGGAATTTTAATTTTATCTTTTCAACTGAAGAAATAGTAGAATAGAAATTGTGGATTATCCATCTAGCAAGGCTGAAGACTGTTTAAATATACTTTTTTCAATATTGCGAACACCACAAATAAAATTCCATTTGACCTCCACTGTGCTGGAGTGAAGACAGACATCTCACAGACAGATAGAAAACTCTCTGTGTGGCTAGATACCATAGAAGTAAGTGAGAAAATGTGTTTTACATATTTGCTGTTAAGGTGATGTCAAGAACTTAAGGACTTTAGGAAATAAATGTTGTGTTTTAGTTGGACAAACACATCATGACCACCAAGATCCTCTCAGTAACTTGGTAGCCCCCCCCCCCCCAACACTCACACACACACTACCTCTCTTCCTCTGTCCTCCCTCAGGTCGGGGATCGTGTCATCGTGATTAGCCGCAGTGGCATGTGGCAGGAAGTGGTTGTGGTGACCGCTAACCACACCTTTCCCATGGCCGAGCAGATGAGCTTTGAGGAAGGGGCTGCTCTTCCTATTAACTACATGACGGCCTACATGATGCTGTTTGAGATGGCAAATTTGAGGCCGGGCAAGAGCGTTCTTATCCACATGGCAGCAGGTAAGACACATACAATGCAGGCTGAAAACCTAATGCACTAAGCTGCATCAGTGATCAAATGCCCTTTCCCTAGGTGTTGTTTGAAAATATGACAGTATAATAATGAGACTCTCTCAAGTCGGTGAAATCTAACAAGTTAAACATGTCTCCAGTTTTGCTTCTGCTCACTTTTGCCTTCTTTGCTTTTGTCCCCTTGTCACTTCTAAAGAGTGTTTTTTTATGTGGCAAAGCATCTAAAGTGTTGCTTTTTTCCCCATAGGTTTTTGAAGAATCAGTGCCATTTAGTGCTGAAACCATTAACCAATTAATCAAATAGAAAAATGTTATGTGAGGAATAGGATTTGCCACTTTTTCTGTCTTATATCATTGAATTATCATTTAATTGAATATCTTTTCATTTCTGGCTGTTTGTTGGACTAAACAAGCAATGTGAAGACCTTAGGCTAATTGAAATTGGGATGGACATTTTTCTGTGTTTTTCATATATCAAACAATTAATAGGTTAAAAAAATACATCCACAGATCAATCAATAATGAAAATAATTGCTAGTCACAGCCCTGTATTTATAATTTAAATGACTTATTAATCAAAACTGTAATTTTTAACACAATTCATCTCCTCAAACTAGATCAGTGATCTCCACCATGTTGTACGGTCGGATAGACACTCTCCCCGGTTATTTAATTGTGAAGTATCTCCCCTTGTCTCCTCGGTAACCTGTGAAGAGTCACACAGCTTGTTCAGTCCAGGTCACTAATCACTTCTCTGAATGCAGTCGCATTTCAAGAATTATCAACCGAGAGACCAAAAGGTCATAGGTGAAGGTATTGTGTGTGTGTGTGTGTGTGTGTGTGTGTTTTATTCATAGAATGACAAACAGGATCATTATCAGGCATGGTTGCTTTGGCAACACCTGACATTGCAATAAGGGACTCCAACACTGTAACAAGCAATTATGTCTTGTTTATTGTAGAGGATTGACTGTCCAGTAGTATTGCAAAATTACAGCAGGATGGAAATAATTGATATCCACTTTTAAAAGGCCCTTCTTATTATGAGTGATGGGCTCCAATGTAGATATGTATGTGTGTGTGTATATATTTAATCAACATCCTTTACCTTTTTAAAAAGTCACTGGTTCTTCGTGTCATCTCTAGCTTTTGTTTGTCTGAATTCAAGATGCTGCGGTAACTCAGATAGCTCATTATTTGTCAACCACTCTGGAGTCTAAGTGGTCAGTTACTGTCAGCATCCACCATCGCGGTCTAGTGCTCTCTTGCATCCCCCCTTTCAGAGGCTATGTTTCAGTGTTGAGTGGGCGGGTGTCTGTCAGCTGACCTGTATGAATCAGACACATGAGGCAAGGGTGAAGAAAAGGGCAGGAAGGATTACTGGTGAGCCTGCAGCCAACATTACGGAGAACCTTTCACTGTTAAACAGTACAATGCCATAGAGACCAGAAAGCACCGCTATTTCAGCGGTTTGTTCTTTGGTCTTCCAAGCTTTCAACCACCCTGAAATCACATCACCAGCCACTGTAGACGTGAGTGTAATGCCACTACTCAATCCGTCAAACCACAGGAAGTCTTTTCTACCAGAAACTATAAAACTGAATAACTACCCCCCACCCCACCCTTTGCATGAGGAACAGCTGAAATCAATATCATGTGCAATATTACTTTTCAATATCATTGCCAATGCTACTTTTCAATTTTAGTTAACTTATTTAAATGTATCTTACTTTTCTTGTTTGTTTTTTTTAAATTAGGGACTGGTGTTAGAGTTTTGCTCGTTATACTTTATAGTTACTACTCTTCTGTTCTTATGTTATTGTAATATAGAGCAATCTCTGGCTAGGGTCAATTGATAGCAATAATTATCACGATAAATGTCAAATCATTATTTCTTTCAAATTTAAAGCCAGATTTTTTTTTAAACAAATATGCATGAGTAAAATTAAGTAAAATCTTTTTTTAATCCTGTTTCCTCAACAACATAAATATCTTAATAGAAAAATTAAGTGCTAATTTGTTCATGATTCAACTGAATTAAATCATACTTTTATTGAACATTTGTTATTGCTATTGTTATTGATGAAAATTACAATTATCATTATTGTTTTATTGCCCAGCCCTATCTCTGGCACAAGAATTTCCTTTGGGATTAATGAAGTTCTATCTTTTTATATCTTACTGAATGAATCTGACCACAATCCCACCACTTTTAAAGTTGAATCTATTGTACAGGTTAACACCTTAAAATCCAGTTCTCCCTTATTCATTTCTAAATAAGAATAGCTCAAATGTTGAAAAACCATTGTATTATGACTGTCTGACAGTAACACATGCACTATATATTCTGTATCAGCTTGTTCCAACACTAAATTAGTGAGTGATTTGAGATTTCTCATGGCTGCCATTCCTTCAAATTGAAATATTTGTATTGTATGTGCATCATTTTATTCATATTTCCCCAAATTCAAGTGGACGTAACATCTTTAGAAAGTTTGGTGTCTCCACTCAAATTTTAAAGAAAATTCTGTGGGTTTTGAGTGATGCTTTGCTGCACAGCATGAGTTTTGAATGACTGAGGCACTGGTGGGGTTCAGCACTGGTGGGGTTCAGCACTGGCATTTCACAGGTTTTAGTGCAAAGTCTGACAAGGGTTTCACCTGCACCCCAACTGCAATCCACAAATATCACTATCGGAAGACATTTCAATCACAAATAATCTGGTAAAAATGGATCAAAACACTGACTGTTTCTTAAAAAAATCTAATTTGTGGGTGAGTTGATGTGCAGTCACTACAGATACTGTTGTCACAACACTGACTGTTGCATGTATAGCCTTGCATGTATAGTGATATGTGCATAACTATACTCCTTTATGGTTTGTATGTCAGTTTTTTACAAAAGGACATGACAAAAAACTGTATTAAAAATAACAGTCTCCAGTCAAATCTGGATGCATCTTTTGGTGTTTGTGTAGTTGTGGCAGATCACCTGTTCATAGCTTATGTCTGACCTGTTGAACAGCATAGTAATGGAAATTGAAACCTTTGTCTTCAAGATCATTTTAGAAGAAATCTGAGTTGCGTTAAAGTCTGGATTTAGATAACAAAATAGTGTAACGATTAATAATATTTTTACAAATCTGCAAAACCCACATAATTTTTGACAATAAAAAATATGGTTATATTCACTATATTCCACACCAACAGCAAAACAAACACGTCCTTGGTGCTGGTATCATGAGTGATATTAGATCCTCTCTAGTATTTATTAGGTGCTTAGTAAAGCACATATGAGTCAGCCAGGAAGTAGCTTTGTTCGCTGATTCTGTCTATTAGGTCAGCACTGTGCTAACACAGAACTTACAGCCATTCATTGTTTGATGATTAAATCTCTGACTGTTTCAGAGAGGGATCACATGTAGGTTGAAAAGCTTTATTCTGAAAAGTGAAACACCCGCAGTTGCCACTATTCTCATTTCTCTCTGTGTTGCTTCTCTACACATCTCCAGGTGGCGTTGGTGTTGCTGCTACCCAGCTGTGTCAGACGGTGCCAGATGTGACCATTTTTGGCACGGCATCAGCCTCCAAACACGAGACCATTGCCCAAGGCGGGGTTACTCACCCAATCGACTACCGCACCAAAGACTACGCGGAAGAAATACGCAACATCAGCCCCAAGGGTGAGAAAACACTCACACATAGAACACTAATCTTTGCTATATATAGTATTTCAGTGTCTTTTTTGAATATCAAAAGCTTTTTATCTTTATTTTTCTGTCCCATCCTATCCCTCTTTTTATTCTGTTTCTCTGCAGGAGTGGACATTGTCCTTGACCCACTTGGCGGTTCAGACACCCAAAAAGGATTTAGTTTGTTAAAACCTCTGGGCACACTTATAGTCTTTGGTAAGACATTTGGAAAGAGAAAAACAAGTTTTAATGCATTTGTTGAATCTGCCTTAATGTATGAATTACTTAACTCTTAATTGTAATGATGCTGATTTGCATCTTTTTATCAATGTGAATGTTCTTGAAAGGTAGCTAACAGGTAGGAAAATACATTCATTCAAGTAAAAATGTAAGATATTGTACTTTACATGAATGTTTCCATTTCATGCTACTGTATACTTCTGCTCCACAACAGTGCAGAGGGAAATGGAGACCAGTTACAACAGTGAAATTCTACTTATACATTAATGGATCAGTAATAATAATATACTGTAATAGGTACTTAAATAGCACATCTGTAGGGGCCTTTTTTCCCCCACTATGATTACTTTTACATTTGATACTTTAACTACATTTTGCCAATAATACTTGTGTACTATTAATATTTATGGTCAAAAATGTTTTCCAGATAAAAAGAAAATTCATATTATTTGATATTGATAATTATCACGATAAATTTCAAATGATTATTTGTGAACTTTGCTCCTGAGTAAAAGTTGAAGAAACCAGATGGTAAATTGTGGTTTTAAAGTATTCTTTATGGTCAGAACATGACAAACACTCCTCAACAAAATAAATATCTTAATAGAAAAATTAAGTGCAAATCCATTCATGATTCTAATTAACTAAACAACATTTATTGAACATTTATTGAGGAAAATTTTAGGATCTAAAAACTTTCCTCATCACTGGCAGACAATCAGATACTTGGTGTGAGGTTAGACATAGTAGCCTACAACTCTCACACCTCCCAAAGAAATCTCATTTGAAATTAAAAAGGGAACAATATTATTCCACTGGAAAGAAAAGTGTGAATTATGGTTTTTCCTTTCTCTTTGTGAGGTCAAATTGGAATTCATTGGTTGCAATTTGATTTACATCTGTCGGTGCACAATGATTTCTTGTATACTAACTAAAAATATCATGAAAATAAGTAGATAGTACACACTGTTATAAGTATACTCAAAAAAACTAAATCCTGGTGCAAAAATTTAATTGGGACACAGCTGAAAGACATCTTCATCATCTAATTTTCTACAAGACAGCTATTTAAAATAAATTATTTTCTGCATGATTTTTAATCTATTCCTTTGTCTGTTATTCTAGGTGCGGCCAATTGTGTGACAGGCCAGAAGAAGAACCTATTGGCCATGGCAAAGACTTGGTACAACCAGCTCTCTCTCACTATGCTGAAACTGAAGCAGGCCAACAAGGGCATCTGTGGCTTCCACCTCGGCTACATCAATGATGACGAGCTCCTGAGCAGGACTATGTACAAGCTGCTGGAGCTCTACAGGCAGGGAAAGATCAAGCCCCGCATTGACTCATGCCATCACTTTGAGGAGGTACGTTTGATCATGTTTTAAATAAAATGTGAAAGATTTACTGCTTTTTAAGGCATGCATGATTGCACTGTTTGGGCTGAGGTGAAACAGCATCTGACTCCACTGCTCTTTGCTGTTCTTGTCAATTAAAGGCAAACAAAATATCTTTAAAAATAAAAATAAATAAACTTTTAGTGTCATAGTGTATCATATAGTGTAATCACTTGAATTAGATGAAAAGATTGATACCCCTCTCATGTCTGTAAGCTAGGCTACAGACAGAACATGGTTAGCTTAGCCTAGCATAGAGACTGGAAACAAGGGGACAAAGCTTGCCTAGATCTGTCCAAAGGTAAAAATCCATCTTTCTATCACTCTAAAAAATTCACTATTAAACATGTTATATCTCCTTTGTTTAACCTGTAAAAAAACAAAGTGAAAAAAATGATAATTCACCATTTTATGGTGGATTATCTAGCAGAGTATTTCTTGGCAGGATGCAGCAGCTTCTGGAGTCTCCCTGCAACTGTCCCTTGCCAAGAAATAGTCTGACACATAAGCGAACCCCCCCATAAAACAACGTGTTGTTTTTATACTTTGGTTTTTGCACAGATTAAGCAAAGGAAAAATAACATATTACTTAGTAAGCTTTAAATGTGCTTGCAGGCAGATTTAGTTAACTTTGGACAAAGCCAGACTAGCGGTTTCCTCCTGTTTTCAGTCGTTATACTAAACTAAGCTAACCAGCTTCTGGCTCAAGCTACATATTTATCGTTCAGACATGAGAGTGGAATTGATCTTTTCATCTAACCCTTGGCAAGAAAGTGAATAAGAGTATTTCCCAACATGTCAAACTATTTCTTTAAGGTTTTGAGTTTTAAAAAGTACTTAATCTCAGCTGCAGGTATTCAGACGTGATGAGTGTACATCCACTGTGGGACTACAGCCCCCCTACAGCCCTTCTTGTGCGTCCTCCTCACTCTGTGTACGGTAGATGAGGAAACTGCCATTCCCTCATCAGATTAGTTTGCGCTTAAGGTCCGTTGCTAGGTGACATCCACTACTTATGGGGGATATCTTTGTTTTGAGTTTCTCTGGCTGGCTTCAGGGACAAGCAGGAGTGTGATGCAAGACAATCCTGGCTGTGTTGCAAGCCGGAAACAGACAATAGCTTAGGCAGGAAATAATACCAATGGCAGATGGCAGCGATACATAGCATAGAAACCCATTGACATTAATCTTCCTTCTCATTTTGACCAGTATTAGCGTGTGCTCCTATAGGCACACAAAAATTGCCCCATTAATATAGTCTTTAGGAGATTATCTTTTATTTACCAAGAAAACAAATTCTGGTCATGCTGCTGTTTTTGATGGATTTGATTTATTTATGGTCAACAAGACACATAAAATCCAAGGGATAACACATATTTCCACCATGATCCTAAGATTTTAAAAAGCAAGACAGAAAAAAAAAATTTAAAGCACTAATGACATCACACTCAATTAGATAGTTTGTTATTGCTGTATTTTAGCATTTTGAAACAGATGTTTTTGAGTTAAGGAACCTGTTTTTGTTCATACTTTTCTTAAAGCTAAGTGTTTTAGCGCCTTTTAGCTAATTTTGGGGGTTTTACATCCCACAACAGAGCTAAAAAGAGAGTGAATATTAGACTTATTTTCATCAGGTGGACACAAACACAACCATCTCTGCTCAATGTAAAAAGAAGCAACCGTTAAAGTTATAAACAATTTTATTTACCGCTTGTGTTGTGCTTCCCCCAAGTGGCTTAAAAATAAATAAATGCAGGTTTAAGCGTTTAGTGTGACACCTTCGACATGCCCATTAAAATTGTAATATTCTGTTGTTGCTGACTAAGAAAACTTCAGGGTTTTAGTGACGCACTTCATCAGAGATTTTTGGAGACGTTCGAATGACACCTGCACTATATTTTAGGAAGAAAAAGATTACCTATTGTGCACATCTGTTCTACTCCTGTCTTTTCTCAGGTGGCGGATGCCATGAGGCGCATGCACGAACGCCTAAACATCGGGAAAGTCATCCTTCTTCCTGAAGCTAAGAAGGAGGAAGAGAAGCCAAAGTCCGACCCTGAGCCGGTAGAAAATGTGGAAAAAACTAAAGCTGCCGCCAACGAGAAGAAAGAAGAAGCTACAGAGGAACTTAAAGCAGAGAAAGATTGAGTAAGAGTGTTTATTTGAATGATATTTTCATGCACTTCCTCAGTAAGTTCCCTGTTGTTAAATTGTCAAAAAAAGGAAAGAAAAGCAAGATGCCGTGAATTCTTTGACTGTGTCAATATTTACAAATGTTTATGAAGGTTTTGTTTTCCAATATGTCTATAGTGTAGCGTCTATGTTGGGATACTTGTGATTTAAATAAAAATAAACTGTATTCTGTCACATTATGTGAGGAATAATGTATTCTGATTACAGATGGTTGTTAAAAATGACATAGCGAAGGGGTATCTTAGGGTCCCCATGACAACAGCTCAACAACAGCTCATAATATTTGTAATGATAGCAAACCAAGGCCAGTATAGCTTTGTAGAAGCTAAAAGTAATGCATCAGATTGGTCAACACACCATGTCATGATTTAGATTACCCATCATGCATTTTAGCCAACATTATATATACTTAATTATATTGCAGCATGCAAAAGGAAAGCCTATATCAGAAATTTTCCCTGCAACTATTTGGGATATTATATTGTTATTCTTATTATTATATTATTATTAAAAATTAGTTAAAGATGGATATAGTAACTTTTTCAAGTGAGGACCATCTGTAGAGGTGCTATAAAATGTTATTCAGTGATACGCTTCATTTGTGTATGCTTTTTCCAAAACAAAGAACACAAAGGTTGAGCTAAATGAAACATTTCCATAAAAATGTTACTGGCAAGTTTATACATTAAAAATCAGTTTTATTCTTTCTTTGTTTTGTTATTCAGAATGTTTATATTTCACAGCTCTATTAATTTATTTGGGAGCTGATGTGAGGCAGTTATTTTCTATTGTAAGAATAAGAGCATAATTGCGTAATTTGTAGAATTTTTATGCATTTAGGATAAAAAAGTACTCTGAGCTGCTTCATACAAACCGGCCATGGTTCTGTCTGAAAAAGATCTGTCTACAAACTAACCTGAAATTAATTTCCCAGAATTTTGTCTTTTTTAGTTTCAGGCATCATAGCTCAAATCAAAGTGATTTGAATGTAATCAGAATACATTACTGCATTTTGGTATTTCCTTGTTATAGATTATTAATTTGATGAAGTAATCCAAGCCTGTTTCATCAGTAAATATAAGTGTAGTGATCTTTAGTCAGGTTTCATGCATTGTGATGCACTACTCAAATTTAAGTGTAATTACGAGACGGAAGTGTGTTTGCACATCCTCTCCTCTTTGATGAATGTTGTTAGACCATTGTCTCTCTTTGGAAAGCCCAGGTCAGTATTGTATTGTAGTTGTAATTGTTGTATTTTTCTTGCATATCCGTGCCAACTTTCACCACTGCCATCAAGCCAACTGTGAATAACAATTAGCGGGACTTCCCTGCCTTGGCAATTACTCGTAGGTTTTCTTCCAAACAATGTCATGCTGAACTTGAGCTGAAACTGTTTGGCAAGCCATGTGGCGGCTGGTTTTCTCGCCTCGATTTTTGTCCTATGATTTAGCTGCTTTCTTAATTCCTACATTGCCTCTTCAAAATTAAAGTGATTAGTGCCAGGTTTACAGAGCATACAGAGAGTAAGTGTCTTAGTGATCCTTCCTGTATATACAGGGAGTAGGTTAAAAAGTTTTGAAGAAAAAATCATTTTATTAAGCTTCAGTCTTCTCCACAGTAATCGTTTTATGTTTTTTTTTAAATGTATTGTTGACTGGATGACCTTAAATAATGGAGTTTGGGGTCAGTAATTCATAATGTTTTGTCCAGCTGTGGGTTAAATTCAGTGCTGTGACACAGAAGACGCTACCAAAGCAAAAGGGAAAGTTTTCCCTCCCTCCACACCAGAGCACATTCCTCTCCCCACCCTCTCAGTCCTGCTTTCTGTCTCTCTCTGAAGCTGAACTCTCTCAAAACACCCTCCTTCTCCAGCATACATTGTTTTGATCTCTTAAAAAGCACTTGTAACAAAAGTAATGCTTTATGTTATTTAGATTAGTGACATGCTTTTATTTCTTTTGGCCACTTGGACAAGTATTGGCCAGGTTTCTATCTCCTAGTATGATGTAAGTTCTGATGTGGATTGTGAGTGGGAACTGGAGTTGTCTCATTGTGATTATGTGAAGTTCATCTTGTTACAAAACATCCTGTGGGAGAGTTTTAACTCTTTCGAAATTTGTTTTGGGTGTTTCTGTACTTATTTGTGAACCCACAAGCCTTATGTTTGCCTGCATGGTTGATGGAAATGTTACCAACATTGAGTTTCAATTTAACCACTGACCCAAATAGAGGATTTTGACAAATGAGTATGTTGACAAGTAAGCAGATTGTTCTCCAGATTTGAAAGAGCAATTGGTGAAGATAAAACATGTAAAAACATATTGGAGCCTGCCAATTCTTCTTGCAAATATGTCTGTAATGCTAAAAGATTTGCAGATTGCAGTGACTTCCAGAGAACATAGCAACAATACAACATTGTGCTTTGTAACCACTGACCTTCAAAAATGGTTGTCTAAAATGTGAGGAGTGTCATGTTTCTCATAATGATCTGACAGCAGTAAACTGATACAGTATTCATGCAGCCAGGGACATCTAGTGGTCAGTGAAGAATTGTGCCTTTGACAAAATAATACTAAATACTTTCTACAATGTTCCCTATGAACAAAATGTACTGTAGCCTTGTCAAATGTAAAACATCATGAAATAAGCTCGTTTACAGACACAAAAAGCTGAATAGAATTCCATACTAATTTCAAATGAACCTCCTCAGTTGGACAAATGTTTTATACATCAAAATAAGACATTACATTTTTTTTAATGGGGTCAGAGTCCTACACGTAAAAAGAAAACCTTAAGCCATGTTAACACCATTCAAAACAATCACAGCCCATTCTGCTCTCAGAACATTCTGAGCTTATTCAAGCACACTTTATCCCCCATTCACGCTAAACATATGTACAATAACCATAATTTGCAACATTATAAATCTGATTATGACTAGTCTTTGTGCTGTTACTTAAAGATTTAATGTGTTATTATATTCATGATGGTGATGGAACAACACTGCCTTTTTCATTTTTATACCCTACACACTTTTATGCCTTTTGTGTTATGGCACTCAACCTGTATGTTAATAAAGTGTTATCACAATGTTCCTCTAAGCTTGTGAATTACTAAACTGATAAAAGGGACCTGTTAAAGGGATAGTTTGGGTATTTTGTAGTAAGGCTGTGAGGTACCTGCAGTAAATGGCCACCAGCTTGACCTCAGTTGGTAGGGAAGCAGATCAATGGCCTGATGTGGATGGGGCAGCAGAAAACAGTGCACAGCACATTTGGTCTTATGTGTAGGAATACAAAAGTTACATGTTAGTACAAAGAAACTGTCCGACACTTAAACTGATTTTTTTTAGTTTTAGGTGGGCCTTTTATATGTGGCTAAAATGTTTTTCTGCTGCCTCTGCCCATTGCTCTGCATCCCTGGGTAGCCAAAAACACTTAAAATGCCCAAACTATTCCTTTAAATTTACGCCTAAGACTGGGTCTAGTCTAATCAACCTAAACGAAACCAAGAAAACAAACCAAAGGTGTGACCATACTGTAGTTAGTTACATTTAAATGTGCCATTTGTAGTATATTTTATAATTCTTTGTTTGGCAGCCAGCAGGGGTCCTCATCTGATAATGTTTGAGGAGACACTGACAGCTGCTCAACAAACTAATGGACCATGCCAGTGTTTTTGCAAGTTATAAATCATTTACTAAACATCACTTAGTTTGTTACCATTTTACCAACACAACTAGCTATCAACATTATCTTTTGACCTGTTAATAAAACTGGTTTGGATTGCAGGTTATTGGCCTTACATTGTCCATCCAACCATCCATCCATCGTCAACCACTTATCCTGCGTACAGGGTCGCTGGGGGCTGGAGCCAATCCCAGTTGACATCGGGTGAAAGGCGATGTACACCCTTTTATTTAGGTTTTGTATATATAACAGTGTCTGTGTTGCCACTGTCAGTACATAAGAACCAGGTCTGGCCCATTCTGAGAAAATGGAGGCTCTTTGGCTTCACATCTGATTTCAACATGTCTGCTTAGGTCAAGCATCTCTGATTCAGCTTCCTGTTCTTCTGTCCAAGAAACCAAAACATGTGAGGAAGTTCCTATGATCATGGGTGACTGATGTGGAATTTGGTGACCCGTGCTCTATTTTTCAAACATGTTTTCAGCTAACCCAACATTTATTTGTGAATTCTCACGCAGCTAATTTGGTTATTTGAACGCATTTTGAGGGTTGATATATTCATCATGGATGAGGCTGATTGATTTGTAACAGATGTCATGAAGTAGGTGTGTTGAGAACCCACCCAGCATGAACTGGGGCAAAATATTTGGGGGCATCTGGATCTCTTTTTACATATCTTCCGGCGTTGTTATTGGTGTTACATTAATTAAATCAGTTTTAGTGTCCAAATGACAGATTCTCATATTAATGTCAAATTAAAAGGAATTAAAAATCTTTTAGTTGAGTTTATAACTTTTTGCTCAGTTTCTGAAACTACTTTTGATTTGGTTCATTTTTGGTGTAAAAACTTTTATACTGTTGTAGGCTTATATGTTGTTGTTTTTTATATTTTTATTGCAGGTTATTATTGGGTACAGTCCACATTGGAACATAAAACATAACAGCGGCATAAAATCTTGAATGCATCAATGGTTGAGGTAAATAAAGAGCAATCCTCATGCTAGAAAACTAGAGAACAAACTAAGGGAACAAAACTAGAAGAACAAAAAGAGAGTATTTAAAAATTAGATAAATAAACACATATAAAACTACTACATTAACAGGATTAATTTTGTCAGTTGTTTATCCTACGCCCTCACCCTCCCTCAGACCTCTTTTCACTGACTCTAATTCTTTTATTAGGAAAATTGAATTGGGATATTACACTATTACACTCTGTTATCCACGTTTGAGGAACGAGGCCCAGTATTTTTGTCTGAACATGTTAGTGTTTAGTGTTTTTTTAAGAAGGACAATTTAAATGCCATAAACGCCTAAGAAATCCAGGGTTAACTATTTCTCTTTTTAGCACTTTTCAAAACATTAAACATTTTTTGTTATTATAGGTGCCATTTCAGATTGCTGTTCTACAAAGGATCACATTGATAAAGTGCAGGAAAGAATTAGATTATCATAAATGCAACTCAGTTTTCTTGCATTTGGAAAGATTGTCACAAGATAAATTAATATCCTTATTTAAAGTCTGTAGTATTGCAAACACTATGTGCAAAGGTCAAAAGTAGATTGTAATACATTGCAACAGTGTACTTCTACAGCATACATGTAAAGTACCATACATGTGACTCAAACATCAATTTCAGCCTTTTTATATACAATCTATAGTTTCATTTACATTTTTATCCAAAGCAACTTACAATTGCTATATATCTCAGAGGTCGCACACCTCTGAAACAACTAGGCATTAATTGTCTAGCTCAGATACACATTGGTGTCTTAGTGGATTCAAACCCGGGTGTCTCACACCAAAGGGTTTGTGTCTTATCCATCACCCCATCATCCCATCATCCCATCACCACCCCTTTCTGTGTACAACTCAAAAGGGGCTGAGCCATGGTCAGTGGAAAGTCTCCCAGCTGGTACTCCTGAAACATTAATGGGTGCTCTGCCTCCAATACCAGTGTGATCAACATGATGGCAGCTAGAGTTACTGTTTAAATTAAGATGCAGGCAGACAAAAAGTTGTACATTATAAGAAGCACTCACATACAAGTCCTCTGCAGTCCAATCAAAAGCCATAAAAGATGAGGGGTACTGAACATAACATGAGTTGAGAGGCTGCGATGTTCTGATTCAGTAATAGCGTAATGCTTGTTATCCCCTTTCTCTATCAGCATAGTATGTAACTCATGTCACTTATCTTACTAAGAGGTTGTCCAGCCCTTTGTACAGCAGATACTTAACACACGGTTGGGAAATTAGTGGATTACCCTTGGCTGTCTGCCAAAGAGTATTACACTTGTAGCTGCAGCTGAATTAGGCCAACAGAAATGACTCAATTTATTTTTAGACGGACATTCCACCACACGGCAAAGTGACATACAGAACTAAAACACGTGTCTCTACCACAGTGTAACACTCCAGACACACATGGAATCATGGCGTTGCATTTACTCTCTTTTTTCTTATCACCTGTATTGTTGGTGTTCTTCCTGGATCATGTGGTTGTTTTTACAAAGGTCCAGTTTGAATATCCACAGGCTGTGACTGCCCTCTTCAGGTGTGCTCATTCTCTTGGGCTTGGGCACTTGTTGGTATGTTGTCAACACAGTGGTGCAGGGTTCTAATTATACCTAGCTTGTGCTAGTAAATTATAGTGTCTTTGTGGGGGTTTCCTGTATACTCCAATTTGCAGGCGCCTGTCTTCTTAATGTGTAATGCACAGTCCAAGAAGACCAAACTGTTGTTGCTGAAATCCTCTTCCACAAAATTGATGGGTTTTAGTTTTGATCTATGGGTCGTTCATATCTGTCTCAGTGCTGTTTCTCTTAAGGCGTTCATGGTTCTGCTTTCTACTTCTTCCATGTAGATGTTGCCCACAATAGGGGATACTGGTGAGCACATTGCACAGTCATACTTCTGTCTTTCGTATATCCCGTTGTACTTGAAATTGTGTTCAGGCATGGCAGTCCATTGTGTTCATACTACCGTGCATAATCCTTTATCAGGAGGAAGGATAGGAATGTTTTGCTCAGTGATGTCACAGCCTTCTTTTTCTGGATGGTGAGGTTGGAAGGGGGTGCCTTTGCGTTGGGATGCCAATACTTTCAGCCTAAGCTGCTTCTGTTTCTGTTGAGTTGTTTTTCCTTGTGGCTAGATCTGTTGCCGTGATAAAGACAACTACTGAGCTGCTATGGAGTGATGGTGAAGTTTAATACTGGACAGAACGTCTTGCTCTGGTTGGATAAGTTCCCTGTCTGACAGGTTCTTCACAGTGTGCAATCATCTTTCTTTGGCCTCCAGGTAAAAACTTACCTGGAGAATTCTAGATAATTCTACACTGCACAAAATAGAGGACAGATGGGTGAAGAACCTGTCAGAGCTGTTGTACATATTTTAGACCAGGAGGACAGATGGTTCAAAAGAGGAGTGAAACAGGCCATTTACACCAGAGAGGCCGTTGCTAAACAGAGGAGGAGGTCTAAGACAATACTTAGAAATTACGTGGATGCTTGACTTGACTTGAATAAATAAATAATAATAATAATCATTTCCTTTACTCCACTACATTTGAATCGGTTCCAAATGTAGCGGAGAAAAGTAATGCTTTTATGATGCATTAAAACTAATCTGACAAGTACAATTGACTCAAAAAAGTTACTTAAGTACATGTAACAGAGCAAATGTAACTCGTTACTACCGTCCTCTGTCTAGCAGTCAGTCAGAACTGAAGAAGCTTCTTGGATGAGAGGCAAAACATCTTCAAGTGTTTTCAACCAAGTCCAGCTGCCCTTGGTTTTAACCTACATTGGATCATTATGAAAGTGTTTACTGAGGTAATAAATCAGGTGAGAAGTCGGGTAATGTACTCATAAACTTACATACTATCTGACTTCTTTTCACCACCAGTGGAATTGCCCCCTGCTGGCCACTAGAAAAACTACTGGTGACGAGCTTGACTGGTGAAACTTTCAAGGATGACAGTCTTATTTCCCAGGCAGAAATAACTGTTGAACCTCTGGCTCCCCCATTGAATTCTAATGTCTTGGATGGGTGTCTCCTGGCCCGGGTCACACATCAGACATGTCCGGTGCTTCTCATTCTCTTAGGAAATCATCAAGAGCAAATCAGTTTTCAACTCATCTTGTCTCCCCTCACTTCTTGGACAGCTCTCGCTCAGATTGCAAAACCAAATCTCCTCCGCTCACTTTTATGTTATATTATTATATATAATAATATATCAAATACACAGTTCTTTAAATGAAGCTAGCTCTGTCTTTAGACGAAGTTTGTTGGTCAGTGACACAATCGCAAATAGATGGCAATGCACTAACAATGGACCACACCTAATTTTAAGACCACCACTCCCATGGGGGCAAGTACCCTACATTTGCTACCTACACAACCTGGGCACTGGGCATGAAAATTACAACTGCAATGACTGGAAACTAGCAATGACACTTGTGTCTGCTGGGTGCAATAGTACATGAAGTTACTTTTTAAATTTTGAATGCAGGACTTTTATTTGTATTATTTTTACTATGTTATTTTGAGCTTTATTGTTACTTTACTTAGGCTAAGTAAAAGTACTTCTTCCACCACTGGCCATGTCTAAAACGTCAATTATAGGAATGTTACTCTCTTGGGACTTTTAATTTGACAGATTTTGGCGGAAGTTCTGTGTTCACGCTGGCTGACTTGACAAAGTGGCTTTAAAAGGGAATACCCTCTGTGCCTTGGGGGGAGTCTCCTTTAAAAAGCCTTACCGCGTCACTGGGATGCGGTCGGCGGAGCCGGTCACCTCGCCTACCATCCCTGCCTGCATGCCCACCGCCGGTAGGCCTGATTTTTCGTCTTATTCCGCACAGGCTTTGTTTTTCTGTCGTTTTTCTGTCTTTGTATAATTTCACGGTTTGAATTTGACTTTGAACCTTTGCCGCTCGGACACACCCGGTCAGCCTAACGATTCCTGACAGAGCCGCGCTAATGACTTTCAGCGGTAACCTCTCCTACAGAAATAGCGCTCCAGGGTTAAAATTAGATAGCCTAGCTTAGTGTGTAAACATGTGCTATTGAGTGCTATGCTCACTTGGCACTATGCTGTCGATGCAGCCAACCTGCAGATTGCAGGACATTAGAATACTGAGCACCAAACCAGCTGGTCTTATGTTATTACTACGGTAGCCCTGAAAGGCAAGTGAGAAAATCAATTCTGGTGATCCGTTTTCTAAGTCTGATCTAAATTTTTTTTTCTTCTGTGTTTATGACGTAAGGCAGGTGGAAAAACATTTTGGTGTAATAATATATAATAATAATTAAATAATAATATTAATAATTTAAAAATAAATAAATTATTATTATTATATTTAAACATAATGTAAGAGCTAAACTCTTCATGTAAAGAAGGACAATTATTTGTTTGATGCTGTGTATTCTTTTGGCCCAAAGTGGTTTTGGTCGCATTAATCATATCAAGTTTCACTCTCCATAACTCCATTACTACAGTGGTCTGTATTTATACACTTTGTGTGTGTATATATTTAATATGGGGTTGTGCAAATAACCCATCACATCAAAAACTTGGTGTGGCTATTCTGGCATATGACCTTAAATTAAAATCTTAAACATTTCAGGGCATGTAGTCCTTGTTCTTTTTCAATTATTATTCCATTGCATGTTATTATTATGAATATTAATATGAATCTGTAAATATCTGCAATTTTGTACTATATATATATATATATATATATATATATCTTAGTTATATAAGGGGTTTGTCAGCCTCATACACCCAGTGGCGGAAGAAGTACTCAGTCCCTTAACAATAAGTAGAGACGCAATGTAAAGTTAAAGTGCATCAACAAAGTGTACTTAAGCATCTACAGCAGAGTTATTATTATGCAGAACGTTATTATACCATTGTTTAATTTTTGCTCACTAACTGATGTGCACATAGCATTTAAATGTCATAGCAGGTGGAGTTAATTTGAACAAGTTATTCTGCTAGTGTAATCTATCACAACGTATGTTATTTATAGGACAGTCATGTGTTTTGTATGTGAAGTCTATATATCTATAACTATATAGGCCTGCTTTACAAAAGGAGAGAGCAGTAACTACAGAAAGTGAAGACTCTTTGCTAGACTGAGTTATTTAAGGTGCAAATTAATGTCTCTATTAACTATTGTCACAGACTTAAAATCTGAATATACAATTATCTACAAACAAAACCTGTTCTTGTGTTTCAACAGGGGTTTATAGATAAAACGCAGGGGAAACGCAGGGGTCCTGTCTAAACCCTAAACTTTTTCAAGACTTCATAAATTTGGCTGGAGTGCAGCCGAAGTGCAGGCATTGCAGTATGATTTTTACTTCTGTTTTCTAGTTTACAAATTAGTTTACCCCAAAATAACAGATTTTATGCCATAATATTTTTATATAGTAAAACAGATGTCAAAAAGTATTAAGTATAAAATAGCATACCATGTAATTACAACATAATAGTATTTGTACAGTAGATTTACTTTTTAACCACTCTCACATCTCTCTCACCATTACTGGTTTGTCACATTACCATTCATATTTGTAGCATTTTTGGTAAATGTATGCTGTACGGCTCTCTCTCTTCACTCAAGTTACAGCATGCATGCAACAATGATAGAATTGTGCAACATAAACAGTATATCAGCTATTTAAATAGAGCTAGATCTGACATGTATAAATAAAAGTTCTGAGTGAGTTTTGTTCCCTCAATCTTACAGGAATGAAGGAATGTCTGTCTGAAGAACTGTGATGAGATTAGGAAGTGTCTGACTACGTGTCCAGTATCAGAGGCGACTGCTGTGATTTAAACAAAGACTATTTGATTTCCCAAAAATGAGCATGTGTGATGATGAACATCCTGTTTGTGTTCCTTTTGTTTCATTTAAACTCTGCTCCCCTCCTTTCCTCTTGTAAACATATGTTTCCCCTACAGCTTATGGCCTAATTAAGAGTATTTATACATTTTGATGTTTCCTGAGTGCAGTTGCTGCAGTTTAATTGAACCCCTGACACAGTGTGATGTCAAACTGCATTAACATTTTTAGAGTAGGCTGCAATAAGAGTGCTCCTCTGAATCTCTTGTCCTTGACAAAGACAAAAAACATGCTGACATTTTTTCATTCCCCTATGTCCTTTTCTTAGAGAGGGACCACTTGCCATTTTCTCCACACATCAAAGATGACAGCATCATTGAACCTAACCAATTCAACGCCACAGCAACAGCGTTTCTTGGTGTTGTTCGACTTTGATGAGACCATCATCAATGAGAACAGTGATGACGCTGTGGTGCGTGCTCTACCAGCCAAACAGCTTCCTGACTGGCTGAAAAACAGTTACAGGGAGGGGCACTACAACGAACACATGCAGAAGGTCTTGGCTTACATGGCAGAGCAGGGCGTGTCTGGGGACTCCATCCGTTCAGCGGTGGAGAAGATCCCACCCACACCTGGCCTCCTGAACCTCCTCCAGTATCTGCAGAGCCACCAGCAGGACTTTGAGCTGGCGGTTGTCTCCGACGCGAACATGTACTTCATTGAGACGTGGCTGGAGCGTGCTGGGGTACGCCACCTTTTCCGGAAAATCTTTACAAACCCGGCCAGTTTTGATGCAACTGGCCGGCTTGTGCTGCTCCCTTTCCACTCGCACTCGTGCTCCCATTGTCCTGACAACATGTGCAAGCAGGTGATCCTTCGGGAGTATCTGGCGGGCCGGCGAAAGGAGCGTGGAGGTGCTCCCTTCCAGAAGGTATTCTATATCGGAGATGGGGCCAATGATATCTGTCCTTCTCTGGCCCTGGGGCCCCGGGACACAGCCTTCCCGAGGAGGGACTTCCCCATGCAGAGGCTGCTGCTGGAGATGCAAGAGTCCCAGGCAGCCAAGTTCAAGGCAAACATAGTTCCTTGGGTCAGTGGCGAGGACATAGTGGACTGCCTGAAGAAAATAATGGAGGAGAGATGAGGTGTGTGTGTGTGTGTGTGTGTGTGTGTGTGGTGAGTGGCAGAGTGAGAGAAAGACGGGGGCAAATATAGCGAAGTTGCACCAACCCCATTCCTGGTGAGCTGCACGATATGCATGATTTTACCCCAGCCACACTGTTTTTAGATAGATCGATAGAGACTCGTCAACATATATGGACACACAACACCAGCAAACAGAAAACATTAAACAGTGCACAGAAATACAATAGACATATTACAAACGTAGAAATACAGAAATTCACACCGTGAGCCATCAATCAGTTTGTGGTTTTGTACTGCAGTACAGCCTCCTTAACATCTACTTATTTTAAGGCTACTGTTTAAAATTCCAACTCATACGGGCACAAAGGATTTCTTAAACCAATTCACTTTACACCACTGAGCTCTGTATCGTCTGCCTGATGGTAACAGCTCATTTTGAGAGTACAGAATATGGGTTGAAAGACTCTCTTTACCTGTTTAAGGTAAAGTATGCACTGGTCAGGCAAAGATAATCCTTTATCCTAAGAGAATTTAAAGGAATGGTTTGACATTTTTGGAAATACACTTATTAGCTGTCTTGTGAAGAGTAAGATAAGAAAATCAATGCCACTGTGATGTCTCTCTAGTTAATATGTAGTTGGAGCCACAAGGTTAGCTTAGCTCAGCATAAAGACTGGTAATGGGGGCCACAGCAAGTCTGGCTCTGTCCAAAGGTATCCACAAAAAAAACTACCTATTATTTCTCCTTTTTGTTTAACCCATACAGACTGAGGTAGAAATTACGGTTTTATTGGGGGGTGCCGGACTTTTTCTTAGTTGGGAGCAGCCGACCGCTGGAGACTCCAGCCGCCTGTTGAACCAGCTGTGTGTAAGTTCAAATGTAGTCTAGTTATAGCATAAATTATTACTAAGTTGTGATTTATGCATTACTATACTATTAATATAACAATACTGTATCAGCACTGCCTGGTTTTACAGTTTGAATTAGTTTTTTGAGTTGAGGGCGAGTTGCATTTATGCAAATTCAGAGACAGTCCACTCCTGCTCTCCATAGAAAATGAATACGTTGACGGATGTCAAGTCAATGGATCCAGTGCATCTGCACCTTTTAGATATGACTTTACATCCAAGCGAGTTAGGTTGTGCCCTAAGCAATCGTAGTGCAACCAATTTTAGTAGCTGATTCAGTTACTAACTAGTAGTTACCAAGCCTCTAGCATCGACTTTACAGACTAATTTAAAGGAGAACTTAAATACATAGTTGGTGTAATTCAGTGCAGAAGTCACTGCTAAGAAACAGTCTGGTACATAACCCACCATAAAAATCATCATTTTTTACCTCATTTTAGGTAGGTGAAAACCTTGGTTTTTGTATTTTAAAGAAATAAGATATAATATGTTGATTAGTGAGCTCTAGAGGTGCTGAAAGGCAGCTTTTTTATATTTGGACAGAGCCAGGCTAGCTGTTTCTGCTTATCTTTATCCAGTCTTAGTGCTAAGCTAAGATAACTGGCAGCATATTTACAGTACAGACGTGAGAGTGGTATCTAACGCTAGCAAATAAGCGTATTTCCCAAACTGTCGAACAATCCTTTAATGCCGACCTGATATAAAAGCCTATTTCCATTTTAACTGACAGTTTTTAAGTGTGTATGCAGCATTAGAAGTTGACTCCCATTGGAATGCAAAATAAACAAGCTCAAGATTATATTGATCAATAATGGAGACATGCAGTATTGATGATGTTCTGGTTTTCGATTATGACCATGCGCTTAACCATAGTTGTGTCTAGTGAGTTCTGTAGTGAGCTAAATCCAATGCAGTTGGCTCATTTAAAGCAACATCCTCTTCAATGTGAATGTAATTTACTTTACATGAATTTCTCAATGTAACGTACATTTTCAAGCAACCTTGAACATTTGTGTCACATGTACTCTAAGAAAGATTGTAGTGACCAGAACAGAATCAGAATCAGCTTTTATTGCCAGGTATGTGTACACATACAAGGAATTTGACTCTGGATTGTACATTGCTCATGATGTGCTTACTTATACAATAATACAATAATAAAATCAGACACAGGCTACAATATAGAGAACAGATATATACATATATACACACTATAAACAAAAACAATATAGACAGATTGAGACAATAGTGAGAGACAAGAGTGCAAAGGATGCAGGAGTAAATTATTATTACCATCCATCCATCCATCTTCATCCACTTATCCGGGATCGGGTCGCGGGGAATTATTATTACCATTATTATTATTATTATGTACATGTCGGAGGTGGATGAGATATACATGTACACATGTACACAGTAGGATTGAGCATAGTGCAAAGGATGCTGGAATAAATAAGTATTATGTGCGGGTATTATGAATTTGAGGTAGGTGGATTTGGTATACAGTATAGACAATATGAACAGTGTGAACAGCTCTGAAATAGAGAACAAGAGAATGAATAATAAGTGGTAACCAGTAAACAGGTGTCTGACCAAGAACAACAGCTTACTATTCCACCCTTGGGGGTTTCTTCAAGACAGGCGTCTTTTTAAAACATTGCAGTCAAGGCCTCAATGACGGACACATAAGTAGGATAAGATGTTAAAGCACTACCTGTGACAAAAAGAGCACACGTGGTGTCAGGCAGGCACAAGGACAGCGTAGAACAGGTATATGGTGACGGATATTCTTTCCCAGTACCTGTGCTCTCTCCTCCACTCACTACTGATACCTAATCTAGCTCTTGATTATACAATGGTAATCTACACCAGCATGAGATCCAAAGGGAACGCTGTAGCCACATGCCTGCACTTTGGCCCAACATTATACCCTGTGACTCTGAAACAATGAAAGAAAGTGTAATGCAAAGTACCAATTATATTAGTGTAGTTATTAGCTAGCACTCACTGCACTTGTACCTCATTAAAACTCCCAGTGAATATTAGTATTGATAAAAGGCTCTGTTTAGGTTGAGGAAGATATATATTATCTGAACAGTCGAATACCTTCTTTATGTTTGATCCCAGTAAACTACAGTGTTGTGAGTGAATGATGATGAGGGCTTCAGCTTCTTTAGTATATTTGTATAATTAACTCAACATGTAACCTCATTTTGCCTCACTAAATCCATGACTGAGACAAAAAATATATTTAAAAGGAACATTAATATTCTGTTTAAATTCAGGAAATTGTTATGTCTTGTAAGTGAAAACCTTTTGTTTTTCCATTCTGCTTACGATAAGCTGTCGAAATTCTGATACTAATGGAACATTAGTGGCTACATTTATTGATTTTTGCAATCTATGGTATGCACACAAGTAAACACTGACTGATGTCTTGTTTAGTAACTTTAGGTCAGAGAAAAAGGTATGAATAATTAAGTATAATTTTGTATTTTAGATATTTCAAAAAAGGAATTCATATCCATATAGCCTACTGTAGATCTTCTTCATTCAATTACAGTTAACAGTAAGAAAGATTGGGTGCTGGTGAAAAGCAGTAAAAACAGATAAATAATACGTTTGTTAATTGATGAAATTCTTCTAGCCTTAAAAAATAACATTATGCTGTAGAAGTGCTGGAAATTTCTTTTAAACCAGTATTTTAGTTTCTCAGGGAGTAGAAAAGAAAGTGTTAAAAGCTAACGTAATAATACATGTTTATAAAAACGTACTTTCAGATTTGCTGCTCTAAGAACAAAAGGTTCGTTACAAAAGTATAGATGTTTACAAGATGTAATCATCGCAGCTGGAGTTTGATCCTGGAATCCTTTAAGTTCAAAACCTAATCCATTAATGCTTTGTGATTAGGAGACTACCATTCTGTGAGTTCTGCTCCTTCAGATGCTAATGGTAGGGTATTTTAATTCACTTTAACTGTCAGTGTACCTGTAAAACTTCAATGGAGTTTTGTGCAATAATTAAATGCTGTTTACTTGATATGATATAAAGATATTTAAGGTTAAATGGAAAGGAAAGTTGGACATTTTACATTTTCAGGGATGTGCATTGACCCCACATCACCAAACTATAGTGTTTTTAATGAAACTTTAAAATGGTATTATGACTTCACAACAACCAAATAAAATGTCTTGTTAGGAGTCTGCTCATCTAATATGCTCTTTTTTTCATTTGTTGAGGTATGCTGTATTTTGGGAATGTGTGTGTGTGTGTTTAATCAAAATATGAATTATTTGTGTAATGCATCAGTGTAACAGGAATATAAAGCCATTATCCAATTAACCTGTTTCTGTTGAGTGCTTAACTGCCATTACCTGTAAACTACTACAATCTAGTTTCCTCTTAGGTATCAACTAGGCTCATCATAATTTATCAGCTGGTTTTGTAGAATCATATTGACTAAATAATCTCACCTTCATTTAATAGCTGTGTGAGATTTCAATCATATCACATGATCTACATCAGTTTTGCCCAGCTTTCACAGAAATTTGCATTTTTAGCACTTTAGATGAGCATAAAAACCTGAATATAAAATAAAGATATATTTTCTTTTATAAAAAACTATAAAAATAGAAATTTGAAAGGTTACATTCACTTGACAACTGGCCGTATTTTAATATTTTAAAAGATGTATTTTTAAAATACTAATAACCAGATATTTTATATGAGAAATATATATTAGACCTGTAATGAGTTGAGTTAAGTCAGTCGACAACCAGTTATTTAAATAATTTCTTCAGGCGAATCCAAAAAACCAATCCCTAGTTGCTTTTCAATTGTTTTTTCACTGTTTTAGATCACTGTAGATACTGAGATGGATATTTCTCACAGTTTTTTGACATTTTATAGCCCAACTGATTAATCATTTCTAATCAAGCACATTATGTATCATACAAAGATACAGTAGATGTGATTGTTTTGCCAGCAGTCGTTTCAATATCAAAACTCTGTTGTGGGAAAGGGTCAGTGTAATCTTAAAAATAGTTTTAGATGTGTCAGTTGAAGCTGAGTTTAAAGGAGCCTGATGTCATAAAAAAGGAGAGTTTTATTTAACTCTCAGTTGAAAGGACCATCCCTGAGCCAGTTTGTGCCAATCATTTTGGAAGGAAACAAATGGAGTAATACTGGTATGTATTTGTAGATGTCTCTGCTTTTAAGTTAATGTTTTGGGAGAGACAATGTCAAGTCGGTGCCGAAGAAATTAGAAGAGAATGGGGAAGTGATTTAGGGGAACGGACAGTGTGTCCTCTCAAAGTAGGTGACATGTTGATTTGGCAGCGGAGGCAGAAGACGTGAAAGGAGGACAGAAGAGACCCTGAGTGAGAGGAGTCATCTAAACCACTTTCTCAACTTGCACGACATCAGACAGTGAAGAGAGAAGGCCAGGGTTAGAGGAGAGAGAGTCAGACAGCACCACTGAGCTGTGATGAGATGAGTATGAATATATATCACGTGCCACAATCATGGCCATGATAGTGACCGGAGTAGAGTGCAAAGGGTGTAGAAAGGAGGCGGGTGGCTACATTAAAGGGGATCTGCGCAAAGTTTGATAAATTGCCTGAAGTGATGTCGCTCAAGCATTGTGGGCAATGTAAGAGCCATGTTTTGACAAGAAAAAAGAATCTGTGGAGTAAAAAGAACTTGGTATGCAGTTATTATAACTAAGGTTCAGGAACAAGATTAAGCCTCTCTCTCTCTCTCACTAATCTAATCTTCTCTACCCCTTCATCCTTCCCATCTCAACCCATCCGATCCTTCCTGAACCTTCTCACTATCCAAATAAACTACTTTTATGCCTCACAATTGTCGTGGTTTTAGTTAGAGAACTGCTGCATTGATTTTAATCCTTACTGTACATAGTAAGTTAGACGATGGTATAGGTTAGCAATGCTAAATGTAGTATTTCAGCCACGCTTTAAACATTTTATTAATTAACGTTGAGTCCCATTAACTACATACCTTTTACCAACAGACAATAGTTTTACCTAGTAATGCACTTGTACCATTTAAATGTGTTGTTTGTTTCTTTTAGTGGGTAACATCAACCTGGGACTGCAGATGAAAGGGGAAATCCAAAGTATTTCAGCAAACAATTCAGTACTGAGTAGACAGACTCAAGCAAATGAAAGTAAAAGGATATACTTTTAGCTCTTGGGGAATCTAAAAGCCCTTGAAATGAACTGTTAATAGCTCATGTCCACAATAAGATCATTACTTGTGACAAAGGGTTGCAAAATTTGAGAGGTAAAGAAGTTGGTAGCCACCACAGAACTACTGCACACATCTCTTGACCAGAAGATGGCACCACGTCAACAACGTATCCCTATCAAAACTGCTCGGGAGTCTCCTGTGAGTAACAGACTTTTGTCAGTTCTAACAATATACCAAACTAACGGGGTAGTTGTGTTGCACTGGATTAATGAGAAAACCCATGTGACAACAACAGAATGAGGATTCCTTCGGCGTAAACAGTAGTGCCGATGTGAATTCATGAAAGGCCTCTCAGAGAAAATGACAGCAAAGGCTCAAGGCTGTGGTAATGGGGGTGACGTGGTGTTTGTGCGTGCTGCATGTCACCATCAGCATGTGAGTTTGAGATGCTGCTGAAGTCAGCCAAGTAATTTGTTGATTCAGCTTGTACAGAATGCAATCGTTTTTGTGTCCGTTTCTCCTGCCTTAACCTTGTTTCTGCTTTTAACCCCTGTTTTATCTCTTCCCCTACACTGCCTTCAGTCTCTGTAGTTCGACTTCTGTCAGATCAAATAAACACATTCCACATGCCTGTCCTTGCATCGTGTATAATCTTTCCAACATTGTTCACCTCCACATCTTATTCCTTCTCTCTGATTTATTCTGTCACTCCATCCCTCGGGTGATTTCATGTCATTGTTGTTGTCTACCATTATATTTTCTGTTGTCAGTCCAGGACCCCTAATGATAACATCACCAGCAAATGCTGACTGTACAGTCACACTTGTAGCCAATTCTTACTTTGCTTTTGTTACTTATGCGTTGCCTTCTTTTTCCAATTTAATTTAGCCCTCGCTCTTTGGAAAACCTCTCTGTTAGCTCTGGAGATTTGCAACTCTCAGCTCAATCGATCCTACCAGAATTGATCCTTCAATTTAGGTCATATTGAGGCTGACGTTGTTAGGGAAAGTGTACATGCTGTGTCTATAATGATTAAATAGGCAAAAGATAACTTGCTGTCCAACTCCATTTTCAGTGACCTCCACAGGTAAGTGAATGGATTGAAAACCCAATTGACGTCAAACTGTGGAGAATGGTGACAAATCGTATTTGAGGTTCTCAAACTCGTCAATGACAGCCTCGCTGCCTCCTGTTGTACCTCCCTTTCATATCCACATGCCAGCTGATACAGCCCATCCCCCCACCAATAACAGAACACATTCAACTGTTAAAATGCTTTAAATTGGTAGTGCAGTCCGATGATTGCTTTTATGGATACCCTCATTGATTTTTCTCCATTCAATTACTCCTTCCGAGGTGAAAGATAACTCAGTTAAGGGACTTGGGCCTTGTAAGAGGTCACTCTAAATTAGGATGGGGACTTCCTCTGCCAAAACGCTATCAGGCTGATTACGGTTGTAAGTGTTTCCACTCCTCTGCATTTGATTCTTCTGCTGATAGTTTAAGAATACAACGCCAGACAAAAGTCAAGCTAATAGCTTGAAACAGTCAGTTAGCAACACATAGAGACAAAAAGGAGTTGGAAGCGTGGGCTGCCTGAGTTGAAGTTCGTCTATGTCCTTGAGATGAACATCGGTGGAGATAAATCTAAGATTGGTCGTCAGCAACAGGAAAAAAAACCTATGCTTGAATTGTATCTGCATGTCCTTGAGGATGTTCAATGTCACAAAATAAGTCTGTCTGCATTGTGAAAGGATTTCATTCTATTCATGAGTTATCTGCTGAAGATGTAGCAGTTCAGGAAACTGAACTGAGGCCATGCAGTTTCTGATATAACAGAATACTGTATCTTGTGGGGCATGCAAATTGAATTATGTAGTTTAAAATGATCACAAATAAATGTAATGCAAAAGCAATCCATGGTGTTATCAAATGTGTACTCCAGCAACTTAGTACTGCACTTACATGAAGTTAAGGGACTTGCAACAGACAGATTTAAAAAAGAAGTGTCAAAATTGAAGCAGCAGACACAGAGATATCCTTTGTTTTATTGTTGTCTTTTAATTTTCACTAATGCTATTGCTGGACTATAGTAAATGTATGTAAAAAGTCAAGTCCTAAATGATTGACACAGCCAATGCTAACTTTTCAGTAAGAAGATTAAAAAATCAAAAATTATGTTAATAACTTATATTTACATTTTACTTGGCCAAATGGGTAAAATGTAAATGCAAGTAATTAACATATTTTTTAAATTCTTCAGAAAGGATCCCTTTTATAGATAATATAATTTGGAATACTAATACCAAATAATAAGACCATAGTAGTGGAAAAGTGGACTGTGTGTAATAGTGTAACTAACCAAAAAAGTCTCCACTCTGACCCTGTGTTTTGGGTGAGGAAATATTGTATTAGCACACATTAGCATGTTTTGGAAAAAAGCCCGCAGAGGGTCCCAAGTAGCTGACACCATGACACTGAGGCTATTAAAAAATCCCTGCACTTTAGTAACAATCAAGAGAGACAAGAGAAAAATAATGATCCACTCCACAAGATCTGACCATTGGTCACTCATCTAAGCAAAACTGACATAAATCCCAATGGACAAAAAGCTGGCTATTGATAAGCAGATGGTCCCATTTAAGGGAAGAAAAAGACTGAATCAATACCTGCCAGCAAAACCAAAGACCTGGGACTACAAAATACTCATCTTGGCTGGCTCTGATGGTGTCTCACACAACTTTGAAATCTATACAGGGAGAGTTGTAGAACCCCCTGAGCTGTTGGAGCAAGTGGGAGGTGGGATCGCAAGCAAAAGATGACCACCAAAGTCCCCTGCCCTGCTGTGGTAAAAGAATCCAAAAAGAATATGGGTGGGGTGGATCTGCTTGACTCACTGATAACATTGTATCAGAACAAAATCAAATGAAAGAAGTGGTACTGACGGGTTTGTTTGTGAGAACCAGAGAGAGTGTGAAGGCAATGGCATGAGAAAGATAAACAAAGCTGTATTCCTTCAAGTCATATATCGCTGAAGTGCAGAAAAGTGGAAAGAATCTGAAGCGCAAGAAAGGTCGTCCCAGTTCCACAACTGCTAGTAAATATGAGGAGAAGAGGAGTAAAGACCCGCTGCTCCAATTCCAGTCACTTATGTGCGCCTGGATGCCACAGCACACTGGATGATAATGGCTGAAAAGAAGGTGCAATGCAAAGTACTATGGTGCACAGTTACACCAAAAGCTGGAAATGTGATGTCCACCTCTGTTTCACATAAACCAGTAACTGCTTCCTGAGCTTTGACACAGAATAGAAAATAGGAGAAGAGAAACACTAATAACAAACAATAACTCACACAAACACACGTACAGATTCCCGGAAATACCCGTCCACACAGGCTAACCCCTAAATATATATTTTCCCTCAAAAATAAAAATTCATGCCACAGAAGGTTATATCAGTAATGTGACCAGCTGACGTTTGTCAGATTCCTTCAGAAGAAAGTCTCTTATTTTCTTCCTTCATGCTTTACTTTAGATTATGAAACAGGTCAGATCTTTGGTGTAAGGAGGTCACAAGCAGCAGATGTTAACACATTTTCATGTCTGGTGTAGACCGGAACTTAGAAGACAAAATGATGGAGTCAGAGCACTTTCCTTTTCCTCAAACGCTTAAGGTCTGGATCAAAAAACACTGGATCTTTTAATTCCCAAAATGCAACTAGATAGCATCTTCCATTAGAGCCTCAGTGTCTGTTATCTGCCATACTCTTTTTAAACTTCACACTCCCCGTTTGTACACAGGTTCTTCATATCATCAGGGACTTTAAAGCTTCCACCAGAACTACAGATGACATTATACAGCAGTTTTTACAGGCTGAATAGTATTCTCCATGACGAGTAAACTGACCTTTATGAGTAAAATTCATGGGGTGCCCCTTTAAGGCAGCTTGTTGAGGACTTGATATAGTAGAAGGCAAAAGCTCTTGACAAAACACAATTTACTGGCCCACGATTTGTATCCAAAGCCTGATGGAAGAAGATGAAACAAACTATTGGTGTCTGTTCAGTCTCAGACTCTGTCTGAAGACAACAGTGTGGTAAATATATGTGCTGTGTGACAACTCTGGTCTTTGCCCCTGACTCATGACCAACTCTTTCTACCATTTGTGCAGCCAGAAGTAGAGGCAAATGGAGGAAACTTTGCAATAAACCTCAGCATTCTACTCAAAAAGATGTAGGAGCATCGACATGATTAACAACACATTTTTGACTAAGCTAATAATAAACCCACTCTGTGCATTGTTGATTTAGCAGCACCTGTGTGTGTGCCCTATCTGGAGTAGATAAATCTGCCATTTAAAGACAAAGTCCTCATTTGTCACTAGATAATCGTCCATAATGACAGATAGACAAAGACTAGGTCATAGGTCAAAGGAAATAGGTCATAACCTTAGAAAATATGTGGCTACAGAAGACTGTGGCTGTGCAATGTTTATACACAGCAGTAGAACTGGTATTTCCTACACCAGTGGTTCTCAAACTTTTTCACATCAGGAACCCCTAAACTAACACAAATTAGACCATGGACCCCCATTTGATAAGATTTTGTCCCAGGGTCCCCCATCTGATAGGATGTTTCTTTTATATTTCTTTTTTTACAGAAAATATATGAAACCCATGACCAAAATATTCATACATTCTGTCACTGTCCTATGTATGGATAGAATTATAACAAGAATAAAGTATTCCCCTTTTTGCTGGGGACCCCCTGGAACCACCTCAAGGACCCCTTGGGTTCCCCGGACCCCACTTTGAGAACCCCTCCCCTACACATCATCAAGACTTCTTTGGCATTCAACAGCAGATCCAAAAGGTGAAGTATGCAGTCAGGGTTGCAGTGAGAAACAAATGCAGGTGTGCCATTGATTAGAGGTCATAGATTGCATGCATTTGATGATGATATAAATAGTTTTCCTTAAAAAAAATTGCCTTTTATAACAATGTTAATAAGGAAAATGCCTCCTGATGCCTCCCCCCCCCCCCTCTCTCTCTCTCTCTCACACACACACACACACACAAGCCCCTCCTTGCTTGGCACCAGCCCGTTTGTCTTCCTTCCCTCATACAATCAAGCCCTCTCCCTCTCCAATTCCAGTCTCCGGGATAAAAAGTCAATTTAACACTCAAATTAGTAAGAATTTCCGTCACTTTAAACTTTGACTACATTTTTGTGAGTGAACGTCAATATCATACTTTTTGGTGTAATTCGGCGATGAAAATTGCATTTCTCCAGCACAGAAGTACCGTATCTTTCCGGTTGAGTTGTGAACGTTGATCCATCTTTCTCGAGCGGAGCGGCGCCAGATGTGCGTCTGAAAAGGTGAGGATGCTGTGGTTGATATATGTCGGTCTACTGTTCATTGTCAAGGCGTGTTTGAAGAAAACTTACTCAAAGATTATAGGGAAGAGGTAAGGGTTAGGAAATACCATACGATTTGCCTGTTTTCCAGGTTAACTAGGATTAATTTTAACTAAGGTTAGGTTTCTAGGTTTATTAGCTGATTTAGCTACTAGTTACTAATGTTTGCTAACAGGGTCAGTTAACTTACTTAACTGCGAATTAACTTTGTCTATTATGTTTTACAGACATTTTAAATTACCGTAACATAACAAATGTACTTGATAATAACTGACAGACATTAATAAACATTATTAATACATATTTTCGTCGAGGTTAAAATAAAAAAAAAACACAACGTTTTGATAATCTTAATATTAGTTGCCTTAACGTTAGCTTAACGTTGCTAACATCCAAAATGATGTCTGCTGACCCCCGTTTGTGGTTTTAAAGGTCTAGGGGGTTGAACGTATGTTGTGTTTATTAATCATTTAGTCTATAAAATGTCCGAAAAAAATTAAAAGCGCCATCATAATTTTCTGGAGCCCAACTCAGATGACGTTAACGTTAGCTCTTTCTTTCCAACCAGCAGTACAAAACCCAAAGATACCTCATTCAATTAGCTAACATTAGCTAGCAAAGTTAACAATGACACAAAGAAGAATTGTGTAGAATAAACTACCTATGTTAAATAATCTAAATTCATTGCTGGCAATTAATTTGCTGTCCATTTAATCAACAATTCATGCAGCTGGCTAAAGTTCTTTAAGCTTTATCGGAAACAAGTACAGCACAACATGTTATTTCATTTATCTGGGTCAGTGGCATGCTTTTCTATTTGGCATCTTTGATTTGAAGAAGATGTGCAAACTTTATATTTATTTTATTTCTCTTCTACAATGAAAAGCATTTTAGATTTCAAACTAACATTAGAGTCAAAGCTTTATGTGTTAAAACTTGAACAAAAAAATTATCATACCTGTGCTATTATAAATCACCAAACATCTGCTAATTAACAATTCTCCTGTCAAATATAAAAACTGAGAAATTTGATTAAACAGATGTTTGTTGCTTTATCTCTGTTTTCTTTGCAGGCACATGGGGTTTGAAATATCCCTGAATTCTGGCCGTGAAAACAAGAAGGATACAAAGGATAAAACAAAAAGAGGTAATAAGACTCACTTCAATATGCAAAATACATAGAATGATGATTGAAAGTGTTTTACTATTTTTTTTATTTTTATTAATTATTATTAATTGTAGTAGTCGAGAAGAAGGAGGGGAGTAGCTGGTGCTGGTTAATGTAAAATAAGTGTTAGTACGTCCAGATATGCTTATTTATAGTCCCAAAAAGATTTAGCTATTTACACTAATATTACAGGAAAATGCTGCAGAGGAGGCACAATAGTAAAATAAAATATGGTGAAATGTGAAGGTATAGACAAAATGGGCTTCTCATTGAAAAGTACTAATTACTACTCAAGGAGATAAAGGCACTAATTCTAATACTGGGTGGTTACTGCTCTTTTTACCTGGATAGCTGATTTCTTATGCAAGCATGGCATACTTGTATTGCCTTCTTTAGCATGTCAGATAAGCTCTTCATGCTTAGAGGCTTGAGTCTAAATCATATTATGTTATACTGCATCTTCTGTGTGTGGTTTGACATCTTTGAGTAGATGGGCCCTGCACCCTGTGGGCTCCATGTGTCTGGATATACAGTGATGGGAGATGCTGAAGCCAAAGTTTGGGTAATTACACTCATTGTAGCATTTCCTTTGAGATTTTTTTTTATTTAAATAAGTATGCCATGATGTATGTAACGTGGTGATTATCTGCCTGTTTTATTTTCGATTCGGTCTTCATTAATGCACATTGTCTAGCCCGACAATCCTGCCTTCAGCTTGTTTGTTGGTCTGGAGCACAGTTGTCTTTGAGTGATTGGATCCCAGGCCCAACATTAAATTTGCTACTTCCTCAAGAGGCAAATCACAAGACTCAGATCTGCTAGTTTTTACCACAAAGGTGAAGTCGTAGCAAACTGATAATAAGCTGTGCTCCTATTTATGTATAGTAAGTGCAACACATGTATCGCAGTATGTCTAAACGCTCACACCATTTTTTTATAAACAAGCCTACATACTGGCATTGTCAATGTAGATTGATGTGTGTCCCTGCATCAGCACAAAATGCCATTTTCTTCTGCTTGTACGACATGGTAGGTGTTGCATTTAAGGTGCTGGCCATATTGATTACACCAAACCTGGTTTGAAACCAGTCCAATCAGGGACCGTTTCATTCCCACCTCATTTCCGTTTTTTCCTCGTCAGCTTTCTAGCATGTAGAATGTCTCTAATCAAAAAAACGCCCCCCAAAATATGCTTTAAAAAAGAAAGTGTGGTGTCAGCAAACTACAACCTTTTTACAGTTGCCACTGAAGTTAATAGTGGTGTTTTAAACTCAAATTATAGATTTTGGGTGGAGCATCACTTGAAATGCTTTGAAGGAAACCACAGACCTTCGCGTTCACAGCTTGAAGCCTTCTTAGATAGGCATGTACAAGGCTGGCAAATAGTTCTTTTACTGGCACTGTAGGAAGCTGGAGGCTGTTGGTCTGGGGCTGGGAGACATCTGGGGAAAAATGCACTGAAACACCTTCGGGCATTCGATGTGGCACTAGCAACTTGTTGGAGCTGTTGCTACATTTTGAGACTAGGCAGGTTTCTTTTGTTTTGCAATGAATATGAATGGAGGTTTTATGTAGAGACATATCTGTGGGGTTTATTTTTTGTTCACATACAGTTACATTCAGTGGTTTCACACAAAAGAGTTGAAAGCAGGCTCTGGTTTTGTGTATATATGTTTGTCAAGAGAATGGTGTGTTTGTTTATCAGAATAATCTGGCAACAAAAACTGAAAGGTAATCATCTTAACATGTGTTCAACTTATCCAACGAAGGTTAAAATCAAGGGCAACTGAACTTGGTTGATTTTAACCTTCGTTGGATAACTATGACCTGGATGACTGAGAATCTTCATAGACATGTGTTCAACTTATTATTCCATTTGTTGAGGGTGAGGCTTCTTTTCCCCTTCAGAATAAGTATGGTAAAGTTGGGGGATTGTTGCCTGGACCCTACCTAATGGTGTCAGCTAGGTTGGTGAGTAAAGTTGGAAGTAAGTTGCTATCGTGGCCAAAAGGAACAACCCACAAAATGTTGAAAATGAGTCTTAGGCTTTTAAAAAATGCATTTGGCAGAAGTATATAACCTCCACGGTTGTGGCACAAAATACATACATTACGGGGAATGAAAATATCAAAGAATTGATTGGATGGCTTGTTAAGAACTAAAATGTATTATTTTATGGCTTGCAATTAAAGTTGCTTTACTCCATTATTGTGTAGCAGTATGATTTGTTGAGCTGATGAGCTGAGCTGAAAGTGGGCAGTGACGGAGGAGACTTGTGTTTGGGTGGTGATAGCTGTGCTGCTGGGCTACTACATAGTACATTAGACAACATGGCCAGATGTGCAGTTTTAGAGGGCATATGACTCTTAATGAGACAGTCACAACCTTTGTTTTCTTGACAGAGACATGAGGAAGCATGTTTACAGCAGCTGGACTTTGTTTCATTGGAGTTTATTTATTTATTTCTTGTTGTTGGATACAATGTCACACTGGCTCAATTTGCCTATTATAAACAAAGTGTGATATAAATTTTCAGTGACTTGGCATCAATAAAATTGTATGGAGCCCTGTATATGCATGTGAAAAATTGTCTTTGCACAACAACATTTGAAAATCACTGGTATAGCCTATCAGGCATCATTGTTGTATTATCCAGGAGAGTCATGTGTTTATGTGTTTAGCAATATTGAAGACGATGTTGAAAGAAAACATTTAAATGGGAATACAGAATGGGTGAATGATATATAAAACAGTAATATCCACAATGTGTATGTAAATGTGCGTTGGGCAGATTCTCAGATCTCAATTTGTAATGAGTAATCAAAACAAATTTGGGCAGCAAATTGACAGTAATTTTCATTGTCCATTATTGTTTTGATTACTCTTGTTTAAAAAAGCAGGAACCAGCAATTGCTTTTTTTCTTGAACAGTTTTTATGAAAAGAGTCAATTATTAAAATTATTACTGCCTAATTTTCTTGCCATTGATTAATCATTTCAGTCATAAAACAAATAACAGCCAAGCCTGATTTATTTGTCACACAGGGGGACAAAATAATGCCCTAAACTCTAAACGGTAAAACAAATGTTTTTTTAACATAACATTGACTTCATACAGTGACAGTCCCAAAACAAAGGTACTGTATCACTGGACCTTGTTTGCCTCAGTCAGTGTCTCCTGTCTATAGATGGATGTCAACTGCATGTTATTAGAAGCAACTGTGCAGGAGCCTTGGTTGCTGGAATATACACTATCCTAAGAAGTGAACTCATGAACTCATACACACACAGAAAACACACATGCAGACACAGTCTATCCCATAGAAGTGAGCTGAACCTTTTAGATTTCCTCTTGCATGAGTGACTCGTGAAAATGTGTGCAGAGTAGGTTTTGGGCAGATGGATGTCTGCAGGGGTTAAACGGGTAAGGTTAGGTACAGTACGAGGTGGTCTAGTTCACCAGAGGACAGATGAGATTTTATCATCTAAATTCAGGTGAGGGAAAGAACAGTTTCTACAATACAAATTTCAAGCAAACCAGAGTGATTTCATTTTTTGCTTTTCATCTTTTTTGACAATAGTGCGTGTGTGTGTGTCTCTATATAGCCAGTTAGCTAGCCATCTAGTATGCTACTACCTCAGAGCATCTCTTTACCCCAGCCTTGTGTAGCTAATTACAGCACAAAGAAATGTCAGTAAGGAGCTGAGCCACATTTAAAGCTAATAGTTGTCCATATTGTAGTTGCGTTGTTCCGTCCATTAAGTATAAACATGCTGTTCTATGTCTACATTATTTATGAAAACCAATGACTGTGAAAGGAAAAACACATTTAAAACTGGGTGCTATTGTCACATATTTAGGTCTTGAAATGACTAGTAAGTACAACATGTTTTGGAATCTGTGCTTCAACCAACAGCCATCAAACCGGCTGCAGTGGCTGCATCGTTTTCCTTCGGGGCAATTCTGCCTGTCAAAATTACGTCCACAAAAAGTGCTTCTTTTAGCCACTGACAGGCTCAGACTGTTATACCAGGTGTCTAACAACATAATGAGTGACCCCGGTGACACCCTTTGTTTTTAACAGGAAACAGAAGTCTCACTCAAGGAAAGTTGTCTCATGAGAGCCGAGTTATTGCAGGAAATACCAGTGGAAAGAAGGGAGAGGAGTTGTGTTGTGTACGTAGAGGAACTGCTAGCATGACTTTATTTCCCAAGTTACTAACTCTTCTCTCTAACTCTGACTCATGTTTCCAATGTCGTCTTCCTGCAGTACTTGATGTTAATAATACTTTATGTGACACTGAAGTAATTTAGCTGATTCCTCTTTTAATATTTGAGTTTTTCTAACACAGACACACACAAGATTTTATTTCTTAAACCAGATGAGAAACTTTTTAGTTTATCTGAATGGTCAGACATAGTAATGACCTAATGTAAAATGTCTATTAGGGACTTTCGGTTAACAATAGCAATTATGGTTAGACATTCCATCATTGTCATTACTCTTCCCTTTGCTTACTAATGCCAAGGATGTGTTTAGACATGAGCTTTAGGGCACAGCTATTAAAAGAATCAAGGATAAACATGTTGTTTTTGTAAAGAAAAATTTGATAGCCATGTATACTGTAGGAAAGACAAAGTGCTCTGAGCTATAATACTTTGTGAATACAGCATGAGAGTGTGTGTGTTACTACTTACTCATTTTTGTTTTTATCTCCACATATCTGACACTGTTAAGAAGGAAGGAAGTGTCCGTAAAGTAATTTCTTCTACTAAGTTTGGGGCATTTTACTGTAAGGAGGTATAAATTAATAATTAGTATTAATGTGAATGCTTTCTTTAAAGTTTTGCATAGAGTTAATCATTTCTGCTCTCTCCACAGCGGAGTAACAGGAGGTGTATGTTGCCTCTCACTGTAGTATCCCTGCCACTACCATGAGTTGGAGTTTCCTGACTCGGCTGCTGGAAGAAATCCACAACCATTCTACATTTGTGGGCAAGATCTGGCTCACTGTGCTCATCGTGTTCCGCATTGTGCTGACAGCCGTGGGCGGTGAGTCCATCTATTACGATGAGCAGAGTAAGTTTGTCTGCAACACAGGCCAGCCGGGCTGTGAGAACGTCTGCTACGACGCCTTCGCTCCACTCTCACACGTCCGCTTCTGGGTTTTCCAAATCATTCTGGTGGCTACACCGTCGCTCATGTACCTGGGCTACGCTGTCAACAAGATTGCTCATACAGAGGAGCAGGGAGGCAGTGGAGGAGTGAGTGGATTTTCACGGAAGAAACTCAAGAATCTTCCAGGCAGAAAGCAGCACAGGGGCATTGAAGAGGCTGAGGATGAGGAGGAAGACCCCATGATCTATGATATGGCTGAGGGGGAGAGTGATGGCGGTGGAACAGCAAAAGAAAACAGCGGTGATGGACAAGCGAAGGTCAAGGTGCGCCATGATGGGCGCCAGCGTATCAAAGAAGATGGACTGATGAGGATTTATGTCCTTCAGCTCTTGGCCCGCTCCTTGCTGGAGGTGGCTTTCTTGTGTGGACAGTATGCCCTGTATGGGTTTGCTGTGCCCGCCACCTACGTGTGCTCAGACCTGCCCTGCCCTCACAGCGTTGACTGCTTTGTGTCACGGCCCACTGAGAAGACTATCTTTCTCCTCATCATGTACACAGTATCTCTGCTCTGTCTGGCACTCAATATATGGGAGATGCTTCACCTGGGCATAGGGACCATCTGCGAGATTGTACGCTCCCGCCGGATGCAGCTCCATGACGATGAGCTGTACAGGCTGATGCGGAGACAAGGGGCCCTTAATGATGCAGGATCGAGCGGAGAGGATTACAGCAGCTACCCTTTTTCTTGGAACGCGCCATCAGCCCCACCCGGGTACAACATCGGCATCAAGCCTCTTCTGGTATCCACAGGACACCACAACCAACCACTACCCATCACAGATATCTCTAATGCCAAAAGGGCATGCCGGCAGAACCACGTGAACATTGCCCAAGAGGAGCGTCAGCAGTACACCAGTAATGATGAAAACATGTGCAGAGCAGGGATGGCAGATACCCCCAGAGGTGTTAATAAGGACATCCGTCAGCTTCAGAACAGGCTGGAGGCTGACAGTCAGGCCTACAGCCAGACACAGAGCCAGAGTAATAACCACAGCAAGCTTCACCGTGAACGTAAACACCGGCAGGCGTCCAAACAGCCCTCGAGCAAGGCAGACGCAGACAGAGGCAGCAGCAGTAGTAGCAGCAAATATGGAGTCATAAAGGGTTCTGAGTGGATCTGAAGTACAGTCGGTGACTTCTGTTTTTGTTAGTTTTAAACAATGCAAATCCGTCTCAGACAGTATTTACCTTTGTGTGGCCATACCTTGTATGAACAAATGGACACGGCCCGGGTTTACATTCTTTTCAGTAGTTTTCACACCATTAATAGTTTTATGTGATGATTAGTGTCAGGGTCTACCTTGTACCAGTCTGCTGATAGCTGTCCAATGAGGATCAAACACTTTGTGCGTAGACAAGATCTGAAAACTTAAAGAGCCAAGGGATATAAATGGTACATGTTCATGCAGATATATTTCAGATTGTGACTCGAATTCAACATTTTGATTTAGCGCTTAGACAAATAGTTTATTAATCGATTAGTTGACGACAGAAAAATAATCTTCAATAATTTTGATAATTTATTGTAATTTCTTCAAGCAAAATTGATAAATATTCTGTTTTCTGTTCTCAAAATGTGCGGATTTGCTTTTCTGTTTTATATCAATGTAAACTGAATATCTTTGGGTTGGACTGTAACCCTAACCCTAATTTTCGTTGGACAAAAGTTATATTAGTATTCAGGTTTAAGTTGCCTTAAAACTTAGCAGTGCAAGAAAGATTCTGTTACTAATATGTAAATAGCAACTTGTAAGAAATCCATTGAAGATAATCACTTAGTACATTTTGTTAAATAGCTTTTGCAGGAAGATGTTGGTGCTGTCTTTGATTCCCGGTAAATATGCAGAGGCCTCTCCACTGTAACCTAAGGTGCCTTACTTTTACAGTCAAAGTGCTGCTTCCTGTTAACTCTGCATCACGTTTAAGAGCAACTGTTAAATAAGTATTTTTTTTTCTACTAGTTAAGTTCTACTGTCTATGTGACTAGTTTCATTACCATCCAGAGGCCAAGCTTTGAACAGTTTTGTTGTTTCTGATAATACCACATTTATTTTTTATTTTCACTAAACCAGGTTTGATGTGGATTGGTTTTTCCAGCCATAAAGAAATAATGAGAGGCCTGTTATAAGGAGTTCCTTGTCATTAATACAGCTTTTTATTTGCAAATGTTCAAATTGAAATGTCATTAAGGCTAGTACTTTGCACTGTCCCTGTGTTTTTGTGGATAATATTTTTCTAAACAAAAAGGTTTGTTGGCATGTTTTGAATAAAGAATTCATATTCGTCTTGTGGTCTCTGTTTTACATTTAACAAGTTTGGTGTCATGGCAGTATAAATTCAAATGTGTGGAATGTAGAATTTTCACCAAATAATGAATAGATTTAATCCATGTAAACATGGGTGACAGTTTACTCAAGGCAAGTGTAATGAATTGACCGTATTTAAGGGCACATTGCCCCCTGCTGGGGAGAAAGGTTTAGATCTATTAAGTTAATGTTCCATGTTGATAGCTAATGCAACAGCAAATGATTGTAGGCTATTAGATTTTCCAAATAATTTTACCCCGTTGGAGAAACACATTAATATTTTTAAATTGTTGTCCCTGTCAAATAAACAAGTAAATAAAAATATTGTTTATTTTGAAGTAATGCATTGCTATGGCACGTGTAAGCAAACTTTAAGGCCTTTCTTTTTTCAGGTCAAGTCTTCACTTTATTAGTCTGTCATGATTAGGCTACACTTTTTGTTTTGCGGATGATAAGTACATATGATAGTCATTTTTATAAAGAACAACCTATGTTTCATTCTTCAACCATCTCTGTGCCTCAGAGGTAAGTCTGAATGGATCATTACAGAGTCATCGTTGTACAAGTCCAATTCAAGTCTCAAGTCAAGGACAAGCAAGTCCAAGTCTTAAACTTTGAGTTTCAAGTCCTAAACAAGTCAAAATGCGCTCTTAACACAATAAAAAGTTAAAAAATAAAACAATGTATTGAATGAAGCATTAGCCTGTACAGAGAGAAGGTAGAGGTGTGGTTTCACACAACAAATTTCATGAATTAAATTAAATGTTCACGTAGGGCTGCTAATTATTTTGGTCAATATTGAGATCACAATTATTTAACAGGATTACTCATTGCCTTAGGAAACATTAAACTTAAAAATAATAATAATTGGAAAAATAATACTTTCTTTTTAAAAACTAGGCTACTATGCATTACTCCAAACCCCCATACAAACCATGAAATAAGAAACAATAATCCAAGATTATTAACTTTAAACAACATATACAGTGCAACAGCAGCACAGTTTCCCCCAAGTTGACAGATTTGGGTGATGGATGGGTCACTGGCACACTGTGTGCGTGTGTGTGTACGTGGAGGGGAGCAGAGCAGGTGAACTACTCGAGTTGACGAAGTTATGTTACAGAACGCTGAAATAAAACCGTGGTGTTTTGTCGAGAGATGTAGTGACAGAAACCAGCAGTGAGAAAATTATAAATCGCTATGACGTTAGAAGACGCAGACACAGTGGATATTTTACAAGAACCGATCAGGTAAAGCAACACTGAACACACCTTTTATGGAGGAACGAGAGCCTCAGCTGTGAAGGAAATGGGTGCGCTGGATTTATAAAATAAAACGAGCGTAGTTGTGAAACGGCACTCGGCGCTATTATCGTTTTATCTTTATTAACTTGTTTTGATAATTGGTGAAAGCAGCTTCACGCAACAGCTGCAGCAGTATCTCTACGCTGTTTCGACCTGACCTTTCTTTTCTCCGTGAGGTGGAGGAATTTAGAAAGTTGCGTGGGGCTGCGTCAGGCACCCAGCTGTTGTACATGGATTAGCCTATGCGTTAAATTCCTCCAGACAGAGGGTCACGATCACGAACCGTTCACAGCCCGCCGGTAGTAGGCCTACTGGCTACACAACCCATTGTAGGTCCCCGGAGAGGGAGTAGGTCGCTGACCGCAGAGTTAGTAAGTGTTGGATCAGCTGGACGAAAATGACAGAGGCCTGATCAAATGTTTGTGTTTGTTCCCTTTCTAAACTGCAAAAGCATATATTTGTATATAAAATAAATTATGTCCATAAAATGGGGGGACGGTCTCTATATTGCCGCTACATCCTTTGTGCTGCATTTAGGCTACTGTCAGAATATAATGTACCACTCAATATTCCAGCAGAGCGCGTCTCATTGACTTTGAGAAAGAAGTACTTTGATGCTGGAGAGGATGACTGTATGAGGCTGCCTGATAATCCGACTGAATTTCAATTTCGTTTCACATAATTGCAAAATTGCAAAACAATTACTCCGGACATATGGGCTGACACTCAGAGGTCTGTTGATGTGAAAAGCACGTGAAGGCAGCGTTTCACAGGACGTGACGTTGACGTTATGTTCACGTCTTCGCCAGTGTTTTTAAAAAAGCGGCGGTTGCTTCTCGACCACCTTTTAGTGTATCAATAGAAACAATTTCTGAAACTTAGTTCTTCAGCACAGTAACAAAACGTAAGTAGGTAGTCCTTCTCTCTTTTTGCCGCGACGATGTTGAAAATGGTTTAACACACAATTAATTCTCATTAAGAACCAGCTAAATGTTTTGTTGCCCAGGCGTTGTGTATTTCTAGGAAAGCTAAGCTAGCTAAGGTCAGCTAACGCTAACTAGTCACAGCTACATTTGCTAACTAGGAAGGTGGTTAGGTTAATAATGCGTGTACTACGCTGTTTGGTAGTAAAACCAAAAACTACATGACATTTTCAAAACGTTGTTTTGACCTAACTTAAAATCTACCTCAATCTCACATTTGACAATAAACGAGATGACCTTCAACATGCAGGCACTAGAACTTGTATTAAGTTTTGCACACATCATTGTCCAAATAAGTTAAAATTAAGTTATTACATTTAAGAAATAAATAGTATTCGTACATCATGTGTTTATAGACAGATATAGCCATTAATATAGGAGATTTTATTTTAAGAATGCTCCCTGTCAAATGTTTAACTTATGCATTTAACATTTACAAACACATGTGCTTCTCTCTCTTAAGCAGGGTCCTGGTGTTTTTCTGTTAAGTTGAAAGCTCCTTTACTGCACCAGGATCATGCAGCACCGGCAGTATGCAAAGGAGCAAGGCCTTCTGGGCTCACTGTGTCCTGGACAGAAGAAGCTGGAGGGGAAGACCTTTTACCTGGACAGTGTGAAGAAACGCTCAACAGCTCTGCTTTTGGAGACCATATATCTTCTAGGAGGGGTAAGCTTGTGTGTAGATGAAGGCAGTATGCCTGTGGATCCTGATTAACAAATTAGCTTTTGATTGAGCATTTACCTGCTGTGACAGGTGTTTTTTTTTTTCTTATTCTGAAGGGAGTTGAGAGTTTCCTTCACAAGGATGTGAGCTTTGTTGTGACTGGAAGCCAAGAGTGCCTGAAGGACATGAAGTGTACAGATTCCAAAGCAGGGGCAAAGGGGACGAGTGAAGAAACCCAGCGTCCTATAATGACGCGAGACAGTGACAAACAGCAGAAAGCAACTCCAAGACCAGTGGTACTAAGCATCACCCACACATGTTTTAAAATCTTTTACAGCTAACAAGTGTGTAAAAATAAACATTATTACATATTTAACCTGAGTTTTGGCAATAGAAAGTCACAAAAGGATGAAAGTTTAATATAATTGACGTCAAATCAATTTTACCAAACAGCTAATTCTTTTAAATTAATATATATGGTCTGTAATTTTCTTTCCTAATTAATGTATTTTGACATTTGCTGAACCCCTTCTGTTTCAGTAAATGTTTTTGAATGAGTGAGAAAATACCTCCTGTATATATTTATTTATAGCTTATTGTATTTCTTGCTGTAGAATTCAAATAATGATACTTACTATTTAGTTCCCTGATACAAATTAATATTATTATTATACTAATGGTGTAAATTATATATTTATATAAGAAATTTGGAAATTGCTACATATATAACTATTCACCAACTCATTTGCTCAATATCCCAGTGGATTTTATAATGTATATAAGCTGTAATTAAATTTATGTGTCCTGTTTCTCTACAGGTTTGTGGCAGCCGTGGGAAGGCCCTGCTTGAAAAAGCCATGCGCAACAATGTAAGTCAGTCCAGCTAAAATATGGTTTATTGTGCAGACCTGTGGGCTTTATTTTATAGTTTCTGGGTATTGGTGATATACTGAAGACTGATGTGGTTTGTTATTTGGCTTGAATCTGATGATTTTTTGTAGGAACGACTGCAGAGGAACAGTGTTTTGTCCAATGCCCGATCATGGGGAGTGAAGATTTTGTATGCTGATGGTATCCTTTTGACCATGGTCATGAGAGATGAATTCCTCATCAAAATAATAACATTATTTGACATTTGATTTGGCTTGTATGTTCTCACATCTGTAGTGCATTGAATCTCTGCTCACAGCAGATGGCGCCATGTGAGCGTTTGTGTTTTGTTCTATGCGGCTGTGTCTACAGATACAAGCTAAAGAAATTTGTTGTTAACTAGTAAAGAAATGTCATGTTCTTAATCACAGAACAGTGTGTGAAAGTCTTGTATTGTTCCTTAATGTGGTATCAGATGTCCTTTTATATTTGAAACAGTTGACTCGTGAGAGCTTGAGTGCGATACATGAGAAGCCAGAGGTAAGATGTTTGGGCTGAATGTCTTTTCACCAGATAGCCAAATGTATCAGTTTTACAAAAATAAAGTGAGTACATCATTTATGAATGATTCTGGGGGGAAATCAGAATGGTTCTGAAATTAATAGGGTTTATGAAGGAAAAAAATACAAGTATACAACTATTGAAATTACTGTGATATGATGTACATCAACCGTTACTCTAAAATATTAATGCGTCTTATTTTTTACTTTTTTTAATACAGAGGACTTACACCAAACAACAAGGTGCTCATGTTGTCAAAGGTTAGTTTTTGTGTTTGTGCTGCTAATCTGTTAATTTTCAACAATACAGTATTTCTGTGATTGTAAAAGTTTTGTCTGATATAATTGTTTTTCTGTTCATCCTCACTTCTCCTGGTCTATAGCTGCAGCTTTGAGGTCGCCTTATCTTAAAATTGAAGACTCGAGCAGGTGAGTTTGGTCCCTCATTTAGTGCTCTTTGTTTGTTTTTATTATTTATTTTTTCATCTAGCAATGTTGTGAATCCAAGAGTACAGTACACTTGGTTAAGATAAAAACTGCCTGTCCTTTCTCCCTCACAAATCTTTCTTTGAACCCCCACTTCCAAAACAAAGACTGCCGAATTTATTTTGTACTCATGGGGGCTTTGAAATTGTGAACACAGGGTTGGCATATAATCACCTTTTCAGTTTATATGGCAAACTTGTTAGCAAGCAATTGTGTATTTATACATCCAGTAGTTATGGAACAATTTAACTTTCAGTTGTATTGGTGTTTTGGCCACCTGTCTAATATTCACTCTCTTAGCTCTGTTTCCACCAACTTCTGTCTGTACGTTCACCAACCAATCTCTAACTATGTCGAGAGCGAGAGAGACAGAAAGAGAGAGATTTTTTACAATGAGCTAAAATTCGCTGGAAAGCCGAGTGGCGCTACAGATTCGGATGGTAAATACAAGCGACCCCTTTCACATTCAAACATCATTTTCACATTGTCATTTGATACAAAGGGAAGGTTTTTAGGCCTGCCCAGGTTAAGCTTAATGACAGTGGAACAACAACGGGTGGCAGCGACCTGTCCCTTTATCTGCCTTTCCTACCCCACCGGGTGCTAGTTGTGGAGGTTTGCATTTCAGCCCAGATGCTTTTCTTAATTGAACCTGTTAAGGAGTCCCATCATGTAATGTGACAAGCCCCCCTTGTGAAGCCGCTCCCCTGGAGGCCAGAGCTCAAGCTGGTACGATTTCTATTCGATGAGGCTTTGCAAGCTCCATTGCCTGTTCCTGCAGGGGATCTCTATGTGCGAACAGGTCTATTCATTTGCCCTCTCATTTAATTTAATTGAAGTGCTCTGGTTAATGCATAGGCCTTTGCTGCGAACAAATGAAACCCAAGACATCTGAAGCATTTGAATATTCTTAATGTGTATTTTCACATTCAGTTTTGCAAAGGCGTTTTCCATTTGAAAATAAAATAATGATAATAATCATTCTATTGTATCTGCTTTAAGATGTCTGTTGCATTGTATTTTTTTTTTTTCATGCTTAAACATTTTTATTTAATTAACATTTTGTGTATTAAATGATGTTGTTTTGTTCTCTAACCAGGAAATACAAGCCCCTGCATATGCAGTCTTTGACCTTCCCCACTTTATCGTACTCGGGCAGATTTAGTCCCTTTGAATCTCCTCCTCCTCGGTTTGAAGTACAAATTGACCAAGGAGAAAATAAAACAAGGTTTGTTTAACTGGCATTATTTGAAGGATATAGACCATTGTCTTGCTAACACAGTGCTTGGGTTCAAGTTTATTTCCTGTGTTGCATTGATGGAACACAGTCAACAGGAAATAAATTGCAATCAAAAATGATCATAATTGGGGTTTGTCGTTTGTTAGGGAGAAGAAAAAGGTTGGAAGCAACATTCAAGACAAATCTCAAACGCCACTCAGCTGTAACCCTACACCTTGGCGGCCTCGCAAAAAGGACCTGTCTTACTGTGAATGCTGCCATCAACCCTTCACTAATCTGGAGGAGGTGGAACTCTTGTATTACTTTATTACTATTGGCATGGAAAATATTTTTTGGCTTGTATGTATCTGTGACTTGTGGGTTTTGTTGGCCCTTGCAGCACTTGCAGTCTGATCAGCACCGTGCATTTGTGCTGGATCTCTCAAACTACACTGCGGTGGACCAACTTGTGGCTGAGATGCTTCCAGGATTCGACCCCAATCCACCTCAACAGTCAGAAGAAACACTGAACCGGTGGGTTTTTATTTTTACCTAGCAATATCCTGATGTTGTGATTTCCTGTAATTTGCTTTTTCAGTGTACCACAATGGGATTTCCGTGTTTAGAGGGTTTTAAGTATTGTCTCTGTTCTCCTTACAGACCACCATCTCCTTTGCCCATCCAAGATGTCTGTGAACTGGAGCCTCTTACTGATGTTGAGACGGAGCATGCTGTTCAGGCCCTGCAGACACAAGGATCAGTATTCATTGAGCACATCTCCAGCCCTACTAGGGGTCCTCTTTCTTCTGGACCAGCCAACCCATCACCAGACACTCCACCTGCTGACATCCAGCCTTTCATTACTAACCCAGACTGCCTGCTCCCTGGCAGCTATCATCGTGCTTCAAGTCCAGCCATGCCTGTTTTGGATGTTGAACCACAACCCTACGACCCAGTCAGCCAGCAGCCTGATACTCAACATGTCTCCCCCTCCCCTGACAGGCCATGTCCATCTCCCGACCCTTACTTCCTGCCTCCAGTCCTAAGCCCACAAGTCCCTTATCCCCCCTATATTATGGAGCCATACTGTCTGTACTCTGAGCCTCCTGTCCTCAGTCCTCAACATTACACTGCAGAGGAGGCTGTGGAAGGACTCATGTGTGAAATGGACACTGCAGTAAGTGTGTCTCAGTCTGTCCCAGCTGTCACAATTCCCATCTCCACCCCACTTATTCTTTCTGTAGCTTTGTCAAATGAAGAAGGAGTAAATGGATCAAACCAGGAAAGTCTTTTAGGATTTAGTGGGATCATATGTCCCACTAATGGTTTGCAGTGTTCTGCACTGTATCCACGTAGATCTCGTTCTCTCCCTCGACAGTCGGCGACAGCACCAAACCCCAAAAAGCGCTGCAGATCAGCCAGCCCCGAACACAGCCAGTATAAAAGGAGGAGGATTACGGCTAAATGTAGCTACAGTGGTAGCTGGACTAAACATGGGCATAACACTGCAAAACTAGAAAGTGACATTATGGCAAAACCTGAGGATTGTTTATTATGTGACAAGATCTCTTGTCAGATAATACAGTCTTTTCCTTACCAAAAGGATTCTTCAACGTGCAGTGTAGAAACACTTTGTGTAAATGAGACTTTTACCACGTTTTGTGTTCCTACTGCACAGAATTTCACTCGGGCGCCAAATCAATTGGACATTTTGCCACTCTTCTCAAAAGCAAAGATATTTGATCCTCCATTTCACTTCCCCAATAATAAATCTCATAGTACGTTTTCCAGTCAAGACTCTCAACGTTCACTATCCCACTCCACCTCAGTGTGCATCGAGTCGGCCCTCATCCCTGACTTAGCCACGCTCTCTCCATCATCATCAGACTCTGACTGGGACTGTGACCTGCTGTCACGGCTGGGACCGGCCTTGGACGCTCCTCTGTCGCCCACCGTGCAGAGCTATGAGCTCGACAAGGATCTCCTCCACAGGCCGTGCACCTGGATGCACGACACCAGCTATGAGTCACGTCTACACAACGCCCTTCAGCCGTCAACCCCAACGACCTCACTGTGTGGGGAAGAAATGGACCCCTCAGCGTTTTCCAGGACTGTAGTACAGATTGTTGAAGTTCAGCACTGATGATTATTTTCTAGACCATTTTCAAAAACTGGAAGCCATGTAAGGCACCTGGAGAACAGTCTTTGACTTTGTAGCTGCATATCCCACCCTAAGAAACAGTAGGATGCACTTAAACTCATCAAAATAAGTCAATGAAAGTTGATAAATATTTAAAACTTAGTGTAATAACTAATATGTGATATTAAGCTGTTTTAGAGATGCAGATTGTTATTTTACTTTAATTTTTTTGTTGTAGTAGATCTTACTTAGTGGATGCTGCATCTTCCCACAAATTTGAAGAGCATCTATTATGATTTTTCCTCTCAACCCCTAATCCTCCTTGTGCACAGGACCCCTAAGCAATATTCTGTGTGTCGTGCTGACTGCAGTCTTTCAGCAGCTATGTCCGGAATACGTGGCGGTATTGAGAATTTAATGAGGCTTTTCTGAAGGGGGCATTACTCAATTACTGTAAGTGCTGCTGCATCTGGATCAGATCCCACTTGCACCGGCATTGATGATGCGTTGGTAGAGTGTAGGACTCTCGCAACCTGTGAGACAGAAAACTGTCCGATGAATGTCAAATGGCCTTTCCTGCCTTTTGAAGGTGAGCCAAAGAACTGGCTTTGTGAAGGAGAGACAACTGCTTCACAGTGTGCTGCAGCCACAGGGAGGTTTATCAGCTCACTTGTCAGTTTCTGCAGTGTTGGGTCACCTAACATTGAAAACGTGTCATTGCTCCTCATAAGTCAAAGCCTCACGTTGTCAAAAAATTGCACCTGAATATCTTACATGGACTTTTAAAACAAATGCAGAAAGCCGCAAGAAACACCACTTGATGGATGATGAATAGTTCTCTTAGGAAAATGTAAAGTCAATTCTTGTACGGTGTTTTTTAAATAAATGCTTTTAACCATTAACATTTCCTGCAGCATAGTTTAGATAAAGTTGCTTTTCGGGTAAAGCAAAAACTGTTGCTGTATGCTGAAGGTAATTTTTCCCGCTGTCTTTAATAAATACTGACTCTGCATGTGGGCTAAGGGAGAGCTAAATGGGGAGGGAAGGGTGAGGCAAGGGCAACAGTGGGTCGATGTGTCCTGTTAGGCTCATCAGCCCAGCTGACGAAAACAATATTTGATATCTAATCTTCAAGCCTTGTTATGTAACCCTTCACTACCCGGATTTGTTGGAATGAAAGGGATTCTTTTGTAGAAGTGGCCCTCGCCAAAACTGCAGTAGCTTGTCACTAAAGAAGAGAACACAATCCCACCCTTTAACTTACTACATAACCACTAAAAAGTTTCCTATGTAGATTTATTTAAATTAATGTGGGGATTGTGTCTTGTGAGGCTAGTTCAGGGGGTGGAGGGTTCAAGTTCAAGTGAGATACACAGCCTAAAATTCTAAATGTTCTGGTAGTACTACCATCAACAGGCTCCCATTTCAGAAGTTTATGTGTGTGGAGTTGATGTCTGACTTCCTCGACAGATGGAGTTGTCATGATTTCTCCAAGCTCTTTAAGTTCTTTAAGTATGCTCTTTCACTGGACCAAATGCAGCACAAAGGTTAAGGCTTGTCTTAAATCTGTTAAAATAGTCAGGACAAAATAAGCAACAGTCTACTTTTATAGTTTGGAAAACAGCATCCTCGGGTATAATGTTCTAAGAATTTACCAGTCAAAAACTCACCTGATCGGCCTTTTTAGTGCGATTTGACTGATGGGAACTCAACCCACTAACTGTTATCAGATTCTGATTCAAATGTTAAATTCTAATTGGTGCACTAAAGTATGTGAAATGGTGCTTTTGAATTTGAGACACGACCACCTTATCGAGAAGAGCACAGAGGAAAAACAAAATATAGGAAGCTGATTTAAGGAAATTTGTTTTCAGGGCCTTTAACAGTGGTTGACCTCTCATGACCTCAGTGTGGACAAGCTGTGAGCAGCTTAGCCAAAGGGTGATTTAGCCCTTCTAGAGGTCTGAAGTCATAAAAATATCCTGTATTTCAAAAGAACAAAAATCAGTAAAGCCAAAAGCAGGTTTGATTTTGGGGTTAGTATAGTTTTTTTTTTTTTAAATTCCTTTTTGTAACCTAATCATCTTGTGACCCTTAAATTTTATCCCGGGACTACTTTTTTGAGGGTCCAGAACACTGATCTTCAGTTAGGCATCAAATGAGAAAAAAACAATAGCCTACCCTTAGGGCAAAATGTGACAGCAAAACAAGCTTAAAAAATATTAGGCTATTAAAAAGAAAAAAGCTGATTAAATCACCAAATCAAATGCTTTTAGAACGTGCATTATTAATTAGAAACTTATTTTCCATTAAGGAATAACATCTATCTTAATGCTGAGAGAAATACAATATTGTATGATTTACAGTTTATTAGATGTAGATGTAGCTATCAGTTGTTACCCTTGGGTCCCCGGACCTGGGTTTTGGACCCATCAGGTCTCATTAAAAGAGCGTGGGTGGGCCAGTCAAGCCCCACGTGCTGCTTGTTTCCATGCTTTTCGCGCAGCCTCATTTATTGCACCAACCGAGCCCAGTAACGTTGAGGCCGAAAGGCGAGGGTGTGTGATCGCGCCGCGGAGCTCTGTGACACCGACACCCACCCAGCATGCTGCTGGAGCCGAGCAGAGGAGCCTCCTTTGTTTGCGTTTAACTGGCGCGGAGAGGGAGGTGAGAGATGCGAACCCCGCTGCTCTGTTTCTCTTCACTGTCAACAACACTCCCGCCGCAGCTCCGCGCACGCCTCTTTTCAGTTCATTTAACGGCGCTGCACCGAGAGGAAATCACTAGGACTATGTGAGCATCATGCTCCCTGTGAGATGCCTGCTGTTCGCTGCAGTGTGTGCACGGTGCGCCGTGACAGGTAAGAGGCTCTGCTTTTACCTCACGATTTAGTTAATTACAGGCAAGCCATGCTCAGTGATGCATCAGAGTTTTGGTCAATTATTTCTTCCACTTAACCCGCACCCTCTGAGAACAAGGACCGTGTTGCCTCGGTGTCAGCAAAGCAGATCACCATCAGATGTTTAATCCCACTGCAGAAAATACATTTAGAGCTCTAATACGCCTCATCTGTCATCAGGCCTGGGCGCTGATCCGCCTCTTGTGTCCTCTGCAGGTCTGAGGGAATGGGTGAGTTTGGAGGGAAGGCTGCCTCCTGCAGAGGAGGTCGTTCAGCCCAAGAGGCTGCTGCAACAGATCCACTCCCAGGAGGAGCTGCTCCACAGCCACCTGGACACCCGGGTCAAGAGCAACGCAGCGGGGGTGCAGGTGGGTTTAGACTTCTAAAGTTTATATAGCCTACAGCAGTTGTTGAGCTCAAACTGTGATCAGTGTCTCCCCTAGTAAATCATGCATCCTTTGTGAGAATGTGTAGGACTGAAGAGTAAACCTCAATTAAGGGAGCAGGTTACATTACGTTTATTCATTTAACTGACGCTTTTATCCAAAGCGACTTACAATTGCTATATATATCAGAGGGGGTATATAGAGGGGTTAAGTGTCTTGCTCAAGGACACATTGGTGGATGTTTCACAGTGGGGAATTGAACCCGGGTCTCTCACACCAAAGGCATGTGTCTTATCATCGAAGAATGGCTGGGTTCCTCCAAACATTACATTTACAAAAGCTGACACTTTTATCCAAAAGGACATACAATTTACATGTCAGAGGTCGCACGCTTCTGGAGTAACTAGGGGTTAAGTGTCTTATCCATTGAGCGATCACCACCCCAGTAAATAAAATGAGATTATGATCAGATAACATTCAACTGTCCAACATCTTCTCTAAGAACATTTTAATGAATGATTTGAGAATAAAATTAAATATACTCTTTTTACACCCTTGTATTCATGCTGGGCTGTTACTTCCATATTAAATGTCTATGTTTTAGTATTCCTTTAACTGTATCCTTCAAAGATGCATACTGTTGTAGTGCAGCAAGGACCTATAGTATAGCCAAATATCAAGTGTATAGTGTGCCTCCCATTTTTCCAACGTAATTTTTCCCCCCACCTTGTAACTTAATAAATACATGTGTTGAAAAAGGAAAACGGAGAGGAAAGACGTTATATATTCAAACAAGTGCCATAACAGATTATTTCTAAAACTGTAACCATCATCTGCTCCCATCACCTGATTCACCCCTGTTTGTCGTCTCTCTTGAGGTCATGTGTCTGTCACTCCAACTCCACCCTGTGACCCCCAAGCTGCCTCCTCCTTTCAGTCCATTAGATAATATTTCACACCGCTACCTGTGCTCTCTCGTTACCTTCACTATGAACAGTGTCTGTCAGTCGGCAGCTGGTCGGTCAGTGGATATGACACAGGTCTGACCTTGAGCTACCCTCTGTGGTCAGCATCTCATTATGTCTTTGCTTTTTTTGTTTTCCTTGGAGAAGTCTGAGTGCTGCCACACTTCAGAATGTGGCTTTAGATGTAGAATTGGTAGAATTGGCAGAGTCCTTTCAGAGTCCCTCTAATAGCTGTACAAACTACACATTTAAAAGGAAATTAATCCCAGCAGCCATGGTAAGCTTTGGTGTGAATTGGACATAGAAAGTATTTAGCTGTATATAGATTCTCATGTGACCCACCCAACGTGCCTTAGCTTTAAGGTAATCTGTCAACAACAGCCTGATCTGTGCCTGGTGCCGCAAGTACTGTGAACTTTTCAGTCTGTTTCCTCTTTGAAATCGAACACTGATGTTCAGACCAAAGGGCCAAAAAACAACAAAATTAAAGCAAAGTTATGTAACATTTGTTTTTTTTTTTGTGTGTGATTTGGTGCCCCTACTATTTTAGAGTGTACAGCTGTACACGTGCATTTGTTATGTTTTCATTCAGTGCTGAGACAAGACAAAGCAAGCCTGCTAATAAGTTATTACTGACTATGCTTACAACATGAAGGCCAGCTCAGCATCTGTCTTGCATCCTTTCAGCTCCTTTTGCTCACGCCAACAAATAAAAGCCAGTCTGATATTTAGGCTACTCTTGTCCGGTCTCTTGCTCAGTCTCTTTCTTTTTCTCTTCCATGCTTCCTCAGACGTCTTCCTTTGTCTCTTTGCAGCCTCTACCGTTATATCCATACTGAGAATACCGAGCTAGCTTATTACAAAGAACTTACATTGTACATAATGAACTTTTAACTTTTTCTTTTAACAAACATTGTTCGTGCACAGGACTCCATAGCCCCAATTTGCATTCACCTCCTTTTTTCATAGCATTTATGAATGTTGCCTCCCGCGAGGTACATGCAGTTCTCGAGAACTTGGCACAGCTTGACACAGAGTGGCAATGATGCCATTCACCCTATTACAAGTCAGCTGTTATTTTAAGATAAAATTACTACATAATGTTGCTTTTAAATGTGGAGTGGGTAATTTAGGAAGTACTGTACTGTTTCGGTGCGCTGGGCTGTTCCGATTGGTTGCAGTAAAACCAACCTGTCGGCAGGGGTAGTCCTTTGCCACAGTACTTTGCTTTGAAACCACCTTAGAACCTTAACTATCACTTACAGGGTGTATTATTGATGAATATTTCATCAAAATATCAGTGGTTTTGCTGGATATAATAAAAAAAAAAAAATGCTGTTGCTATAATCACTTTTTATATATAGAAATGGATAAAATTGAGTTCAACTGAGTATTTCATCATCTTTCAGCTTATTGTTTTGTTTTTGCGACACGCAGCTTTACTGTTTTGATTCACTCTCACCATTTCTAGCAAGAAGAAGCTGTTTAAAGTGAAAAGGCTCTGATAAACCTACAGTACAGTATCTGCCAAGCACCAAACGCAGCAGGTGGACACAGTTAGCAACTAACTGGTGAACAAAGCTGCACGTTTAGCCACTCAAGAGACAGATATTTCCCTTAGGAGTTGGTGGCGACCAAACCAGAGTTAAAAGTAGAATTAATATTGGATATACATCTGTCTGGCTTCCAGAAATATAACTACAAAGGAATGCTAATGTTTCTCCGCATCTCCTCTGGTGTAAATGGGTAAGTTGTTTGTAACAAGTAACCATCTCAACTTTAAAAAGCGCACATACGTCATTTAATGCAGGTTTTCAGTGTGTGTTTTACTAGAGATACAATGAGATGGTCTTTCTTGAAGATGATCACACTTATGCTCATTTAACAGGATGTGCAGCTGTAAACTAAGATTAAAGTCAATCTCTTTCTTAAAACAACCAGGGTTTTAAATTTTTGGTTAATTAGCCTGTTTTGTTTTTAATAACCTGTCAATGTTTTATCCTTTTTAAAATGTCAACAAAGAATAACTGTCCAACATAAATCACCAGAGCTAGCTTGCTTCTTCCCAACAGCAATAAGCTTATACAGGAAATATTTTGTTTTTATACCAAGACTTTAGTAACTAATTATTTTTTTAATTGTCAACCTATCCTGTTAAAAGCTAATCAAACCTATCAAAATGTGATATTTGGGATATGATATTAAAATGAAAATGCAATCACATATCTTTACAGTCTGGTGCAGCTTTCTTATCTCTGCTCACAGGGACTGCTGTGGGCTTTTTTTATTGTGCATATGGACCCGGTGGAGGTTCAGATTGATACTAAGTGGTTTGCAGAGAGTGCATGGTAATACTAATGAGATCTGCCTTGCAGCTGGCCAGTAAGTGTGGATGAGAGCCACCGCAGCACTCTGTCTTCTAATGCGGATGGGACTCACCTTCAAGTAAGGTTAGACGGAGCTGATGAGCCCCAACACCCAGTTTTATCCAGAAAGCCTCAGGGATGGATGAGACTGTCTAACCTTCAGGGAGAGGATACTAGAGGAGGACGCCCCTTTAATATCTGAGTCTTTGTTGCTTCTGTCTCTGTGCACACTTAAATGATTTCATACTGACATCCATAAATCTTCTTCCCTCCTCCACTCTCTTTATCATGTTCTGTCCCTCTCTGAGAGCATGAAACACTTGGCAAATGAGTGATTCATTAATTTGAGTTGGTGTCTGGGGAACACATAATGCAGGGATATGAATTAGAGAATAGAGAGGCATGGTTTATTCATCTAAAAGTAAGCCTAAAAGTAAGCTTTAGACATCTAAGCCCTTATTTATGCTTGGTTTCTGTTCTACCGCACGTCATTGGAAGTCTTTATGCCTTCCTTGCAGACAAAGCCGCAAGACATAAATTAGCATTACCATACCACAAAAATTAGACATATCGACATTTTTCATATTGTAATTTGACTACTGCTTCTTCTGTCTAATCTGTACGTGTGGCACGGAATTTCTTTCCTTGACCTGAGATGCACTGTCTGCCAGCCCTGTCAAAGTAAAGTAATTTGCTATTATTGATATCCGATCACAGTTGATTAGATTGCATTATTCAGATAATTCAGAGAGCCGTTATCTATATATAAAAAAAAATGTGTCATCCTCAAGCTCGGGTCCTCTACGAGAGGCCTGGGAGTTTGAGGGTTCTGCGCAGTATCTTAGCTGTTCCTAGGACTGCACTCTTCTGGACAGAGACCTCTGATGTTTTACCCAGAATTTGCTGTAGCCACTCTCCCTGTTTGGGTCAGTCCCCAGTGCTCCGATTACCACTGGCACCACTGTTGCTCTTACTTTCCAAATATTTTCTAGCTCCTCCTTCTTGATGTTGCTGTCGCTTGGGATTGCCACATCTATCACTGCAGCCTTCTTCTGCTGTTTGTTGATCAACACGATGTCTGGTTGGTTAGCTATTACCAGTTTGTCAGTCTGGATCTTGAAGTCCCACGGGATCTTAGCTCGGTCATTCTCAACTACCTTAGGAGGTCTCCAGGCTCCATGTACGCACTTCCTGCCTGCATGTACTGAGTGCTTGTTCTTGTGCCGCCATGATTAGTGCTTCTGTGCTGTCCTACAGTCCAGCCTTTTCCAGCCACTGGTAGGATTTCTTGATATCTGCCACTTCTTCTATTTGTCGGTGGTACATGCTGTGCAGCGGCTTCACTCTCCATGTAGGTTCTTCGTCTTCCTTGTCCTCACCCTCGGGTTTCTGCTGCCTGAGGTATTCACTAAGCCCTTCATCTTTGGGGGGGCCATCTTCCTGATGTACTCCTGGTAGCCAGTCTTTGTGATGATCTGGCTGAGGGGGTTCAGGCCTATCCAGAACAGCAGCAGGATAGTGCATCACCTTGGTATGTGCCGCTCTTGATGGTGACTTGTGCAGTTGGCTTTGAGTTGACTTCCAGACTTGTTTTCCACAGCCCCATTGAGTTCTTGATGAAGGCTCTTGGTGTCCTGTTGATCTTGTACATTTCCAAGCATTCCAGTATCCATGTATGTGGCATTGAGTCGTAGACTTTCTTGTAGTCAATCCAGGCGGTGCCCAGATTGGTCTGCCTGGTCTTGCAGTCTCGAGTGACTGCTCTATCAACCAGTAGCTGGTGCTTTGCTCCCCTGGTATTAGTGCCCATTCCCTTCTGGGCCCTGTCCATGTATTGAGCCATGTGCCTACTCATCTTAACCGCTATGAAGCCTGACAGGAGCTTCCATGTTGTGCAGAGGCAGGTTATTGGCCGGTAGTTGGATGGGGATCCTTCATGATCAGGACTGTCCGTCCTTGGGTTAACCATTCGGTGTGAGTCCCATCCATCAGCAGTTGGTTCATTTGATCTGCCAGGCGTTCATGGAGTGCAATTAGTTTCTTCAGCCAGTAGGTGTGGATCATGTCAGGGCCTGGTGCTGTCCAGCTCTTCATACCTGCCACTCTTTCTTGGATGTCTGCCGTTGTAATGGTTACTGGATCTTGTTCTGGGAGATTGCTGTGATCTGTTCTTAGATCCACTAGCCACTGAGCATTGGTGTTGTGGGATGCCTCTTTCTCCCATATGTTCTTCCAGTACTGTTCAGATCCCTGGGTGGATCTGATCTTGTGTTATTACCCTGCCACTGAGAGTACACTTTGGATGGTTCGGTGGAGAACATCCGGTTTATTCTCCTGGCTTCTGCTTCTCCCTTGTATTTCTTTAGGCGGGTAGCCAGAGCAGTAATTCTTTGTTTGGCAGTCTCCAGAGCCTTGTTGTATTTCTTAGGTAGCCCTTTCCTTGCACCTTTCTGTAGCTGTGACAGCTGACTAACCTCTCTTTGTGTTGCCTTGATCTTGCCCTCTAGCCTTCTCCTCCATGGGGGGTAATGCTCCTTGTGGCTTGTGGTGTTTTTCTTATAGCCAAGCATCTCTGGGATCACTGTTGCTGTGGCGTACATCAGCTTGGTTATGGCTTTAGTAGGGATAGTATGTAGTGTTGATGATGAGTTTCGAAGCATCCATATTTCCCATAGTCACTGCCTATAACTCTATAACTCTCACCGGGATTGCCTATATGATAGCATTGCATCAGATCCATATTTTCTGCTCTAGTCCATGAATGTCTTGTTCCAGTAGCCCAGTATGGCTGGTATGGCTCTTGTATTTGCGGTTTCACTCATGCCTGAGGTAGGCTGGTAGAATTAAGGACCTTGCCTAAGGGTATGTCAGGGTATGTTACCCCCAGCCCTGACCGGGAATCGAACCCACGATCACCTGCACCAAGTGGCATTAACCAATGACCTATCCAGGAACTCTCGTGTGTGTACGTGTACGTGTACTCTCTCACTATAGCGCATACTGTATAGTATGAATCAAGACACAACATAACAAACTTGAAAACTGCTCAATTAAGGCCATTGATTTCTAATGATTACACTGAACAATTGACACAAGTGAACAATATTGGTGTCCACTTTTCCTATAAACTACTATTAACAGACACCTTTAGTTTCTCTCTCTCTCTCTTGAGTTTTTGTTGCTACGTAAATCAGTATGTTAATAGTAAATTAATAAATTGTAAATGTAAATCTCATTCCTGTGGGGTTTTTTTGTTTGTTTTTTTTTTCTTCTCTCTCTTCTCCAAACTTTTCCTCCCTCCCTCAGCCTGTTCATCTGGCCCAGAGCAGCTTCCTGGTGGAGGCCTATGGCACATCCTTCATCCTTGACCTGGAACTCAACCAGTAAGTCAACACATGCCTGCAAAGCATTCACACAACCACACCACACAGGTGCAAAACAATGTTCAGTACATTATTACAGCAGTCACTAACATGACCGTACTTGCATGCACACTTCTACTACTTATCTTCATCTGCGCTCCCTCTCACCTACAGTATTGTACTGTATGTCCTGCGTGTGGCATTATACGCACTGGCTGCGAGCTAAACAACACTGACAATGTATACTTCCCCTCCTCCTCTTCTCACCTGACACACATTTTGCTGTACTGTAGAGCATTTATGTAATACTTTTCACATTTATAATAAATTAATCTTCACTCACATTTTGGTTTTACTTATGAATCAGTCATTTGTTGATGTAGACTCATGCAAGTATGGAATTTAGGTTGAAACTAAATGTTAAAAGGATTATTGTTCGTCTCAATTTTTTTGTTTTCTCTCCAGCAACCTTCTGTCTACAGACTATGTGGAGCGTCACTATGACGAGAACGGGCAGCTGTTGCAGAATATGGTAAGAATATCTTATAGAGATAGTTTGACATTTTTCAAAGAAATGAGAAGACCATTATCAGTCATGTGTGCACACTAAATATGACTCTAATAGACTGTCTCAATTTGGAGACTTCCGTCAGTAAACTTACATGCGGTACACTGCGTGAACTTACTTCAATTAAATTTGATTAAATATTAATAAAAATAAATGTACTTTTACGATCACAACCGCTGCAGCTTCCTTTGCCACCATTTTTACAAGTTTGAAAATAAGTTGGTGGTCCCTCCCCTTCTGCTACGTCTGCGAAGGGGAGGGACCCCCAAGTCAGTGTGCGTTCCACACTCGACTTTATGAGTGTTCTCTCCAGGTACTCCATAGTGCAATGCATTTTGCCATACTTTTCAGTGTGAATGCACTGAAAATAGTAAGTGTAAGTATGGAAGGGTGCGAATTGAGACACACTAAAAGGCTAGCAGATGGTTAGCTTAGCGTAACAGACTGGAAAAAGGTGAAACAGCTAGACTCGTTGTATCCAGATTTACCTAAAACCACCTCTAGCGCTTACTAATTAACACATTTTATGTTTGTATAATCTGTATAAAAAACTACAAGGGTTATGTGCCTTACTGTTTCTTTGCCGGGACAAGAGCTGGTTTACACTTAGGTTTTTGAAAAGATTAAACAAATAATATATAACATGTTTATTAGTGAGCTTTGGAGTAGCTGGTAAGTACATTTTGGACCTTTTTTGCACAGAGCCCGGCTAGCTGTTTCCCCATTTCCTGTCTTTATGCTAAGTAGTGTTACTTTCGTCAGACGAAACTAAACAAAATATATTCAATGACCTTTTTTTTCCCTGACTAAAATGAGACGATGACGAGACGGCGACAATGTCCTTAAACACTGACTATCCTAACATGCAATATTGTTGACGAAAAATGACGACACTAAAATGTATTTAAATTGTTAATAAAATATCTTTCTGTCAGTATAATGAGGAGACAAAATATTACAGGCCATATTTTCTCCCTCTAAATTTTCACTTGAACAGTGTTCAATCAGCTGTATTTTTTTCTGCCTGTGCTTTTCACGCTGGCCAACCGGGTTGACGCCTGGTGCACGAGTAAATAATTACCGTAATGTGGAGGATGTGAACTCTGGTGATGCACACAACATGCAAGGAAAGGAGGCACTTAGATATTTGGTCCCATTTCAAATACAGTGAGGCAGACAAAAACAGAGTGCGTAATTATATCGGACGGCAAGCAATGTGGTTATAAGATTTTTTGAAAAAAACACTACGAACTTGAAGCGCATATCAAGGCTAACCACCGGGAATTGAGACCAGTTAATGTCTCCTTTGCAATAAAAATGAGAACAAAGCTAACATTCAAATTTTACAAAACATTTTATCTATATGTGACTAAAATGATAAATATCTCTATTTTAGTTAGAGCAGATTGACAAAAATGCTAATCAAAATTATACAAATGAGTTAGAAAAGACTAAAATGATGGTTAATGACTAAAACTAGAATAAAATACTTTTGAATGTCTTTCTTGATTTTTTTTTTTTTTTTTTTTTTTTGTGACTAAAATCAGACTAAAATACCCAAACTTTTAGTCAACTAAAACTTGATTTAAAAAAAATTGTATACAGTGGACTCAATATGACAAAAACTAACAAGGACATTTGACACAGGACTAAGGCTAAATTTTAAAATGGCTGAAAAAATTAACACTAATGCTAAGTGAAGTTGTAGCTTCATATTTATACAGACTTGAGACTGGTATTGATCTTCCCATGTAACTCATGACAAGAAAATGTTGACAAATGTTGGCATGCTCCTTTCTATCAGACTTTACTAGAAGTCAGTGAGCTTGTTCTCCATCACAGCCAATTTGATATAAAATTGATTCTGTGCCAGTGCCTACAGGAGTGTAGCTTTTATGTCCAGTGTGTATTAGAAGATGTTTCCAAAGGCTGTATTCCCTCTGAGTGAAACTGAACAGAATAAATAACCAATAACAGCAGCACTTGTTTATCTTACCCTTCATTCATGTGTTTTGCTTCCTACTTTGGTTTCTTCAACACATCATGTCTTCGGAAATGTGTCCAACAGCTGCAGTTTTACACTTTGATTGAATTGTCGATGCTGCCCTCTCTGACATGCATTTATACATTCGAGCAAACCGCCCTATAGTGATGTGGTGGTGGATCTAGTTTGTTTACACTCTGTCTCAAACAGGCAATAAAAGCAGACCGCTTGACTCTCACCACCATCTAGTCTCTTTCTGTCTGTATCCTCTGCTTTATTTCAGTCACTGTCCCTCCCCTCTTTCTGTGCTTGTCTCGCTATCGCTCCCTCTCTTTCACTCTCTGCCAGAGACCACCTGACCAATCAGTAGATGGTTGCTATGGGTACCAGCAGTCAGTAGCAGCAGTGCGGGTATATTTTGTTGTGTCGTGAGGGGAATTAAAATCATGTCCATTTCCAGAACCAACTTAACCAAATCTAACAACCACCCTCTGCCCTGACCTTTGGAACCAGATGTGTAATGTTGGAACTATCATTGAGTTAGAGATTTATTTGCATGGGATAAAATCAAACAAATGACAAAAATACATTAAACAATATGGAATGTTGTGTGCAGGGAAAGGAAAAAGTCCCAGATGGATTTATTCATTATCTCTCTATGTAATAAAAAATAAAATAATAATCACATTATCAAAGATATATATGTAGATTATGTAACAAAAAACATGAAAACTCAAATATAAAACATGAGTGAAGTATGTACTATATGTTCTCTGAGACTTGAGGGAAGATGTCATTTTGAGAAAAAGAGCTCCATAAATTAGTAAGATGCCACCAAAGAGCACAGTTCTTTTAACTGTAAAATGGCCAACTCAGATTTATTTCTTGGTTAAAATTCTTTAATAACCAAATTAAAGGATCCTTGTGAAAAAATATTATAAACCAATGTACTGAATCCGTATTCCCAAATATTGATAAAGGTGTTGTTGGCTTAAAACATCTGGCATGCTAACCTGTACATGTTTGCAGTATGTCCTTTTGCCACTTAAAATAATGAAGTCGGAGCTGATGTTAGGGGCAACCAGGAAGATGCTATTGGACACATTTGGCAAGTCATTTATATAATAAGTTAGAAATAATAGTACCCCAAGAATGGATCCTTGGGGCATACCATGGGTAATCACATGATGTGAGAATGGCAATTCTTTAATCTAACAGATAGTTCTGCGTTGGAAGTATTCATTTTTAACGATAAATACACACATAAATACATAAAATACACAAAAGGATTTTAATGCAATTTATTTATTCAATAAAGTGTCCTTATTCTCTGTGTCAAAAGTGTTAGAAATATTGCACTAATAAATTGATTAATATCAAAGGCTATAGATATTTTGTCCATCAGGTAAAGCAAACTACATAGTATGTGGAACGGGTTTTACAGAGTCCATACAGGTGTCTATAAAGAATAGAGAGAAGAAGTTAGATTAATAGTCTAGAATTCAGTAGAAGGGGAAAACTAAATCAATCAATTGTAAAATCTTTAGTTTATGTAGTTGTTACGACTGAATGATATATATAGTATCTAATTCTTGGGATGAGTAGTTGTATCTTATTGGCTTGGATGTACCATTTATACTATGACTATGAAATGGTTTGCAGACATCAGTAAACATTATATACCGTATTATATTTGTATGTCTGAACTGCCACAGGAAGTATAAACTTATGTAAGTACCTGCACATTTTATGATGCACATGCAAACACCTACATGCACCTATGGAGAAATTACACAATAGACTGCACAAATTGCTTATATCGACGTTTCCTTTTGTGCATGCAAGACTAAGAACCTGGTGTGTGCATGCAGCCCCCTTCCCCCGCCACGACCACCATCTCCATCTTGATTTATTTAGTTTTATTGAAGTGCCAATAAAAAGGCTTCTGCCTTTGTGTGTCACTTTTTTATTGGTCCCTCTGGATCCATGCAATTGCATTGAATTGGTGACTGGCTCGTTCGGATTGAATCTCATTGGCACACAACTAAAAGAGTAATTAAAGTAGGGATGAGGATATAATTTAGATGAGCTGGTTTATATATCTTAAATATATTAATGTTTTCCCTATATAGTTTCACTGTTAAGTTATTCAGTCTTGGGCTGCCATAGAGGTTTTATCATGTGAAAAACTCTTTGGGGGGAGATGAATACAATGCAAACAAGGTTTTTTTTTGTTTGTTTGTTTTTTAGTTCTTCTAGTTAAAATTGCTTTCTTGAATGCTAGACTTTCCATTTTTGTTGCAAGATTACCCTTACCTGTTTCCCTTTTTACCAAAAAAATCACCAAAAAGTAGAACGTGAACATGTAATACTGCACGAGGGACAATGGGAGTTGTTCACCCACTGCCAGATACTGCTGCTAGCCGTGACCAAGCTAGCATGAAACGATCTTCCATATATTTGGCAGAAAATATCAAAGAAGCTCTTGCAGTCCTTTTTAACAAGCAATAAAGCAAGTTTCCAGAGTTTCCAGAATCAACCCAATTGGCCTCCAATCAGATTCCCAAGCCGCTAGGGGGATGACAACTTTACCAAGCTGGTAGTCACCTATAGGGCGCACTGCAAACAACAGAAAGAGAAAGATTCTGCGAGGGCCTACAACTAGGGTTGCCATCTTCAGTGTGGATAAATAAGGGACACCTTGCCAGCCGCCCCATGCCCGGGGGACACAAATCAGGCAGGAGCTCCATCATCTTCCCCAGTTAGATTTTGAGTGTCAGATACTTCTTGCATCCTGGCAGATCAGAGAAAAAGAAAATAAAAACTCATTTGGGATTTAACATGCTTCTCTTACTCACTGAGGAAGTCTAATATTCCTTACTGATGCGTTTGTTCTATCTTGTCTCACTTTGTCTTCCTTAGACTTTACATTAGCTGCTCTTGTTTTTCTATCTTTCCTCTGATCCTCTCAGCTAGAAAGTCTAGACATCGCGTAAACTCCAGCTTTTCTAATTCAGTTAGATTTTATAATGTCAAATTGAATCCTCTCGTCTCTGTGGGACGTAACAGTTTATTTGCCTCCATTTGTGCCTGCAAGCACTTTTTATTTCATTGCTATAGTCACTCACTTCTAATATAATGTCCTGCTTACCTGTCCCTGTCCTCCCAGCCCTGATAATATTTCACCATCAATCTACAATTTCTCATACAACATGGTTTATTTAAATGTCAGTGACCATTATTTAAAGCGTATGCATCTCCTATGAAAAGCGCACTCAGTCCTTCAAAGTCAGTGTGTGTCTGCTGTAATAGGCAATTTGATTTCCTCCATTTAGCCATGTAATCCTAACTTTTATTTATTTATTATTGTGCCCTGGACAAGTGCTGCGGGCTATCTCACTGTTGAGTATGAATGATTAAAGTCCAGAATCTAAGTAAGCTCTTTGCCAAATACTGGGACTAAATTTAAGTGCTTATTATTTCTAGTTAATAGTCAGACTCTATGTGGTTACACAGCTTTGAATTGATGCCTGAAATAATAAAGTGATGTAGAACTGATGATGTAGAAATAACATTTTGATGTAGAACTTAAGATTTTCAAAGTAGTAGACTTAATTAAGCTACTACTTATTATTAGCCAAACAAACAGCACGGCTCTAGTGATGCCAATGTCGGTCCATCACCAAAATATCTGTTTATTAAATTATTTGTCTAATACTTTGGTCAAATTCCTTCAAAACTAATGAGCTTCCCACCAACCTCAGCTGTGCTATGTGTTTTTGCTAATTAGCAAATGTTAGCATAATAACAAACTACATTAAAATGGTGATTTTGGAAAACATTATACCTGCTAAACGTTTGCATGTTAGCATTGTCATTGTGAGCACATTAGCACGCAGATGTTAGCATTTAGCTCAAAGCCCTAATATGGCTATAAACCCATAGTCTTATAGTCATAGTCTTTATTTTAGCCAGTTTTTATTATAACTTAGGTTGTTTGTTAATTTGGATTTAGTGTATTTCTACTTATAACTATATATAATATAATGCATTAACACCCCCTCCCCCAAGTTTCATCAAAAGCAAATCAGCACTGTGTCCTGAGATCTGAGACATCATGTCTGACCGATGGAAAGACTCAACTTCATCTTCATCTTTCTCTCAAGGCTGTGTGTGACTGATGTGAGGTGGGATGAGGGAGCCATAGTTGACAGACCTCCAAGTCAGTCATTGATTTCTCATCAATAGGAACCTGTCTGGCTATGTGTGATTTAGTCCACCTTGAAGCAAATACAGTATGAGTCCATTTGTAATGGGAAATATGTTTTTGCGAGATCGTACTTGACTTGACAGATGTCTCAGAGTTTTTTCAGGTTTAAGTTGAAGCTCAGAGTAAAGGTTGATGATGCATAAAGAACAGAAGCTCCACGTTGCCTCTTTTCTTTTGGATCTATTGGCCGTGCCAGACAACCGCAGGCTCAGGTGGCAGACATGACTTAGAGGGGTTCATTACAAACACCTGAAACTGACCCTCTCTTTCATATACACACACACACACACACACACACACACACACACACACACACACACACACACACACACACACACACACACACACACACACTCATGCATATGCATATACACTCTCTGAAGTAGCTACAAACACAGACCCATAACTATAATCTCCATCCACTTAGATGAAGACTCCTTTATTATATAAAAATCCACTCCTGAGTGTAATTCTAACTGCCATGCACAGTTTAGTTTCTTCTCAACAATTTTTGTTTTGTTAAACACATGCACGTGCTGCTTGAGTGACAGTGGCATGCCTTCTCTCTAATTGTCGTAATGCGATCATTGCTGCTCCGTGAGAGGCAGTGTGGAAACACTATATTCAAAACATGATCATCCAGTTGGAGCCTTTCAGGGGATTATGAATAATCTGGTGAAGGTATCTGGAAGCCAGGTGTACAGCTAACACCTTACAGCAGTTCTGCCAATCTGAAAGTGTCAGCTGGCACACTCATCCTATATTAAAGGGGCACTTCACAGATTTTACGTGTCAAAGTGAATTTACTAGTCAACCTTTATAGTTGAGCTTTTCAGAACTGTTTTATAATGTCTTCTATAGGTTTTGGTTGAGTCATGTAAGCATATAATTTAACATATCTCAATATAATCTTTTTTATTTGTGTATCCTTAACTATGTAGTATATGGAGATTCATTTGTCTTACAGATAGCTGACTTCCCCCTGTTTTGGAATATAAAAATTGCCCTACTAACAGGTTAGTTTTCAGTTGTTTTCAGATTTAAAAATACATTGACCTCTACAAGAAAACATTATAGTCAGGTTTTTGTATAATGTAGGGATACAGTCATTGTTTGAGATCCAGTATCCTTCATGCAAGTTGGAGTACCTGAATGAGTCCTTGGTTACAGACACTGTAACCTTGAGGTTGCAGTAACCTTGCTGCAGAAAACTGAAATGGTTGCTATTATGTGGTTTGCTGCCAAGTTTACTCTTTAAATCAAAACAATAGGTTTTCAAGTGAAAGTTTAGCACATTTTGAAGGAAAAATCTGAATTTAATTCATGTTGTTTACTTAAACTTCATAGTCCATCAATAAGTTTCTCTCATTTGACCCTTGGCCTTGTTGCACTCGAATTGCTCTCTCCATCGCTCACAAACACACACACATGCACTGTATGCACACAGCTTTTCCTTGGTGAAACTCATCTCCGCTGCAGCCTGTGTAGGTGTAGGTTTTCCCGGCCACTGAGTCATACAGTAGTCACTGATATCCTTCAGTTGACCCACCAGGTTGGCTGTAGGCCCTAGACTGACAGTAAATACCTGCCCTGTGCTTATTTAGGAGGCCAGGAGATCAGCCGAAGCGAGGGGTTCACAGTCAGTGTCAGTTTCATTTTCTGAAATTTGATGTTACTTTATGATGGAGTGTCTCAGTATAATATACAATTTGTTTCCAGGGAGGAGAGCACTGCTACTATCATGGGGGTGTGCGGGGGCTGCCGGGCTCCTGGGCTGCTCTGTCCACCTGTCACGGCCTGCAGTGAGTCGAATACTTTGATTAAAGGTCACTTCATCTGTAATGTAGACTCAGTCAGGACCCAACGTTTGGTGTCTGTATGTATTCAAATACTTGCTGTAAGTTTGCCTAAAGTAAAACACTACTAAAATAGCTAAGGCACTAAATCACATTTGAAAGCTCAGTGTAAATTTTCTAAAATATCCTTTTCAGATTTGCTTAGCTTAGTTTAGTATAAAGACTGGCAACAGGGAAACACCTAGCCTGGCTCTGTCATGGTCTAGTGCTCACTAAACTATTGCATTTGGTTTGTTTATTCTGTACAGAAAGCCAAGAAATGTCTTGGCTAGCTGTTTCGCCCTATTTCTAGTATTTGTGCTAAGCTAACTGGCTGCCCACTGCTTCATATTTACAGTAGAGACGTGAACTCTAACTATTCCTTTTAACATACAATAAAATACATATACTACAGCGAGGTTTCAAAATGTATTTTACAAAACATGATGATAGAGGCCTGATCTAAAGGGGGAAAAAATGCCCTTGAAAGATATAAACATATTTGATAATTATAAAGATCTTTCATGCTATTTTGCATTTAGGTGGTATGAATCATTTTGTTCATGTGAGTGTGAATAAAAAGTACCTAAAAAATACAGAAGGGGATACCACTAGAAGTTGGCAACCAATGATTTGTTGACAATACGGCTGCCATCCGACAGAAACATGTCCAGGCATACTGTAACATGCAGCTGTTTGTTTGTTTGTTTGTTCCAGCGGGATGTTTTCTGATGGGAACTTCTCCTATGGGATTGAACCTGTTGGCAGCGGTGAGGTGAGTCAGGACTTTAAACACACACATATCAAGTTTCTTGGCATCAAACGAAGGCAGCAACAAGGTTGTGTGAAAAAGTTCTCGCAAAACTGGCAACAAACGTTCAAAATATGTTGAAATCTTTACAGTGAGTCCACAGTCTCACTGTCTCTTTCTGTCTCCATATCACACAATACCTTTAGTCCAGACGGTGGTACTCTATCTCTAAGTTACTGTATGAAAAGTATTGAGTTGATACACAATCCACCACCACTGCCACATTTCTCCTCTCTCATATCAAAGTGAGACAGGAGGGAGAGAGAAGAAATATAAAATAACAAAATGTTTCTGAGGCCTTTTAGATATTACAAAAATACTTTGATTTGATTTTAGAGTAGATCTAATATTAAAAAGAAGTAAACATATAACAGATTGGCCGAATGGAGTGGGGTGAAAGTGTTTAGTGTGGAAGATGCTGAGCTTTTTTCCCCATTAAGGCCCACAGTAATCGAAGTACAGCTCAATTACATAGACTGGAGAGATGGATCAATGGCCTCCCTGCTCCTCTTAAAGCTCCCTCACTCTTCTTCCCTCTCCTCAGCTATCCATCTCAAATGGGTCATATTCATAAAGTATTTATCCCCAGCTCAAGTGTACAACAGTGTCTAGCAGTGTTATTGCCATTATGACAGCCCACTGATTGATTAATAATGCATTGGAGCACTTTCCTTCCCGCTGATTCATCTCTACCTCAGAGGACACGGCAGCACTTTTTCACACAGAAAAGCTGTGGAGTAAATTTGAGGATGAGAAGTTGTCATTTGATGGCTGCATCATTTGGAAATCATGAGGGGGGTGTCATCACTCATATAGAGCTGCATTTTGTGCAATTTAATCTAAGATTATAACCATGATTTGTTCTATATGTTCACGGTTGAGTGGTCAAAGCCTGATGCACTTTAAAGGGCAATGTCAAATTTCCTTCAGACCTCATCTTGCTGCTGTCTGCCATGAAGGTGAAATTTTACTTTAGTGTAACTTTTATTCCACATTTGTTTATTATAGAGATTATTTTGTATTTAAAACTAAAACCATTTAATCAAAGAGTGTAATATGTTGTTGATTGTTTGTTTGACCTATGTAACTTTTTCACTTCTCCTGCCTGGAATAGTGAACAACCATATCTGGCTCTTCTGTGGATCCGCTGTAGTTATTTTTCTGCCATTAAAAATCACTGCAGAAAAAAAGAGAATGCAAAGAGACATAGTGATGTGATTCCCTGTCTGCTTTGGTCTGAGTAGGGATTGCTTTTGACTCGAGGTGAAGTTGTACTTAAATTTAATATTTTCATGTCTGGAATTCTCATTCCTCAGGCAGACTTGAACAATGAACCCAAAACTGGCTCTTGTGTGAACCCTTAATAGTTAAAATCTTCAGGAAAATAAGACTATTCAGGAAATTAAAGTTGCCTTGAGTTGTTCTGAGGAAAAAAATAGACTTAACTGTCCCGCCTCTCTCTCTTTGTCTCTCACTCCTTGTTATGGTTTTTCTTGACGCCTCTCAGGAGCAGAATGACCACATTGTGTATCGCATGCCGGACATCGACCTCTTTCCGCCTCCCTGTCCAGGTAGGACCATCAGCTTACACAGAAACCCCTCGCAGTTACTTTCCACAGAACAGAAAGCATTTCAGGCCTTCTGGTGTGATGATAAAAGTTTGATGGACACAGAATCTCTGGTCTGCCCTCTAATTTCTAAATCCTAAGTCTAGTGACACAATACCTGCTGCAGAAATCCAGCTATAATACAAGTTATTTACTTTTATGACATCTCAAACTTGATTTAGATAAAATTTTGTGATGTGATACATATTTGGCCTGTGTTTTGCTGTTAAAAGATGCGATTTGTGGGTGCTGTAGTTGAAACCTAGTTTAGTGAAACCCGGTAGGATGCAGTTTGTCCCTGATAAACCCAAAGGCTGCTTGCTGTTACTTGTTTGGAGACTACATGTTCAGCCTCGTCCTTGACATTGGATGATCTAAAACAATCAAATGTTCTGTAATGCAAGTCAGCTTTTTGGCTGCTTTTTTCTCTCTCACACACACACTGCAGTGTACAGTGTCCTCCTCAGGTTGTCCCGCTGTCCTCCTTGCCCTTGCTAAATGTCTCATTTGGCTGCCTCTTCTCCGCCTCTCCTCTTTGTCCTAACACTTGTCTGCCTCTCTGGACTACCCCCCTGTTATCCAACCCCTGCCGTTCCTCCCTCCCTTCCTCCTCAGCCCTCTCTCCCTTCCCATTTGGCCAGTTATACTCTGTGCAATATTGATTTCTCCTACAGATCAGTGGACTAAAATACATGGTTACATCCATCCCTGGCCTGATGACTAGCCACTTTTCTCTCTTCCTTACTCTGCGTGTGTGTGTGTGTGTGTGTGTGTGTGTGTTTTTCCCAGGATGCACCGTGAACAGCACAGAGCCCGAGGGGCAGACAGACGTCCACAGTGGTGGAGACGGCGAGCTGAAGGATGGAGACGACTGGTCTGACCAGGAGAAGACCGTCTTTACAGAAGGCCTGAGGCGCTCAAAAAGACAAGTCAGTGTTTCAGACCGTCTCGGAGTCTCTTTCTTTCTCAACACACACCTCCATGTACGCTCACAGATGGCCTGGCCAGCAACATGTCACATGGGTTGCTGCAAGTGTCACCATGAGGGCAACATCAGAGTTAAGATATGCAAACACGAATACTATTTTACGGGGAAGTCTGTTATATGATGCCAAATGTACACACATGCTGATAGCTTATCTCAGCTTTGATGCTAATAAAAATAGAATCCCACGATAAGTAAAAATTACTCGAGTGAGGCCACTTGATTAAGTTTGTATTGGACTTGGAAGAGACATTTCTAATGGAAAGTCTGCATCACAAGCACAAAGTGTGAAGTTTCAGCCATTTTTGGTCTAATGACAGAAATGCTCTGCCTCTGCTGCATCAGTTTTGACAGTTTGGTTTTTAGGTAAGCCTATGTCAATGTTTACTAAAATATAAAGCTGCTTTCAACTGAGATATTTCTGTTTATGTCTGCACTCTTCTCACTGATTTTAAATAGGCAGGGCTCAGCTGAAAAAGGTTAATGTCACGTATCAGAATTTTGCAACATTTAAATCAAAATGTCATGACAGTTTTTGGGTTGTTTGCGTATTTCCCCAGATCAGTTTAATGAGATCAAATTATTACTACACAGTACTGATTAGGCAGAATTGATCTCCTTTTTTTAGTGTTAGAATCTTACTAAATAATATTTTTATTACTAAAGATATTCGCTTTTAAGCTTGGACTGTCATTTATTTAATCATGAATATTTTATGTTACCAAGAAAAAGGCAACTTTTCAGAGTCTTTAGTAGGGTTTTTTTTTTTTCTTGCTCCTGACGTAATCGGACATAGTTGCTGCAATTCTTCTTTTCGGATGCCGAGCGCATTTTTTGCTTAATGAATGAAAGAGTGTTGCTGTCCAAGTTGCCCTCTCAAGGACAAAGACTAGAGTTTCGCCAGTATCAGCATGTGTGTGCGCTCAGTGTGAGTAATGGTTTCACCTGCTGAGTTTGTGTGCGTCTGTTTGTCCTGTGTGAAGGTGGTTATGACAGCGGACTGAAACGTCGGGCTGTGTGGGTTTTATTTGTTGTTTTTTTTCCCCCCTCCAGGTGCGGCGAGGCCAGCGCACCGTCCAGACTGAGACCAAGTACATCGAGCTGATGGTGGTAAACGACCACGAACTGGTAAGTGTGAAGCTGAAAGCACTGATGTGTTTTCTTGGACTTCAAATCTGTAACTGCTGCACGAAGGCAATAAGAAGATGTGAGCGTGACTCTCATTAAAATGAGGATTTAATATGTTGGTGCTCTGTTGATAAGACGTTCTAATCAGCACAGGAAGAAAGATGAAAGGCTCTAACGCAGTATTTTTCTCCTCTTGGCAGTTCGTGCAGCTCCGTCGGTCGGCCACTCAGACTAAGAACTTTGCCAAAGCGGTGGTTAACATGGCCGATGCGGTGAGTGGAAATATTGTTGAGGAGTTGACGATGAGCCCTCCTCTTCCTATGATGTATTTTATTTAGCCATGGCACCCCTTCATAGAGGATCTATTGTAGGAAGTCTCTTGAGATTACTCAGGACAATTGCCAAATTTCAGAGCTTTTCCCTGCAGATGAAACTTTCCTGAGTGGGACAGCTGCCATCCCTTATTCATAAAAGCTGTTTTACAGTCTGATATTATTTTTTAACCATCTCAGGGTTGGTCTCAGACTGTATTGTTCTGTGTATCAGAATTTCTGACTCTGACTGATAAAATTGTAAATATTTGCTATTATCTCTTGTATCCTCATCATGGGGCTTTTAATTTGGATGATTTTTGTTCATTAATTTAACATCAGATTGATCAGAAACACAGTGTGGACATGTTAATGTTATAAATGACACGGTTGATTTGTAATGGAATATCTACAGAGGGTCTGAGGCCCGTTATCAGCAACCATCAGCCCTGTGTTCTAATGGCACGTTGTGTTTGCTAATCCAAGTTTATCATTTTAAAAAGCTAATTTATGATTAGAAACCCCTTTTGCAATCATGGTAGCGAGGTGGTGATGGCGCATAGATAAGATGCTTGCCTTTGGTGTGGGAGACCTGGGTTCAACTCCCACTGTTCCCATTGTGTCCCTGAGCAAGACACTTACTTAGACTCTGACATGTATAGCAATTAAGTAAGTCGCTTTGGATAAAAGCGTCAGCTAAATGAATAAATGTAAATGGTAGCGCAGAATAAAAACTGTTGCTGTGCTGATTAAAGAAGCAATATAACTAGCCTTCTTTAGACTAGTTGAAGATCATTAATGGTCAGAAACAAAAAACTTTCTTCTGAAACTCGTCAGTCTGTTCTTGTTCTGAGAAATGAAGGCTATTCCATATGAGAAATTGCAAAGAAACACAAGATCTCAGACAAAGCTACTCCCTGTACAGAACAGTGCAAACTGGCTCCAACCAGAACAGAAAAAGGAGTGGGAGGCCCCGGTGCATAACTGAGCAAAACGGACAAATACAAAGGAGGGTCTAGTTTGAGAAATAGACGCCTTACAGGTCCTCAACTGTCAGCATCATTAAATGGTTTCTCTGCAGCTCTGCCTAGAAGGCCAGCGTCCCGGAATCGCCTTTTCATTGTTGACGTTGAAACTGGTGTTTTCCCGGTACTATTTAATGATGCTGGTTAGAGCCAGTTTGTACTGTATGTATGTATGTATGATTGTATGAATGAATGAATGAATAAATTAATTAAGTGACCTTTTTGTGAAGGTATGATCGGATGTGGTTACCTTTCAAAACAGCCAAATGAAGTGCAAATCAGTGTGCTCGTGTCCCACGAGTGTGGCATCAGAATGGGAAGCCCTTCACTGACTGGGAACATACAGTGATGCTGGTTTCCATGGCACTGCTGTCTTCCCTCTCCCACTCCACATCTAAAGTAGACTGATGCAACGGTCTCCATTATCTCCAACATTTTTTTCAAATTATCCTTGATGGTAATGTGTCTGGAGTTCCACCTCTCTCTTCTCCTCCTCTAAATCCCCACCTGGGGATTTGGAGGTTGTGTTCTTCTAAAAGGATGCAGTTTTCTTTGTCATTATTCCACATAAATCATAAGTTAAACAGATGAGAGTCCTCTCATCTCAGCTCCCCTGTCCTTTAGAAGAAGACTGTTGCAACCATCCCTTAAGATCTGAATTTTTCCCACAAACAGAAAACACTTTTTGTAGATTATTCTTACTCTGTTCCCATGTAGAAATGGACCTAAATCAAAAACTGTGCGTCATCTGGAGAATTTTATCCCTGAATTTCTCTTTGATTTTACAGCCGTTTTGAGGCCATTCAGAGTACCATTATTCTCCAAGCAGACATTCAGATTTTCATTGATCTGGACTTTCTGATCTTTATTATATTCACTTGTTGGTCGCATGTTTAACCTGCAGTCCTGGATCTTGTTTATTGGCAAATACCAGGCAACAGGATAGAAGATGAATTTTCTGTAGCGTAACCCTTGCTCGGGATTTCCTTTTGATGAATCCAGATCTACAAGGAGCAGCTCAACACTCGCATCGTCTTGGTGGCCATGGAAACCTGGTCTGCTGAAAACAGGGTCTCCGTGGGCGATGACGCCTTGCTCACCCTGCGCGACTTCATGAAGTACAGGAAGGAGAGCATCAAGGAACGCTGCGACGCTGCTCACCTCTTCTCGTGGGTGCAACCTCCTGATTTAACTTGGTGCTACTTGCATTTTCCTCCTCCCCCTGCTTTTTCCTTCTCCTCCTCCTCCTCCTCCTCCTCCTCCTCCTCCTCCTCCTCCTCCTCCTCACACTGTATAAATCAGAGAGACCGGATACAAATCGGATGTTTCTCCTCCTTCACCTCCTTCACCTTTTACCTATTACTCTTCCATCTTCTCCTCTTCTTCTTTCATCTTTTTCTCCTCTTCCTCCTCCTTTACTTCTTCTCCTTCTCTTGTTCCACATTCCCCTTCTTCCTCTTGTCTTCCTCCTCCTCCTTTACCTCTCCCATCTTTTCATCCTCCTTTCTTGTCGTCTTCCTTTTCCTCCTCCTCTTTCTCCTTCTCCTTCTGCTCTTCCTTCTCTTCCTCGTCATCCACCTCGTCCACATTCCCTCATCCTCCACCTCCTCCTCCATCTCTATCTTCTCCTTCTCCTTCTCCTTCTCCTTCTTCTGCTTCTTCACCTTCTCCTTCACCACCACTGCCTTCTTCTTCTGCTTCTTCTTCTTCTACTTCACGGCTGTTATAGTAACAGTCCCCCTGTCTTTACAGTGGGAGGACGTTCATGAGCAGCCGCAGCGAGGCAGCCTACATTGGGGGCATCTGCTCACTCACCAGGGGTGGAGGCATCAATGAGGTGAGACTTGTGTCTCTCACACTGTTTAAATCAGAGAGACCGGCTACAAATCGGGGATGTTTTTCCATGAGCTTCATAAAAATTGTGTAGTTATTGAAAATGAATTGTTCTCAGGAGTGTGTAATTCAAGGCAGTTGTTGTCGTTAACTGGATTATGTGTGTGTCTTCAGTTTGGCAGTGTGGGCCCCATGGCCATCACGTTGTGTCAGAGTCTTGGCCAGAACATTGGCATGCTGAGGAACAAAGAGCGACCGGCTGCAGGTAAGACGAACATACACTGGTTGGAGAGCTTCAAGATTCGTGGAAGGACAATCGCTTGTGTCATGATTCAGAAACGTAGAGGTGTAGCTAAAAAGGCAATTTGTCATACAAAAAAAGCTTTTTACTGATGTCCACTGTTCATACTTATAGTTTTGTTTTATTCTTTTAATGATTCCTTACTGCAATATTTGGTTATTTCTGCAAAGTTGTCTCAGATTAAATTCAAAATATTATGTCCTATTAAAATGTCTCTTTGAAAATGACTTTTTCAAACTAAAGTAGTGTAAACCATTTATACAACACTGACTTGATTTTTCGCTGAGAACGTGCTGATTGTTGATTAAACTCATCAGTGTGAAAAGAAAACTCTCCTCCTCTGCCACACTAACAGCTCCCTCTGGTGGTGAGGACGCAGCAGTGCACAGCAGAGTTTTAAAAAGTTGCTCAAAAATGTTTTGCTGTGCACAGTCACATCATAGCCTGTTCTTGACCACAGAAATGTTTTGTATGTGTTTGTGTATGTGTGTGTCAAGAAGACTGCAGGTGTCCAGACCCATGGCTGGGCTGTATCATGGAGGATACTGGGTATGCACTTAATGTACAATAAATTTATTAGTGAACTGGAATATGTTAAAACTAGGACATTCTCAACTAAAACAGGAATCTGTGGACACGCAGATGGACATATTCCTATCCAGCCAGCGGTCTACGAAGTAATAATGTATAAAATGTGGTTTTTGAAAGTCCTCCTCTTTATTTGGGCAAATTATTAACAGTTTGGGTTGACGGATTATCATATTTTATTCTTAATTTTTAAAGCAACTTTTGAGCAATGTTGCAAACTCTCTAAGCAAATGTGGCAGTGAGTGATTTCTGTGTTGTGTTTTGTTTTTGTCTTAGTTACTACCTGCCCAGGAAGTTCTCTCGCTGCAGTATAGATGAGTACCTGCGCTTCCTCCAACAGGGAGGAGGCAGCTGTCTCTTCAACAAGCCCACCAAGGTGAGAGATACTCGTTCACTCGTAACTTTTTTATTATTACATGATAAACAATCAAAGAAAATCTACTTACTTTAGAGACCTTTTCAGTTTTGAATGCATACCTACAGGTATTTCAAAGTCAATAACAATCTCCTGAATAACAGAGACATTGTCTGTGTATAAATACCAAATTTCAATTGTTTTAAATGAGTTAGCCCTGAGCCCTGAACCTTCACAGACTTTACTGACGTCACTTGGAAAGTGATTGAGTGCAAGAGGCTGCAAGGGCTCAAAATGCTGTAAACGGGAACGGGACAGCACTTTGACACTTTATTACGTTACCTTGACGATGCTGAAAAAACGTTGCATGCTTTTTTTATTTTATGTTTTTGCCTGATTTTTAAGTCCTGCAGGCTCTTGCCCTACAGAGTGGAGGAGAGGTAAATGTCAATATATATTTGTCAATAATCAATACACTATTGTTGGTCAAAACAGCATCATTAAGCAAAAACTAAAATAAATAGTTGAATAAACTAAGTGTGTAATAAGGTGGTTGCTTTCCTCCGATTTCATGTGTTTTATGTCAATTCTAACTATGTTAACATCAGCGTTGGCGTCGATGCTTGTTTGTTTACCATTTTTCTTCTTCTCTTATAACGCGGATTTGCAAGGATTTTTCTCTCGCTTCTGGGCTTCCCTTGGTGTAACCCCTGTGTTTCACGTCATACCGCTATGAACTGTGGACAATTCCCTCAGGCAAAGTCTGCAGAAATTCAGAAGTGTCTAAAAAGGGCTCAAAATGTCCGCGAGAGAGCCCTTGTACACTTGGCGATTTGACAGCGGGACAGCCCTTAAGCCCTCATGGACTTCCCAAGAACTTGCTTCAAAGTCTGAGTCTGTGAGAGTGGACTTTGGGATTGGGCCTTGGACTCTATAGTTACCTTACATATTTTCTTTTTCCTCTAGTTGTTGGACCCACCAGAGTGTGGGAATGGATTTGTGGAGCTGGGAGAGGAATGTGACTGTGGGTCACTAGTGGTGAGTACATTTCAGTAAACTAATTTCTTGCAGCTTGTCTTGTACACACCGAGTTTAAGGAATCACCCATTCAGCCGTAAGCGTGGTTGGAAAAGACTTAAAGTAACGACCGGCTTTGCATAAAATGTTTGTCATCCTGTCAGCAGGCTGCGCACAATATGCAAAGTGTGAAAGGTGGCATGAAAAGGACCCGTCACATATTCACCCATCTGTCCAAAACATTTCAATTCAAATGGAACTGCAGATATTATCAGTTTATATTAAAAATACATTTTGGCTTATAGGAAACACTTTTAAATTAGCAAACAAGCTAAACTGGGAACTCTACTGGGTACTATATATAGCGCAGGACATCACTCACATTGTGTCAGATGCTGCATGAAGTGTAGTCAGTGATGTGACTTCAGGATGTCATGAAAGCCTTGAGGCAAAACACGTTGACACTAATGAACTACAGATGTACTGTAAACAATCTCTGACCCACAGGAGTGTGCACGGAGTGGAGCCAACTGCTGTAAGAAGTGTACTCTTACCCACAATGCCATGTGCAGCAACGGGCTCTGCTGCAGGGACTGCAAGGTGAGCTGCTTTTATACACACTTTAACTGGATGCTTCGTCGCTGTTTATTACAGCCCTGACGTTCTCTTTTACTCCCTCTTGCCTTCTTGCTTCTCTTTCGCCGCCTGCTTTCTTCATCTCACTCTGTTTTCCGTCTCCTTCCATGGTTGTTTTTTGACAGTACGAACTGAGAGGGGCAACGTGCCGCGACGCTGTTAACGACTGTGACATTCCTGAGACCTGCACAGGAGACTCCAGCCAGGTAAAAGGAGCCCCGACAAATCTGTACATTCATCAAGACGCTTAAAAAGGAATTCAGACACTTGAAACCCAATGGACAGATAATGTTCTCTCTCTTTTGCAGTGTCCTCATAATGTCCACAAACTGGATGGCTACATGTGTGATGCTGGACAGGTAAAGTCAGGCTGCTTGATAAATATTTGTTACTGCTTCTCTTGTTGCATTTAATAAAACATGTCTCTTTCTGTTTGTCCTCTCTTCACCATTTTTTCCACCCTCCTCCTCTTCTCCTCTTCCTCAGGGCCGTTGTTATGGAGGTCGGTGTAAGACCAGAGATGGCCAGTGCAGGACTCTGTGGGGCTACAGTAGGTTTGGATTGGATATTGAGCTTTATTTCTCCATGTCGCATGGCGCTCTGATGGTTAAAAGAGGATTTTTTTTAGTATGCCATTTGGTATACTTAATAACTTGCATAGTGAAAGCCAAAGTCATCCACTGAATGTTTTATATTTTCTGAAAATAGCTTTGTAAGGATTAAAGCAAAGCCGTGGGTTGAATGCATTAAGTGAAATACTCTGTTCTGTCTTCTCAGACTCAGCTGACAGGTTTTGCTATGAAAAGCTGAACTCTGAGGGCACAGAGAAAGGAAACTGTGGCCCGGACTCCAGTGGTCAGGGATGGGTGCAGTGCAACAAGCAGTGAGTGAACAGCATGGCCTCATAAAATACATGTTGATAGCGCATATACACACAAATTTAATCGAAAAACTAACTCAATGGAGGATGCTGCAGAGAAAACCTGAATTCACACTCCACTGTTTGTGTTATAAAATCTCATATAAGTCTGACTTGTTTTGTTATTCTTAAATTGTTTTCTTATTTTCCTCCCTCGTGTCCTTCAGGGACGTTCTGTGTGGTTTGCTTCTGTGCACCAATCTGACAGCTAGGCCGAGTTTTGGCGAACTACAGGGGAAGCTCACCAGTCTGACAATCCACCATCAGAACAGATACATGGACTGCAGGTGAGACAGCTTTTCTCTCTGGCAGCTTGATGGGTTTGGACCACAACTGAACAATTAACAAATACAGAGAGAGAGATGCGTAATCAAAAGTTGGGTTCACTACATGCACAAGACATGGCAGAATTTTAAATTTCTGCAATTTTGTACTTTTTTTTTTGGTGGTCAAACACACAAACAACATATACGAGTATATGTTTGCTTGTGTATATGAGAAGGACATATATGAGTCCTTCCAGTCTAAGGTTGATGGGAGAAAAATGGTATCAAACTTAGAGAAAGCACCAATGTAGGAAGGATAATCAATACTTGAACCGAACAGAAAGCAGGCGCTCCTAATGCCACAATGTCCACAAGTAAGGGGAATGAATTCCACAAAAACTCAAGGTTCCCTGTGGAGTTTTTGACTTCTAGTGGCGCTTTGGAGCTGTTTTGTCTATGAGTGGGTCCCTGTTTTGTTTATCATGGGCATGAGGACGCATATGTAAAAATTTGTTTTGCAACTGTTCTACGAGTAAGCAAACGCACTCGACACATTTGGTGAGTAACACCGAATGTAAAAATAACTCCCCAGAGCACCTTTTTATCTTCCACAGGAAAAACACCCATATTATAGTGACAACAGAAATAAAAACAACACCAAGACATATCGTCCGAACAACAGTCTGCTCTAACTCTAACTCTTCAAACTAAACATGAGCATGCAGCGAATATGCTACTTAATGTTTTGTTTTTGAAAATGTAGCCACTATAATAAAGGCTTTATTCACAGTACTTGAATGAAGCAGTTTACCTTGAGTTTTATGGTGCCATCAGCATATTTAGATGTATACAAGATTATGTGAGAGAAAGATATATGGCATACATTAATGAGCTGAGGAATTGATCTGTATTTAACATCTGTCAAAATATAGAAAGTGGAAATAAATAAAAGTTAATGTCGGGTTCTAGTTGCGTTTTAGAGTTGAGATAATCCCCAGGAAGCAGAATAACTATGTTTTAATGTGACCATGTGACCTGCAGGGGTGGCCATGCAGTGCTGGATGACGGCTTGGATCTGGGCTACGTGGAGGATGGGACGCCATGTGGTCCAAACATGATGTGTTTGGAGCGTCGGTGCCTCCCTGTCACCACATTCAACCTCAGCACCTGCCCGGGCTCCTCGTCCTCACGAATCTGCTCCCACCACGGAGTGAGTTGTCTAGTCCCACCTCAAGATTTCATTATTTGTTTGTTTGGTGGAGCTTGATGGCGCTACAATATGAAAGTATAACTGGTGGAGAAAAAAAAAACATTTAGGGTATTGCTCCATCCCGCAGACTTGCAGTAACGAGGTGAAGTGTATCTGCGATCCAGACTACACTGGGACAGACTGTAGTGTGTTTGACCCCATTCCCATCCCCACCCCGCCAGAGGGCCCAGAGAAACACAGAGGTAACCGCACTGAGCAGTTTGCCTCCACATATTCCTTCCAGTGGCTTCTCACCTCTGTGAAATAACCTGCTGAGACAGAAAATATGTTGATATGTTCACGGATAACTACAGTATCTCACTACAAGCTAAAATACACCCCCTGCTCTCCCCCTACGCTCACTGGCTGACTACTTCACTCCCACAGGTCCCAGTGGTACCAATATCATAATAGGTTCGGTTGCTGGTGCAATTCTGGTGGCAGCGATAGTCCTGGGGGGGACTGGCTGGGGATTTAAGTAAGAGCTCTGGCATGCCTCCATCTGTGTGTGCCTGCTGTGTTCCTCTGTCAGCTAACACACATGCCTGCGGCTAGCTGCTGAATGCTCCTCTGCTTGCTGTCTGATGCATACTCACAACCAGAGACCATGTGGGGTTTATTATTATTATTATTATTAAAGCTGGTGAACGTGCAGTAGATGATTTTGCTCCTGCAGGGTTTGTTAGAAGAAGGTAGCATGAATGGTGGTATTTACAAACCCTCATTAGACCTTTTAAGTATGGTAGGAGATTTGATGAAATCTACATCATGGCATGAGATTACTGGCAGGAGTGTCACCACTTTGTAATATGCAACGGTAAATATAAAACGGTAGCACTTTGTTTAGTAGGCTGTAGATGCTAAATGTGTATAATTTGTAAAGAGCTAAACACTGAACTAGTGCTGCAACAGTTAGCCAAAACTTCTTACATTAAATATTTATATTGTCTTCTATGATAGTAAACTGTATATCTTTGAGTTTGGGACTGTCAGACAGATCTGAAAATGTGACGTCCATCACAAAGGTTTGGGGACTTGCAGTGGGCATTTTTTACTATTTGCTGACATTTTATGGACTAAACGATTAATCAAGAAAATAACCAGTAGATGAAAATAATCAGTAGTAGCAGCCCTTTTTATGTAATTTTTCACAACAACAAAAATGCCAATAACTTTGGGTTTTGGACAGATGTTTCATTGGTCTGTGGGAAATTGAGAATAGTCTTCCTCACTATGTTTGGAAATTTAATAGACTCAGTTTTTCACTGAGGCAAAAAAACTATAATCAACCACATTCCTTGTGTAAAGAAGTTTGTATCCTGTGAGTTCTTTAAGAGGTTCTTTAGAGGAACTCTTTAAACTGATTTCAGACCTCAAAGTCTGTTTGCACTTCTCTTGGAGTGCTACTGCATGTGCAAAAAACAGTTGTATAAAGTCTTTTGTAGCTCCAGAGGGATCTGCACCAAATCTGATAAATTGCCACAAGTGATATGCTTCAGTCAGTTGAGTTTAAAAATTAATAAAAATCTGTAGACCTCTGTAGGCCACTTCTTATCTCTCATTGAGGGATGAGGCTACATTGGCCACTACTGGCATAACGCATCTGAATCTGTAACCAAAATATTTATTTAGAATCCATTGCTCGTGAGTCTGACAGAGTTTGGAGTGCAATGCTAAATCGATGGAGTACTCTTTCAAATTTGACACTAATGTTTGAATGCAGTGAACGATCAAAAATCCAAAAATGTATCAACAAGCTTTTTCCATGTTCCTCTACTCATGGCTGTATTTGACTCCAGGTCTTCTTTCTGTAGTTTTTGTTCACATGCTACAATGCCGTCTTGCCTCAAGTTAACTTTGTTGCGGTATACCTGCAGGATGCAAAACAAACGAAAATGCTTGTCTCAGACTGTAATCTTTTGCTTTAATCTCATAACTGTATCTTGTACGAAATCTGCCCAAATCTGCCTTGATAGTCACTATAGCTACAAGCTTCTCTGTAGAAGAATTTATTTTCCTAATAACAAAAGATAAAGATGCAAGTTTCAGATGCCTGTTTAATGCTTCATTTTTAAGGCCTTGGGTTATTTGCATGTTCCTTTTTCCACATCGCTTCTTGCTCACATGAAACACCAGTTTGATAGTCTTACCTGTCGTTCTACTTCACTTGTTCTGTCTTTTTTTTTTTTTTTTTCCTCCATCTTGTTCCTGCCTCACTGCGAATCCAGAAACATCCGAAGAGGAAGGTACGATCCCACCTTTCAGTCCTGATCCCAACACCAAAACATTATCAGAGTCTTGAATCAGCCGTTCGTTATGTCAACATAATGCCATGTGTTTTATAAGAATCCTCTCTGAGCACCTATCATCATATCTCTAAGCTCACACACACATATCAGTCAGCTGCTTCTACGGCCTTATTTTTCATCTTTCACACATTTTGTATCTTGTATTTATTTGTATAGGCACAAGTATATAGCATGAACCAATGCCACATACCGCAGCATTTATATAGCTTATGCTAGTTTGCAATTCCTTTCCATAGATGGGCCTTTTAAAATACACAAAATGTCATTCAACGCAATTATAATTGTATTTCTATGGACAGTATTAGGAAACATAAATGTCTATAATCTGTAATCCTAGTTTGCTTCATTATTATTTGTACTGTATGTCCCCTCACAAACTTGGCTGCCATTTCTAAAATCTGCAGTATCGACTTTGTAATGTTCATTTCGTAAGACTTTAAATAATAAAAGGTGAAGCCTTCTTTTAATTTTTAGTTTGAGGTTATTTTTCTTATTCTTTTATGATCCATTTGCATTCAGCAATTAATCAATTAATCGATTTATAATGGGCTCTAGGAAACAGTGATGGGAAACTGTTACCTGATGTTTTATAGTCCAAACAATCGATTAATTGAAGATGATGAAATTAATCTATGATGAAAATAATCATCCTCGTTTTAATTCAGCTTGTTGGTTCTATCTGATTCCTCAGTGTTTTTCTCTTCCCCCACCCCACCTCTCTATCCTCCCTTCCTTATCTTCTCATCTTCTTTCTACACTTCATTGCTCTTCTCTTTTCAGATCTTCGGGTGTCTGAGTCGTATCTCTTCGCTGTCCTGTCTACCTTAACACTGTGTGTCCAGTCTGTTCTGAGGAGACAAAACAAAGATGTCTTCCACTTACGAGCCCTCAGACCTTTCCTCTTTTCTTCTCTGATTTTTATTGGTATTCTCCTCCTGGAAAGTCGAATCATTACTTCTTATTGGTTTGGAAGCCCTGAGGAGACGTTCTCACCAGATCTGACTGGCTGTCAGGGATCACCTGATTTCAAATGTCCAAGTAGATGACAGACAGAGACAGACAGACACAGACAGACGCGCAGCACACACACACACACACACACACACACACACACACACACACACACACAACACACACACACACACACACACACACACAGGGCCGTTAACTGAAGTGTATTCACTCAACCTTTCCAGGTTTCTTTTCCCTTCCACTGGTTACAGCTGTTCTTCTGCCATATCGACTGTTACTCTGCTTGTGATTTCATAGAAGGAGGCCATGTACTTCTCCTCATCTGGACTTATTTGGGGGAAGGCTTCTGTTAATACACATATTTAACCTCGTGGAGAACACAACCACCTCCTTTTAGTGGTGTGACTGCAATAGAAGTGTATAAATATCACCAAATAGTGAATGTTTCATCTGTCTGGATGAGGATTATTTTTGTCTGCTTGGCCTTTACATTCCACAGTTATAGCCATGCTTTCTCCTTGTAAGCTGCATTTCATTATCAAACAGTAATCCATTGTCAATCAACGCTTCAACATAATATGCTTTAATGTACGAATGTATAGTTCAGGAGTGCAAGGAAGTTTGTTGTGTTTCTGTGCTGATGACATCCAAGTACTTTGTACTTTCCTGCAGCCAAGCACATGAACACACTGAATGTTTTATCCTGCTGTATGATATGTAATTCATGTACAAACAATATGCATACACGTATGCTGAACATAGGTGCTGATGTACATATAGTGTATCATAAGGATGTCTCATTTAGACAGCAGTGACTCACTGCCGCTCTGAGTGGAAGCACAAGTTTGGAGAGAGAAGACTCTTCCTGCCTCTCAGCGTAAAACTGCTCATTTTGAAGGTTTAATTAGCAAGAGAGGATTGAAATCTTCACAGTTTGTACCTTTCAGGATAAGTCTGAGCTCCTCTTGTTGGCAAATTGCCTGATCATTTGGGCCACAGAGATGATGTGTGAGTATTGTATGTTTCGTACATGCCTCTTGAGAGAATTTCAAGTTTCAAGCTGCAAAATGATGAACTAGATCACAGGTTTCAAAGCTTATATTTAACACAGGTTCTCCCTCAGTTCAACATATACACACTAATTATAATTTGGCTGAGGTAATAGTAGAAATGGCAAAAAGATTTCAAAAATGCTTTATCTCTAAATGGCTTCAGATCATTTAATTCTGACTGAACAGATCCATATAATAAGCAATAAATATGTACATATGGAAAAAAAAAAAGAAGTCTGTTCAAGGTGAAAAACAAACATCACAACAAGTATCAAAAATTTTCTCCCTTTACAAAGAGACTCCAATTCGGCAGCTTCTACTTGCTTCACCCTCTCCTTTTAAATCAGGTTTAGAAGATGTCCTCCTGTGGTTGTTATTATATACAAAGACTGCTTGGGAAGCTTCATTTCACCAATAACAATGACGTACTGCTATAGCACACATGCCAGAAGAGATGATCCAAGCTACACTGCCAGTCAAGATACAGTAGCATTAAAGGAATGTGTTGACATTTTGAGCCACAGGAATCCATCTAGTGAGGATCTCTGCCTCTAAAATTAAGATAATCGACTAAACCGCTCAATGACATTCCTAATGACTGCAGTTAGTAATTTGGTTTTTGAAGACAAGATGCTAACTTTAGTTTGACTTGAAACAGCAGGTGAGGTTAAAGGTGCAAATGTTCTCAGAATTTATCAGCACAGACTACATTGTTAAATGTCATCGCATCCCTTTAATCATACTTGAACTCCTTATCCCGTATACGCACCGTATAAAATCTAATACTCAAGGACAGACTTGGCTGAAAGCTCAGGTCACACCTTGTTTACTGCCACTGTTTTTGATCACAAATTGTAGTTGGACTCATCAAAGGATTTTGGCACCATTAACACATGGAAGTCAACATTGTTTAGTCCTACAGGACGGTAACAGTTTTAGCTTTCTATGTAAATACTCGTATTACTGTATATTAGAATACATATTAAAACAAACATATCTGAATAACAGTGACTGTGTTTTCAATTGGATCTGTGTGTGTGTGTGTGTGTGTGTGTGTGTGTGTAATCCAGTTTTAAGACAGTAGTTCTGCAGGATGTTGAACTATTTTGCTAACAAATTCATTGTTCTTCAGTAGTAGCTGTCCTTGAAATGATTCGTTACGTCACAACACCTGCCTGCAGTAGATTGATTGTCTTAATGACGGACTCAGTCAGTCCACCACTTAAATCCAAACTCAAATATCTCAACAACTATCGGATGGATTAGGATGAATTTTATACAGACATAATTTTAATGGTCCACAGATGAATAACTTTGGTGATCTCCTAACTTTTCATCTAGTGTCATCAACAGGTCATAATTTGTCAAACCAAATACTTTTATAGTCTTAGGTTTATAACCAAATTCCTGCAAAATGAATGACATTGCCATCAGCCCATTAGCACCTGTTAGCATCTTGCACATCTTCTATTAAGATTGCTGATGAAAAACAATCCTGTTTGCATAATTCATTAACATTTGAATAATTTCCCTGTTTACATTACTAGCACTAATTATGATATTTGTCACAGATGACTACAAAAATTAATGTTGAAATGATCCTTTTGTAATGTAATAACTAACCTGGTGATGTTATAACATCAAACTTAATCACGATGCCATATGAAAAGTGTATGTATTGAGAATGGTTTGGTAAAGTGTGTGTGTGTGTGTGTGTGTGTGTGTGTGTGTGTGTATAGAAGAAGCAATAAGGAAAATTATTTTTACCCATGAGATGAAATAATTATTTGTAAAAATGTTAGTTTATTGCAGGTATGAAACATTGATAACATCAATTGTAAATGTATCCCAGGATTAACAACATTAGAGTCTAATTTTATTCATTAAATTTCAGTAAATTATGTTTACATCTGAAAGAGCTATGCTTAGGAATCCATGATACTATAATAATAATATATATGCAGTATAGCAGTGATGGTGAAGTGTTAATTTGAAACTGATTTGTAGTTCTTCCTACTTTATTGATTTGTAAATATTTTGTAATATTTGCTGGAAGTCGGTAATATTTCTACAGTTTGGTGGTTTGTTGAGGACTGGTCTCTCACATACAGGTCTGAGAGAAAGAGACAACATTTCTCTTTCAGTCAGTACAGTCCAACATTTGATGCACTCAACAGGTGCAAAACAAACAAATGTGTTACTACAAGTACCTAATAAATGTATACTTAGGTTTCCATATGGACATACAGGTGCTGGTCATATAATTAGAATATCATCAAAAAGTTGATTTATTTCAGTAATTCCATTCAAAAAGTGAAACTTGTATAATTTATACATTCATTCCACACAGACTGATATATTTCAAGTGTTCATTCCTTTTAATTTTAATTATTATAACTGACAACTAATGAAAACCCCAAAATCAGTATCTCAGAAAATTAGAATATTGTGAAAAGGTTCAATATTGAAGACACCTGGTGCCACACTCTAATCAGCTAATGAACTCAAAACACCTGCAAAGGCCTTTAAATGGTCTCTCAGTCTAGTTCTGTAGGCTACGCAATCATGGGGAAGACTGCTGACTTGACAGCTGTCCAAAAGACGACCATTGACACCTTGCACAAGGAGGGCAAGACACAAAAGGTCATTGCTAAAGAGGCTGTTCACAGAGCTCTGTGTCCAAGCACATTAATAGAGAGGTGAAGGGAAGGAAAAGATGTGGTAGAAAAATGTGTGCAAGCAATAGGGATAACCGCACCCTGGAGAGGATTGTGAAACAAAAGCCATTCAAAAATGTGGGGGAGATTCACAAAGAGTGGACTGCAGCTGGAGTCAGTGCTTCAAGAACCACCACGCACAGACGTATGCAAGACATGGGTTTCAGCTGTCGCATTCCTTGTGTCAAGCCACTCTTAACACTCGTTCTTAATTGGCCAGCAAACTCGCCTGACCTTAACCCTATAGAAAATCTATGGGGTATTGTGAAGAGGAAGATGCGATACGCCAGACCCAACAATGCAGAAGAGCTGAAGGCCACTATCAGAGCAAATTGGGCTCTCATAACACCTGAGCAGTGCCACAGACTGATGGACTCCATGCCACGCCGCATTGCTGCAGTAATTCAGGCAAAAGGAAATACTAAGTATTGAGTGCTGTACATGCTCATACTTTTCATGTTCATACTTTTCAGTTGGCGAACATTTCTAAAAATCCTTTTTTTGTATTGGTCTTAAGTAATATTCTAATTTTCGGAGATACTGAATTTGGGATTTTCATTAGTTGTCAGTTTTAATCATCACAATTAAATTAAATGAACATTTGAAATATCAGTCTGTGTGTAATGAATGAATATAATATCCAGGTTTCACTTTCTGAATGGAATTACTGAAATAAATCAACTTTTTGATGATATTCTAATTATATGACCAGCACCTGTATAGCTAGGCTTCTAAAATGAATGAGCGAATGAAGAGGAACATGACTGGAACCATGGCCCTGGAGATGCTTCAGAACTTGAATAGTGATGATTCGGATGCAGGGGAACAATCGGAGGTGGAAAGTGACAGCGACATTTCCTGGGTGCACGTAAACATTTCGAGTCCACATCAAGGAAAAAGAGGCGGCTGCTTTCATCAAACACGGCGGATCCAGGTGTTCTGTTCATGACGGATGATCCTGCTGAACTCCTCAGCACCTCAGAGGAAGTTCATGCAGAAACCTGCAGATGAGCTGAGAGAACAGTTCATGGAGGAGAAAAGTTGGCACAAGGTTCCAGTCAGCAGCAGAAGCAACCACCACAGCAGACACCAAAGCGGAGGCAGTGCCAGGTTCGGAGAAGCTGCTGTCAAAACAAAACCCACGACACCTGCTGCAAATGCCGCAAACCCGTGTGTGGAAAGCCAATCGCTATATTGATGTAAATAGTTAACATATAATTTGTAATATAAACTAGTGTTTTTATGTTTCTGTAGCCTACGCTTCCTTCTTGGTTCTTCTTTATGTTTTAGATCACCTCGTTTCCAGCTTTTTCTATTAGCCTATTTTCTGTGTTAAAATATTAAAATAAAATGTTTTATAATTAAATAAGATACTTTTAATTGTTATTATCTTATTCTGAGTTATGTTGAATGGATATGGAAATATAGCCTATCTGTTGTGATATGCGATAATTACGGTAGGCTGCTAATGATATTATTATTTATAAATGTATAATTAAACTTGTTTAAATGTTTATCATTAAAGATTTAGAGTTTGGAATCTAGCAGTCAAAATGACCACTAGATTATAGTAGTCATGGAAGTTATGGAATTCTGGCGCTTCTAGTGTTAATAATTTGTAGGATGAAGGATTTTCTGGTAGAGTAAAACAAGACTTAAAGCAGCCATGCTAGTGGCTCTGTGATGCTGTACATAGGCACAGCAGTGCTTTGAACCTTGGCAAAATTTCTGAAACATGCTGATGTTATGTTTACCATATTCACCTTTTTAGTTAGATTTTTAGCATGCCTACATCAATTAATTAGCACTAAAAACAATGGTTAGTGGGAATTTCATTGGTTTATGACCAAATATACAAACTTTGCACACAGACTTCACAAGAACACACACACTAGGGTTGGGCCGATAGACGATGCCATCGTCTATATGACGCCCTGTGGGGTCATGAGTGAGTGTGGCCTGTCTCTCTCTTTCTCTCTCTCTCTCTCTCTCTCTCGTGGAGGAGGAGCTGATTGCAGTGGCTCAGGGCACCTGGGCTAATTGCCCTGTAGAGTATTTGGGACTGTTTTCTCATTCTGCAAAGGTAGCTGCTGTCGAGGCCAGGTCAGACCTCCCTGTGAGCCGGCTCCCTGGTTTCCCCTTTAGTTTGGTTTTCTTTGGTTGGACTATTGCTTTGTGGTATTTTATATTGTTTTTGCATACTACAACACTTCACACATACATCCATGCAACCATCATCCTGCACAGACACTACTGAAACCACAGACTACATACCTCATACTTTGATGTTAGTTTGAAATACTTCTTAATTTGGTTAATTTTGTTTTAAATAAACATATTTTGTTAAACTTGTACCATGGTGTGTCCCTTTTGTTGTGGCCTTTTGAGCCAGGTCATAACAGTCTACTTTTAACATTATCCTACCCTGTGAAGGCAGGTTTTAATTACCACGAACATTCTTATTGCTTTTAAGTATGCTTTGCACCTGCCTCGGAAATCGTTTCTCCCCACACTCCGACACAGACACTCACACTCCCACACCTCAGGTAAACACCCCAGCTTTGTTTTTTGAGTGAAGTCTGTGCGAGAACACATGCACATAAGACGCCCGCGCTCCTGATGATATCACCCATCACGATGTTTCATTGTAGACATTGTCCGATGGAAATTTTGTACACATCGCTCAACACTTACACACACTAACACATTTTGCAAAGACACACACACCTGGCCAGTCGAACTGTGTTGCTAGGAGGCCGTATCAGAGGTGAATTATTATTATTTAAAAATAGTTGCATATCTGACCAAGGGACAATGGGGCCTTTATGGATATTAACAAATTGTTGCTAGCACCTGCACTCAGCGTGATAAAAGACTAGACACATGGATACAATGGGCGTTTGCAAGTGGACTGCAATTCTGATGGCTGTGAAGGTCATCACATGATACAGCAGACAAACTTGGACTCCGTGTGTTGATGTTGACCAACTATGTGATTGTTTTATGCATATACAATGTTTTGCTAATATCAAGACGACGTCTTATTGATCAGTGTCACATTGCAGTCATATTACTTTAGAAGTGTTATAGAGTAGAATATACTATTGTTTTAATATTGATTATGTGTGGATGTGGAGATGTAGGAGGTGGATCTTAAGACCCACAAGTGGAGTGAGACAGGGTTTTCAATGTAATACTGAGTTTGAGCAGTCTGATTGGAGTTTTATTGTAGTCATTGTCATTGAAGACTACCATTAAAAACTAAAGGACAATTGATCTAAGTCTAAGTTACAATTACACCCACACCCTGGTTTTCTTAAGCAAAAATGTATGGTGGGAATAGGTAGTTTGTTTTAAACTGGAGACAAACAGAAGTATGTCATCCACATACAGCAGTATTCTGTGCTCTCCTATTTTTATTCCCGCTATGTTAAACAGAATGGGGAGATGGGGTACAGCCCTGGCTTATCCAGTTAAGTTTAAAGGCAGTTGATGTAATTCCGTTAGAAATTTTCCCCCCATGCCGAACCTTTCCAGAATTTAGTTAGTTCATTAGTTCAAAAGTCAGGAGAGACTAAATCTAAGCCAGTGGCGTTAAGTTAAATGTTTTATACTCCTTGATGCTGTTATGAATATGCTATTAGTTAAAAATATGCTATTCGTTATAAAGACAGGAGAGACTTGCTTTATTTTTTATTATTTTTAAATAGATCCATAGACTATGGCCTACTGTCCAGCATCTTCTGGTCTGAGAGGCTGCAGTGTTTTCAGCTTGGCTGGTTGTTGAAACCTAAAGTTAATTATTGTTCCAGGAAAGTGGATTAATTTCTAAAATGAGCTGCTGAACAGGTTTTCAGTCACTACTAACTTTTAATAATCAGTTATAAGTAAAGTAATATTATTATTTTTATAACGAGTGTAATAAGTAAAAAGGAACTTATTTCTGAGTAACTTGCCCAACACTGCTCAATCTAGTTGTCAAGACATTTCACTCAAAGGAACGAATGTCAATCTGATGGTAGCGTTACAGCAAAAGTCAAGGGATCACCAAAGTCTTTGGGATGCATCATCAGGGAAATTTGAATGTCTGTGTGCCTATCTATCCAATAGTAACTGTCATATTTTAGTCTGGACCAAAGTGAGGGACCCACCAGCTGACATAGCCAAGCCTAGAGCCATACTGCTAGCACGGCTAAACAATATTTGGCTCGTTAAAGGTGATTTATTGCACTATTTTTTACAGTTGGCATTGGAGAATATGAAGAATACTAAGACAAACATGCCAATACTTTATACAGACAATCATTTATTTCCCATTCATTCATCTAACACACACACACACACACACACACACACACACACACACACACACACACACACACACACACAGTGTATCTTGTCTGCCATACTGCAGCCGCTCAAGAAATCTGACTTTTCAAAGACGTGATGTAACTATGTGAAACATTCTCTGGTTCAATCAGCTTTCACAATGAACACCTCCAGCAAAGGTGCATGTCATACTTGGGCGGAGAACCATCTATATCAATTCGATTTGAAACGAACGAAACAGGACAACAAAGAAAAGATTAGAGAAAAGAAATAAGAGAGGAGGTGAGGAGACAAGAAAGACCGGAAAATTACAAATATAGTGGAGGCAGTAACAAAGACAACGATGAAAGAAGCATAGAGGGAAGGGAGGAGGGACAGAAGATGGGAGAAAAAAATGACTAATTAGAAAGGGTGGCCAGATCCAGTGGCAGCTCCTGCCAAATCTCTCAGTTGCGATGATGGCTAAGGTGACCAGTTCAGTGGTCTTAGTCTGCAAGACAAGGATTGTTTCTTAGGCTACATACTGTACAGTATTTGTGAACAGCTACATCCTGAAGATCATTGTCAATGTCTACAATGAATGAACAGTCCACAGTTAAGATCAACAGATCTTTAGACCTTTTGGATGTAAAGGCAACTACTTTAGCAATAATGATAAAAAACTCTCACAATCATCTGATTTAGCAATAAACTTTTATTTAGGAACAAAAAATCCAGAATAAAGCGCAGTGGCACTAGGTTGATGTGCAATGAATAAAATTATTTATAGTTAATCTTGCATTGCAGCTAAGGGACCCGTCTCAAGTAATGTCACATATACTGGATATGAAGGTGGATCAAACATAGCTAATCTAAAATTTTTAATGGGGTACAGAGGAGCACAGTATTTATTTTCATTCTTTAAGTTACACACATTACACAAGACTAATAAGGTAAGCAGAGAGTTGTAAAAAATCCACTTGTTATAATGTAGATATACATTATTATTAGGGGTGTGGGCTGTATTAAAGTATCCACTGTTCTCCTGTACTCTATAATCACACAGTAACAACCAGCTATGTGCTGTTCTCCCATTCTCACTCTGTATTTACACATAAGCATCAAGGCGTGTAAGGGGAAATATAAAAAGGTATATTCTATTATTTTTGGTTTATTTTCTGTGTTGCTTTCCTACTTCTTCTTCTTTTTACCCTCCTCTGACAAGATGCCAGTGATGGCCACATCATGCTACCTCCTCTTTCTTCTTAGGTTTCTGGCAATAAAAGAAAAAAACAACACATCAAATAATTGTTAATGGTTAAGTGCAGCTAACTTTAAATTGACTCTTCCACCACCACACATAAAACATGGCTTAATAACAATCACATTTACATAAGCATAAAATTCGGCTTAATAATAACTATCAAGATTATTAGCTTAGCCTATGGCATTTTAGCGTAGTGGCTAGCGGACTTTTCCTATCCTGATAGCTTAACAAATTACATGTATTATTTAAACTATGTCTTACTCACTGCTGGTAAAGTCGCTGCATCTACCAACATCACGGTTGAATTTTCAGCCTGAAAGTACATTTTCTACAGCAGCTGCTCGTAGTGAGAGCAACAAGCTGGGGGACTGCCGAGTCCTTTTCAGGTGGCAGAAGCGTAGCTCTGCTGCTGGGCGCATGTCGTAAACATTTAAGAGCGAGCCCTCCTGGAACCCATAGAGATTGCATTGCAGCGGCCGCAGCTCAAACAAAATTGCCTTTACATGAAAGTCTATGAGAGAGATCTGGGTGATTTACAACCAGACTGATATCACAACATAAGAGGCGGGACTCCCCGGAACACGACTTGATGCTGATTGAACAGCGATATTCAGAGACAAACTGTCTGTCAAAAACAGTCAGTTAACTAACAGTGTGGTAGAAAGTGTGTTGCCTCATCGCCCTAATGAACAAGCCGCCCCTGGCCAGATCCAGGTTGGCACAAGATGCATGAGTCACTTCACGCCATCAAAAGGATCTCTAGAAGATTTGGAAGTTACTGTAGCAAGTAACCAGGCATTTGAACCATGGGCTGGTGTGAGAAATATATGTTAGAGTGGTTGTGGAGTTGGACCAGTCTCAAATTTAGGTCCTAGACTAGTTAGCGAATTAATGTTAGACTTTAACACAAAACTGTGTCTTAATGGGAAAAAAACATTATGATGTAAACTGCTGATCACCCCATAATCTCCACTTTATTTATCAGTCAGCATTGTGGTGCAGCGGTTAGGTCCTATCACTTCATAGCAAGAGGGTTCTGTTTTTTAACCCAGCTGCTGGCAGGGGCCCTGTCTGAGTTTTTCTGGGTCTCTGAATGATTGTCTGCAAGCCCTGTGATTCACTGGCAACCAGTTCAGGGTGAACCCCACTACTCAGGGTGAACCCCACCCAATGTCAGCTTGGATGAGCTCCAGCCCCTCACAACCCTCTATGGATTAGCAGTGGAGATAGATATCCATCCATCGTCAACCGCTTATCCTGTGTACAGGGAGATAGATAACGGACTGATATGTCACAGACACGCCATGTGTTTTTGGCCCCTTCACTGATGCTTCACTGATTTTTGGCCACTTCACAGATGCTAGAAAACTGCTAAATCATCTGTCAATCACTTCTGTCAGCAAAGGAATAGTTCAACTGAGTGAGATAAAAAGACCAACACTGCACTCTTGTGTCTGTGTGCTAAATACAGAGCTGGAGCCAGTTAGACATTAGCCTAGCTTAACCTAAAGACTGGAAGCAGAGGGAAACAGTTAAGAAATTAGAGAAGTACGCCTAATAACAGCTCCAAATATCACAATTTGCAGAAATCATAAAACAACAGCTGGGTTTAGAAGGAGTTGTATGGTATTGCAAGTGTTTCTTGGCCACCAACAGGGTGCAATGACTTCCTGAGGTATTGCCGTCACAGTGACGTCGCCAGGGAACCAGCGCTCAGGAGATGCTCTGCAAAGAAGTATCATCTCATCTCCCATAATGTTGAACAACTGTTTTATGTCAATAAAAGTGACTTGACAAAATACTGTGATCCCTAACAAAGAAATCTCAAGAAGTTTTGAGGTGTTATTTCAAGCTGCATATATGATGTCGTTGTCAACTCTGTTAGGTCAAGTAGGCTAGCTAGTCAGCAACAAAAATGCTTTGCAGCAGACCATAGATTTCTAAGAGATTCAGATCACTTACGCAAAACTTTAGTGAAAGGTTCAAATTGCACAACTTGCAGGCGGAAAACATAATGCGACATATGTTAAACAGTCTCTTTGGCTTATTAGGGTTATTTGGGTAAGGGAATGAAGTGAGTAGACTTTGAAAAGGGGTCAACAATTGTGAGAATGGCAGTGTTAGCATTTCTGATTGTAGAGAGAAGCCTTCCACTTACTTTCAGCAGCCGGAATTTAAATTTGATGCAGTGACCCTGGAAAGGGAAGGATGAAGGCTGGAGCTCAGAGATGAGGGGGTTGAGCGGCCAAGGACAGACGAGCTGAAGTTCTGGGTGGAGGATTTGCCTGATCAGAAATGGAGAGCCGCTAGATCTGCTCACAGATAGATTCCAGTACCTTCTCGTGGCAGCTTGTAGAAATCTTGCAGGCCCCCAGTAATGGAGGTAAATTGCTGCTCATGGAGGTGGTTGGCACTGGCTTGTGCTGACTGTTCTTGTCCTACACGCTGTGTTCATTCTGGCCAGATTCTAAACTTTAACCCAAATGCACGAGACAAAGGTAGTCAGCTTAAGATAAAAACTGATGTTTACTGAGTCAAAAGGCAGGCAAGGGTCAAAACCAGGAAGGCAGTTTAAACAGGCAAACTTACCCAAAGGGGTTAGGCAGAGAATCATCAACGTGAGGGTCAGTCATTAGGCAGGCAGAGTCAGGGAGGCAAAAAGCCAAAGGCTAGAAAGCTAGGGAGGATGCAAACTACACAGTCTGGCAGAGAAAGGAAAGGAAAACACATAGACACACAGAGAACAGAGTGAATACTAGGAGCTGGCTGAAGTTGTGACAAGTCTGACTAAATCGTGTGAAATGGAAGATCTGCAAAGGCACTGCGACAGACTGAATGATGACACACTGAGCACATCCAAATCTCAGGATGTAGACACACCGGACCTCTTCCAAGAGCTGAGGAGACTGAGAGATATAATTCCAAAGGCTGTGACACTGCACTCGGAATCCTCCTGACCAACCTATTGAATGTGGCATCATGTGGATGTGCTTAAAGGAGACCTACTATGCTTTTCCATATTTTATGACTTATCTACAAATTGGATGTTCATGTTAAACATGGCCAAAGCTTCAAATAATGAGGTTAAAGTATTTAAAAGAAATCCCTGTGAGCAACAACCTCAGATTTCCTCCTGTTCTGAACGATCTGTTTTGAACTGCTTTTTCTACCAAAGACTCTGTTCTATGACACACAGAGCTAGAAAAGAGCCAGTATTCGATATATGGTCATTTGCTCCCACAGCAATAGCACAGCAACGCTCAGTCTGCCTGTACCACTCAACGAGAACAACAGCCTGGTAACATGCTTCAGGTTTTGGCCAATCAGAAGACAGTGGGCTTTGTGTGTGTGTGTGTGTGTGTGTGTGTGTGTGTGTGTGTGTGTGTGTGTGGGAGGAGGGGGGCGGCTTAAAGAGACAAGAGCATCTACAGCTTGTTTCAGACAGAGACTGAAATGAAGGCCTACATGAAGAGCCAGAATCGGACAGAAAATTATGTTATTGAACTTTAGGTCATGCAAAATTGCCATACGGGAGTGACAGAACTATAATATAGGACTGGAAAAGCAGTATAATAGGTCTCTTTTGATGATATTTTGCTGAAAGGGCACTCCCAGAGGAAAACTTTTTTACTCGGAATAGTCGTTCCTTTAACTCTTCAGAAAGCACTAAGATCTCAATTGTAATAGTATCTTTTTGAGATCACTCCAACATGAATTGTTGCTTCTAAAACCCCTTAGGAGCATGATGAGAGATTGAGTTTTTGAGATTTGGGTAAGACAAATGGATACTTAATTGAGATTACAATAGGAGAAATGGAAGTAACAGATGAGATTTCATCATTGTACCTTTTTGAGTTCATTAATGTCTTGCTAATTGCTCCTTAAAAGCAGTTAAGACCACTGGAGAGATGTTTGTGAGCTTGTTTGTATTGCATTACAGCTTTGAGAACCTTGCTGGAGGCTTGCCCTGAGCTGGATTTGAACCCCGGTCTTGCTGTACAACACTGTCGCTGCGGCATCTAGCCAAAATTAACTGTCAAGGCCTGATTGACTTTAAATATAGTACAATTTTCCTTTACTCAAAAGAGGAGAAATATCATATCCACAATTCCTCACAAGTCCTCAAAATTCTCCTCAAGTAAAAGTATAAAAGTATTCCATAGTGAATGTACTTAAGTATCAAAAGTGAAAGTGCTTATTTTGTATGACAGGTACATGGTGTATTTCAGTTCTTGCTAGCATTCGGTCCTTAATGAATTAATCTCTAAACATCAGGTCAAAGTGGGGCTGGCTGTGACTACCTTAACAAACTGGACAACATGAAATTTGAAAGTGCATCATTTTAGAACCCTGTCAGGGCTCTGAAGTGGAGCGGACCCAGAACAACTCTCATCAGCTGGTAAACACTAGCAGGACTAAAGTTACGGTGCGGCTGTGTTAAAACTATAACTTAGCACAACATCACTGCGCTGTAATAATGTTATGCTTTATTAAATGTCACATAATTTACAAAATAGCTATATAATGTCAGTCCAGTGAATGTTACCTGACAGCCGACCTGCCTCTCATTCTCCGGCGCTGGCAGTCACTCTGAACGATAGAATAGAGGACCCATGTGTGCGGTGAGTAGTTCATTCCTGCTCCACAGTAGGAGCGGTCACGTGACAAATGAACGACTCAAACAGACCCACAGTTGAGAGTCGTGAACTAATCAATTCTGTTTCCTGTGCAGACGGAGCCCATGCAGCTGCCGAGTGAATGTAAGAGTCCAAGATCCTTCACGCATGCGTGAAAATGAACGAATCACTCACTGAGACAACCCGTTCCTCCCGAGTCATACACACGATTAGGTCTTATGAATGAAACGTTCTTTGAACGACACAACACTATCAGTTAAAGATCTAATTTTTTGAGTAAGACACAGATTAGTTATTTGCTCCTGAGGCCACTATGAGAAAATTGAGACATATTTGAGAAGAATCATGAGATCCCAGGACTCATAGCTGTGTTCTCTTTGAGCTCTTTTTCTGATCTCATGGTCCAATCTTCAGGAGACTTAAATTAGACTAATTTAAGATCATTTAGAGATTACTTGTTTTGATCACAGTAAGACATAAATTAGATTTTATATTGTTGTTTTGTGGTGTCCGAACAATAATGCTGCGATGATGTGTTCAATCAAGGAGTTCAGCATCAATTACAAGCTCTGCAGCAGCTTGGAGAGTGACCCAGCCCGATGACCACTCTGTCTCTCTGTACATAAAACATAGCTTATATAGGACATGTGTAGGTATCCAGTTTCTCCTGATCTGAATTTGAGAAGAAGGAGAAAAGGCCCTAGGTCTCAGCTTAGTATTAAAAGTAGCTCATGTGTGTCTTGGAGAAATGAAGGAAACAACCATGAGATCTCTTCTTGGATTTTGCTTTCCTATGGGCTGTTGTAGTGCCATATGGTGCGCATCTTGTTAACAAGTGAAAACACTCCCGCCACGGCTCTGCTCTAAGGCTGTTATTTCTAAGGATAGGATAACCCATATTACTAAAAATATATATTTATCACTAGTGTTGTCTAGCCTTGCAGATAGTATTTGTGTGATTTGTCGCTGAGATGTCTGCCTCCACCCAAAATACACAATCACAGATTATATTCTGTTAAGGTGTTCAAGTTCCAGTGACCCTGGTATTGTGAATGCTGGGTCATTGGCGTGGCTTACTGGGACTGGGACTGTACTTGAACTGAGCCATCATTAAATATATTACTTACAGTACATATGTGCCTACCCTACATAAAGTAGTTCCAATGGAAACTGTTCAAGCTGTGGTTGTGGGTTATTCAGAGTAAATGGGACATTGTGTCTGGGAAGACACATTCAGGTGATTTATGTTTAATTGCTTATAAAAGGTGATTTTAAAAAAAGTTTTATCACTGTGTCATATTTTATTACAACCTTAAATATGATTCCTCTTTGATGAACAGATTCAACCCGACCATTTTCCTTAATAAATCTTTTGAACACTGCAGAGATTGTGTCTGCATTGAACCTTTTGTCTTAACAGCATCCTTCACCTTCCTCTACTCACCTCTGCTATGCTTCTTTCCTCACAAGTTATAGGTACCATTAAAATGCATACATTCCCTCTCACTCCCAAACACACTGTAAACCCAGGACGGGTATATGTGCCATTAAATTGTATGGGCCAGTGCCTTGATCCAAGGACAAGCCTGCTGGCCTTTTTACAGCTCAATATGTACCAGTCGCTCAAGTGTGAGGGTGTATCATCTCTGCAATCATCAAATACACTGAACTGGGTCACAAGGAGTACAGGGTGCAGCCAAGGTTGTTATCATCTTATGTCGATGTACGGAGGGAAAATTGTTACATGGTTGACATTTGAGCGAGTGAAATGACAACTCATGAAAATGTAAAAGTAATATCAGATTTAAAATATCCCTTAAAGAACTTAAAATGGATTAATGTTTTCTACATGACTGGACAGATTTATGTGTGAGCGATATCAGGTATTTGTCAAGCACTGAAAAGTCCTATCTGCCTTGCTAATAAAGGTCCAGACACATCCCTCAATCATAGCTAGATTTTACAGATCCAGCTGACCACCCTTACATGCATGCATACACCCATGTGGCCGCCCACTTTCCCTAAATCTCTCTACGCACCCCCTCTCACTCTTTCTCAAGCACACACACACACACACACACAAATACACACACAAATACACACAATGGCTGATCTTTCATCAGTCTACATAATTATGTTAGTCTTGGTTAATGTAGATAAATGGAGCCAAACAGTTGTCTGAAAACAAACAACTGAGTCACTGGCATACACATTTGTTTGCACAGTACAAATGGGCCCATTAGAAAGGATGATTTTTGTAACAATATTAAATGGCGATTAAATGGCCTGTATGGTACCTATGAAATCTCATTAGACCGTTATGACATCTCATTGATCATTTTTATAGTTTTGTAATATCTAAAGCTTTCTTTTCACCGTCACTGATGGGCAGTTTCACTGTACCTAAAGTATTTGTACATATGTATAACATACTAATTGTGTAAAGTGATAAAACTTCATGCTTTCTTTTTGAGCTTCACAACAAGTGACAGAGTGTAAGTTCGTTCCCTGGTTTAATGGAAATTTTATGACTATTTCGACTGGACCAAAAATGCTGCTCTGTCATGTACTGTATTAGCTTTTTCCTCAAATCTGTCCTTTCTTCACTTCCACTTAAAAGTGTCAGCTAACCTAGCTCACTGCCGACTGTATTATACACAACTGTCAGATTGCCAGGCAAAGTATGCAGTGGTGCACACTCCCAGCTTACATAGCTTCTCTCACACAAATACGGACTATAGGTGACACGCTAACTAAGTGCATTTATCTTTATATTAATTCTATTACATTTCATTTGAAAGAAAAGTTATCTAATTGCACTTTTCATATCAAGCAGGTATAGACCGACCTCTTTGCAATATTATTGTTATGAGCACGTAAACTGGACTCACAAGCATGACAGAGACCGCAAAAATAGTTCACAGAGCAAGGGGACTTTATTGGGAAACATGGCTACAGTTTTCAGAGGGTAAGGGGAATGATCCAGATCCAGACGGGAAAACTGAGCAGGTGGCTTGGCTGGAGTGGTGAGCAGGTGGGCAGGCAGGTCCAGAGAGTCTGAGAGACGGAGGAGAAACACACACTAGGGTTAGGAGATCACGGGAAAAATGAGATGCAGGTGTGTGGAGAACAGGATGCAGGAGCTCAGGGTGGAGAGCCACGCCCACCTGCAACCAAACAAACTCACAGGGAGAGACAGACAGACAGGCACAAAAGGGCAGGGAAAAACCGTAGAGAACAAAAGGTAAACAGAGGAGAGGGACCGCCGGATGTAACAATTATACATTACGTTACAGAACAGTATGTGTCAAAATCTGTCCTAATAATCATCAATGTTCTTGACCTTGGGTATAGTAGTTTGACAAAACATTCCAAACTCTAGGTCCATCTACCAGCATCTAAGACAGTTTTTTTAGCATTGGTGTGTGGAACAGAGCCTTGACCCAACTGCTTGTCCCCTGCCTTGCATGCTTTTAATCAGCTGCTAGTGGACAGGAATTTAGCCTTAAGTACAGTTAAAACCTATGCTGCCGCTATTTCATCCTGTCACCAGGGTTATGACAGATCTATCTTTGGTCACCCTCTGATGAAATGCTTCCTGAGTGGCGTACATAGACACAGGCTGGCGTCAAGCTCTCTGGTTCCTCAGTGGAATTCAGTGCTGGTTTAACGTGTGCTGATCAAAGCCCCCTTTGGTTTAATAAATACCGCCAGGTTCAGGGCCAATCGGAGTCAGTGAAGGGCAGGTCTCTTGGCAGGGAGTCCAGCTGAAACAACGGCGGCAGCAGCTCGAGAAACCCACCGCGTCCCCTGTGAAACGAAAGCGGATGCAGTACCGACGACGACGAGAGTGAGAGAAATCAAATAGCCTACCTGATGAGTATCACGCCAAACTGCACAATTTGTCTGCCAGTGTTCTGTGTGGTGCACGGTGGCCTGTAAGACGTGACAGCATGTCGAGGCAGTGTGATGATTTAATTAAACCGTACTAATTTTCTGATTGATCACGCTGGATTTCATATGCTGCCTATTTGTTAAGAAATATTGTTACAATGTAAATGAATCACATGTCTACATTATGTATGATTTGTTTTTTAAGGTTGAGGATAGACAGTCAGCCACATCAGCATTTATTTAATAAGAGATAAGGGAGATATAAGTAGTACACATTTGATTATTAAAATACATAAATACATTTACTGACCAATCATAAAAATGAAATTTAGAAATATTTGTACATATATTATTCATGTGTGGTTTCATTGTTGGATAGTATTACAGCAAACAATGACAAACATTTTAGCCAAAGTCTCTGTTCACACCACCCTTTACAATTACTCAAGTTCATTAGCATTTTCTCAGCAAGAACAGGTTCTCTGTGGAACTCATTAGAAGAAAGCTTTTTCTGTTCATAGTTTTACTGTATCTGTTTGAAAGAAAAACAGCTACTTAGTGCTGCACGAGTGACTAGAAAACATTTATAAAAGGAAGTAGGCCTAACTTACTTCAATACTGCATACAAGGCCTACTACTTCTGGTCCACTGATGTTCATGATGTTCACTGAAAATCCTTTGCAAAAGTCTTTTCAGTCAAATGGCATCAAAGCATTTGTTTCAGCCTATTTATAGCCAATGTTTATTATTATTATTGTAGCTGTATATTCAGCTATGACAATATGACCACTAGTCTGTAGAGTTGTGATAGAGAGAGATTAACATTGGTTTCAATGTTAATACTTTCCTGAAAACATGTTTTAAGTTGATGATATAGCACCACTGGCACACCAATCGTGCCTGTGTGATAAAGCCATTAGCAATACCCTCAGAGGACTCCGCCTATACTAGAATCTGGAGTTACAGTACATAACTAACATTCTAGATACAAGAACTGCCAGTCAGCCTGAAATAACATTACTGAAAAGATTCTCACACTGAATTAGACTGCATTAGTTTCAGCAAATAAACCAGCAACGGATACATACACACACACACTTGTACACAGTTGTAGGGAGAGTTTGAGTAACTCAAAATATGTTGGTTGACCGTGTCAAATCTGTGAGTCTGCAGGGTTAAAGGTAGCATCCAGCATTCAACCTCCTGAAGGTCCAGACGAGTTCTCTTTATTAGTGTGGATGTTAGAAAGGCCTGATGAGCTGCATAGGAAACAATGGATGTGAAAGAAGCCTGGACAGCAGTAGCATTGCTCCAAGCAGTATGACATAAGATACATACATAGCCATATTACATTATATGTAATATGTACAAATAGATGGCTTACATTGCATTTTCAAATTTGAATGACTTTGAAAATGAAATGTTAAGCAGATTTTCCATTTTCATTTTAATATGGTCATAGAACGCCCACACAATTATGAGAAAATGTAATAATAAGCCATTTTTTACTCAACACATACATATGTGGAAATGATAATGAAGGTTGTATGATCGATTTCAATTAGCTGCGGATACTTTTTTTCTCCCTTGGTAAACAAATTGATTATAAGGACACGTTTGCACATGCTGACAATAAAGCATGTGCTGCAGTGTGTATGCGTTCCAACGTTTGATCCGCATTCATGAATCTATGGACGCTTATTTATATTTCAAAGTCAGTGGAATCCAATCACACATCTACTGACGGCTTTTTCAGAGGTGGGTCAAGCAGGCCAGAGTCTCTTTTGAATGTCCTTCAGAACTCTTCAAAGTAAAAGCTCTCCATAAACTCGACACAAGGCATTGCTGCAAAAAAATTTCTGGCGCTTTTATTTTGGAGGCACAATCACTTAAGCGGAAGTGATTATGTGAGTAAGTGTAGCTGTCATGACTGAGATCTGTTTCAGCACTAGCCAATATCAATTTACTTTTATTTTTATTTTTATGCATTCAAAGCAATCTGGCGGGACAGAAATTATTGCCGACCACTGTAGTAGTCTATTGTACTGATTTTACTGTTGACAGTAAAAAGTTGTTGAAACGTCCAAATTACTGTGGCAACAGTACAGTATATCTGCTGAGGCTGGGCTGTCTCTCTCTGTCCAGCCTCTCTCAATGTCAACCCATGGTTTGCTCGAATATCATCTGATAATTTTGATCCTTGTCTTTTCTGTCCACACCCTCCTCCACCTACCTCTACATCTTCCTCGCTCTATCCCTCTTCCTTGCATTCCATTTTCGTTGAAGATAGGCACAGACCATCAGGGGGATAGTGACAAATATACAGTAGTCTATTATAGTGTTGGCAAATTTATTCTCCTGCATGCTGAGTAATCCCAGTCGGCAGCTCTTCTGGCAGCAGCACTGCATGTCTCCCTGTCCTCTCGCACCATGCGCACACATGCAGGAGTGAAGGGTGAGTTATTATGGTTACAGAGACGCTCTGTGTCTCACAGAAGGAGAAGAGGGTGGTAGACAGCACAGGAGGAGAACAAGGTGGGGTGGCAGACTTAGCAATGAGTGTTTCGTTTGCCACAGAACACTGTGTGGAAGCTTTAAGTCAGAGTTAGAATGAAACGGACTAGAATTAAAAGGCAACAATGTTTTTTCTTTAACCTTAACATTTTGGAGCAAAAAAGCCTAATTTAAGATACCAAAATTAAAATGGCTGTTGCTCGGGAACCACTCTGACAATGTGCATGAATGAGGTCTTGCATTAAAGACAGTGTGAAAGTGTGAAAGTCTTGTGAAAGTGTCAGAAAACCTGGTGATGATACAGAAAGTCTGAGGGGGCTTTCACACCTACCTCGTTTGGTCCGAACCAAAATTGCAAGTGTGAAACCTCCCACGGACCGGACCAAAACGAACTATTTACAGGAAGTTTAGCGGTTGACGTATAAACCGGAAACAAACAAATGCACAGAGAAATGCGTTGAAATAAGGCCAGAATTATAAATCTCCGGTGACAGACTACCACTATAGAAGCACACTGCCACATACATCTTTGATCCCTCCTCAAACGGAGGTGCAGAAGGATCGCTTGCTGTCTTCTCCTCCTTTCCTGTTGGCGACGTTTGCACAACGAGGACGTTCAATTGTGAATTTGAACTAGCTGTCAGTGCTGCAGGTAGTAATGCCATAATAATAATAAAGTGGCAAATATGTTCATTTTCTATTCATTCATTCTTGTCAAACATACCCGCTCAACTTTTTAATAAACCAATCAATGTCAAGTACAGGGAGACGCAGCCCACATAGATGATGACGGCAGGACGCAGGTCTGTTATGTAAAGTCCTTTAGTGCGGTTGAAGAATTATAGTGTGAAACCAAACCAAAACTAACCAAATGTATCAAAACATGTAGTCAAAGATTTTTGTTTACCTAAAATAAAAATGTTTTCAGTATAAATTTAGAGAGACTCCAAATTATGCATAGCAATGAAAGTATACTGTGAAAATGAGAGAAGTTGTAAGGGGTGTGCATAAATGTGGGTCCGTTTGTGTGTTTTTCTTATCAGAAAAAGGTCATTCGTTTTCTTTGTCTGCCCTCAACTTTCCAATTGCTGGTGTTCTATAGCTATTATTATTCAGCTTCCTCTTTAAATATTCAATTATCATTAGCCTCCATTTTCTATGAACCAACAAAGGAGGTCAACTCTACTCTCAGAGGTCTCAGAGGTCTCTCAGTTGTTGAATAACAATGAAAACACCTCAATTGGTTGCTGTTGTATAATAATAGCTTATTTGCCGGTGTTGTATGTGTCACACTGGGTTAAAACAGTTCATTCAGTTGGAGTCAAGTATTTAAATGTTCACGAGGAGAAACAAACTTCTGCCTAATAAGCACCTTGTGGCAAACGTGATTTGCAACGTTATTTAACAGTAGTTAAACATTTAATTAAGTCCAGAGCTCAAATTGACAAGACATGCACAGCTGCGGTATCATGGCTAATTTTATAATATGCAAGAACCAGATGAAAGTTAGCTAACAAGCTAACTTGAGAACCAAATGAAATAAAAGCAGGGTTTTAATTGGCAATGAGTCATGTTTCACTCCAAGGTGGTCGTTTATAATCAATGAGGCAAGTGGGAAAGCGCTGCCATTCTGTGCACTACAGCCAGCTGACCTTAGAATTTAGTATCGACAGACTGTAAGTGAATGTGAAAGTGATACAGGAAAAAAGGAGTGGATGCAAAAACTAAAAGGAGCGTCCTCAAATGGCTGTGACTTATCTGACAAACCTGATTGACCAACAAAACTCTCCAAAAGGTTCAATTGTGGTTCATGGGTTTCTTGCATGTGTCAACTACAGTGTGGTTTGTGTTAAGAAAGATCATAATTATGGTTTTGCTGTCAGTCATGCTTCTGTTTGCTCTGTTGTTTGTTTGTTTGTTTTGGCCACTTTGGGAGCAGCACAACAAGCTGTAAACACAACAATAAAATCATATCACCTTTGGAGTTGATATGGTGATTGGAGTCGTGTTACATAATAAATGTAAGTCCATTATTCACTTCTAGCTCTGTGGGTTTTATTTTATTTATTTTTTTGGGAATTTTCTTGTTACGTGAGCACATTGTGAGCAGTCCTGCTGTCAAAATCTTATCTTGAGAGGCTTCAGTTAGATTCAGGACATCACAAGATCATGTAAGAATCAAACACTGGCTTGCTTCCGCAGCAGACACGTTATTGACAAATCTCTACCCTTAGAAACATTTGTACCATGGCACAGTAGATATCATCATATCACCCAGTTTGTTATGCACCCAGACTGTAACAACTAATGCACACCTACAGTTTCTTTTAGACAGGTGCGTAGGAGGTGATATCCATAGGCAAGAGAGAGATCTTGCACACCATCCTTGCAATAAACTTTATTTAGATACAATACAGTGCAATCAGCTGATGGATTCAATAGTAGTTTAGCCTTTGAAATCATGCTACTATCATATATACTATAAAGAAATGTGTATGTGTGTAGGCCTTTACACCACAATCAAATCTCCCGCGAGTAGCCTAGGAAGCAGACTGACACCCTTCTGACACCCAGTTGTTGAGGCCACAACACAGTTTAGAGATTTACAGCTTTTACACCAGCCCAAACAAACTGGGCAAAAGCACCAGGGTTTGTTTTAAGCTCCCTAAATGCATTGTTTAATTACTAACTTTAAACGTCTGCTGTGGGTTTATCAGCTTTTCAATAAAAGATTCCCCCAGCGGTATCTAGCCATGCAACTACAAATGATGGTAGATGATTTCGGTTTACTATACTCAGGTTTTGAGATCTACAAACAGAAAACATGGCATACAGGAAGCAGTGCCCCCTTTATCCCGGATAACCCACAGACCTCCCTATGAATAAGTTTTAATTTTCTACTTTGATGATCTAATCTCTTCTGGTGTGTGCCTCAAGATAGAGTCTACATTGATCTTTTTTAATAAACACACAAAGCAATTAGTACAAAGAAGGTCAGTTTAAATTTGATCAGAGTGCCCTTTTATTTCTGACTTGGCTTCATCATTCAGTCTGAAAACTGCCAAACTGGAGTAAACATTGTTCTTAATGATGCTGACACATAGACACTATGGATCAAGATGGATCAAGCTGAATCCAGCGGTGACTGAGTCTTGGCTGTTGAACAATAAGAGGTCATGTATTCTCCTGTCGACCACAGGGTGTCTCATGCAGGCCAAAAGCCAGCATAACACTCCCAATAATTGAAAGCTGTTCCTATCCAAGCTAAGTCAACCAAAGCCTTCTTTGGGTCTCATCAGTCAGATTGTGGGTGTTTTTGATGCTTTACAGCAGGCCACCTCTGGTTCTCCCATATAGGGACTTCCCACTGAATCTCTGTAAGCTCCATTTCACTCTGACACATAACCAGCTTGTTCTCTGTTGGACAGTGAGTTCAGTGAGTTTAATCTTTTAGTCTAGCCTCTTGTTGCTCTTTCATGTATCCCCCCACCTGACAGCTGTAGGTTTTTTTTTCATTATCAGAATGGCAATTAGGTCTATTTAAGTTCATAAAGATGTTTTTTGGACTTTGAACCCAGGCTGCTGCGCTGAGAATTTTCACATGGAGTGTGAACTCTCCCCAGCTGAGCTAACCACTACCCCAGGATAGCAACTAGGTTTAAACAGCTCCCTAACATTTTGTCTGCTTTTACTTGGAGCAAATACCTTCAACAAACAAACAATATATATTTCCTTAAACTTAAATTGTGTGTGAACAATTTTTTTAACCAAGGTCCACCTGTACAACTTGCTGCCGTGCCGCCCGAAGACTAGACAGTTTGCTAAAATCTGTCCTCCCTTGTTACTTCTCGCACCTGTCAATTTTTCTATTCTCACATGGAACATACAGTGATAAAGGTGGAACATTTAAAGGTAGACAAAAGCAAGCTTCTCATTCCAAAGCTGTCAACCGTGGATTTTGCCTGCTGAAATGACATCTGCTGCTGACCCCATTACGTCAGCTGCAGCAGGATAGAGACCCAGACTGGGGAAATACTACACAGTGGATGTGCTAGTCATGAACAGGGCTTTTCCTCCCCAGCATAACCTGTAACAAACTCCTTGCCTGATGTTACCCACTCATGTTGCCTTCCGGTGATACTGCTAGTAACCCCGGGAGATGTAAGGATGCGCATCCTTACTGGGAGATTAATCTAGATAGATGTGCAAATTACAGTTCTTCAGTTGATTCACTCACTTTCAATGATTGCTCAATTACTACTATCAAAGACTTGCTACCCACATGGTAAATTCATATTTGTGTAGGTGCGCATTTTAAGGCATTAATGTGTTCAACTTATGTCGACAGAGATAAATGCATTTGCTAGCATTAATGTGTCTATTTTTAATAATACATGTGTGTGTTCCTGCAGGTGAAACTGTACAGACATGCAAACATGAAAATCTGTGCTTCTCCACAGGTAGCGTATGTGCACTTGGACACATTCTGTGTGTTCTTGCCTGTTGAAGTGTGTATGCAGTGTCTGTGTGTGTCGCTCCTAATTAGAGTCTCCAGGTTAGGAAATATCTGAGATTTCTTTTGGAGGCTTTGGAGATCACACAGAATAGAAATATGAAAATGTCACACTGTGTGACACTGTTCTGTGCGTACGCCTACTCACAGGTAGCAAATCAGCGTGCAGCCTTTGAAAATGACATGAGTTACAGGACATAGCTGGCAAGCAGACACAAGCCATCATTGCTATGTTACCATACAACAAGCGTGATCATCTTGAGCTTCCAATGTCCCAGGCTGCAACCTTGCTTGGTGTTTCTTACACACTGAGAAATTGGAAAACAGTGAAATTGTTGCACTTTAGCTTGTCAGTCAAACTAGCAGCAGAGTATTTTGGAACACAAAACTGCAGGTGGACGACAGAATGTGAGCATGTCGCAGAAATGTCAGGGCAATGGCTGGAATAGCGTTTTTTGGTCATCATTGTAGACTTGGTTTTTCTCACTTTACCCACCTGGACAAACAAATCTTGAGTGAAACATGAACATGACAGTGAACATGAGTGAAATAGAACAAGGTTTTATAAAGGTTTCAAGTCACAAGTAAAAAAGTAGAAACATACGTTCATGGGTAATACAAAGGAAAATATGCTTATGTCATATGGAAAATAAGTGGGTGGAGTAGGCGTGTTGTCTGCCATGGAAATCAAAAGTGTTCTTAGTTGTTCTTAATGGCCACACTGGGAGTCAGGGTGAAAAGCTGGCCATCAGTGAAAGATGGGATACATGATATAATTTAAATGTAGGGACAACCGCGCACATTTTCCTAGCCTGTCCTGAAATTGTTGCAATCCATTGTAAACGGATAGCTGTGGAGAGCTTAAGCGCCCGTGTCCACCATAGCGCTTTTTGCCAGCTGAAAACGCCAGCTGCTCTTCTGAAAGCGCTAGCGGGTGTTTTTGAGGCGCAGCGTTTTTTCCTCCTGCTTTGGTTGCTATGATACATAAAATGCGTGGTTGCAAGTAGTCCTACCTAACGTTACTGGATGTAAAAATGTCAACACAGAGTAGAGTACTTGCTCTGGCTCTTGTGAAGAGAAGGCTGAAGCAGGTAGAGAGAGAGGACGGACTCGCTGTACGCGGGTTTATGATTTTGTGGGCGAGGAAACATCTCGGCGAGTACCTCCGTTTGGTCCAAGAGGACGACGTCCGGTTCCAGGATAGTAACCGTTGCACTGTGATTGGACAGCTGGGTAAAAAGTGACAGTGACGAGCGCAGCGCTTTTCCCAAAGTTGAACATTTTTCAACTCTCGCCGACTGGAAAAAATGCTCAGCACCTCATCACGCTGCTGCCGTTTTTAACCAGCTTGTAAAAATGCAGCGCTCCCATTGGAATGATTTGAAAAAAGACTCTGGCATCATAATAAAATGCTTTGGAGGACAAGGGCCCTAAGGGAGTTTTAACCCTAGCTACTTTGTCACTTCTGTACAGCTGACCTATCCCAGAGTTAACAGCGTGTGAATGCTGGATCGTCACTTTCAGAAAGTTAGGGAAATTGTTGGGTGCCAACTGCCCAATTCCAACCTCATAAAGGTGTAGGAGAATGGCTTCTTAAGTTATGTGACCATTCAATAAGCCATTTTGATTAAACCTAAATCTAAAAACTATAAACTGTACTTGTCCTGCATTGGTGTCTGCATTCTGGGTCTGATTCCGTTTTCCTGTGTGGATGCTTGGTTTAACGCAGCACTCGGGAGTTGGTGGAGACCAAAACTAATTAAAAGAATGAATACTGGACTTCCATTCATCAAATGACAAATTGCAGATAAATGCTACTGTTACACCATGTCTGCTGGATGTGTAAACAGGCAGCTGTTAGACCATAACAGCCTTGTGATATGTCAGTACTGTGTTTACCCCTCTCTCCCTCTCACTGACTAAACAAAGAAAAGTAGCATCTTACTTTTCCCTCCCAGCTCCCTCAGAATCAAAAATGGCGGTGAAAATAACAAAAACTTGGAATTATTCATCTTGTATCGTGCCTTACTTTAATGGATCAAAATATATTGGTTATGGAATTAATCTGCAGATGCTCCGGTTCAAGATGAGACCAAACTTTTTTATGGATGTCAGTTTTTGAGCCACGGCAAAGATGTAGGTAAGCCTTGTTTTTAACCTTCTTTTGTCCTGATGCATATTGTGAAATGGCAATTACTGCTGAAAAGACAAAAGTTTGTATGAACGGCTTTTCAAAAGAATTGAGAATAATCGCAACCACAGGAAGTCCTTGAGCATACGGTCAAAAGTGCACATAAACTCTCCAGCTGGTCGAGTAGTGCGCAAGATTAGCTGTAAACAGATACACACATGTTAACATGCACACAGGACCAAACGCATGATCCCATCCAGGCTTACACCTGACGGAGATAAAGATGGTTTAAGCTCAAGTGTAAACATTTCAACTACAACTTGTGGCAGTAACTATAGCTGCAGTAAAGAGCTGCATCTTACAATTAATTTCTTCATGAAAAATCAGCAGGAGAAACAGGAGAGAAAATATACTGTTTATTCAACTTCAGCAAAATATTTATTACAGATGCAATGACCACCTTTTTCATCCTCTCGTTTTCTGACCCTGCTCTTCTCTGGAATCAACTCCCGCTGGTGATTAGGGAGGGAGATTCTGTAGAAACCCTCATATCCAAAATCAAAACCTATTTATTCTTATTGCCACGTTGCTGACACCAGCACTGTCTGGCCCGACAGCAGTACAGTGTCTTCTGCTCTCTGAGCTGAGACAGCAGAAACCTGCTGCTGGCAACCCAGTCAGTGCTGCCACACAGTGTGTCCACACTCTCTGTCTGCTGTCTGTAGAAGTGTAAACGAGGCTCAGTGTGTCTGCTCGGAGTCGTGAGTAGTGTTAAGCACAGCTGTGTGTGTACTTCTGTCTGCTCCGTGACACGCTCTCTCTCAGACACCACGCTACACTATTGTCTCTACCTGCTAGTTGCAAATTCTGGTAATCCCTAGGGATTTTTATTAAATGTGTGCCCTGGTTTTGGTGTTGCAGGGTAACATACATTCAGTGACCAACATGTTGTGTGCTATTGATTTATATTTGACTAGTTTGCTTTCAATGTATAAAGTCTGTTTGCAGGTGTTGGAGCACTACTACGCATGTCAGCGTTGGTTGGGGCTGAAGTTAGCCACTGCTAGCATGACACACCTGGATCTCTGACAATCTGTGGAGGAAGAAGAAAGCATGCAATAAAATTGATTTTAATATATTGTGAGTCTGACAATGTTATAGAAGTGCAATTCTAAATTGGTGGAGTATTCTGGACAGGCATATTAGGCACAGCTTCCTTTATGAAAACAATCAAACACAGGCTGGTATAGCTCACAGTGCATCATGTTTCAACATGCAGCCTCTTAACTAGGCCAATGCTTAGTTATTTACTTCCAAGACGTAAAGGTTGTCCTCTCTGCTGTCTCGCTTGCTGAGCCACACATGAGCACTGACTCAACCGTAGGATTGGAGACCTTCCACTATAAACAGCTACTCTCCAAAAATTAGGGGGAAAAAACCCAGTGCAAACCCATCTGGAATTTTCTTTTTCTGTGGCAAAAACAGGAAGAGGGAAATACAGTAAACCTTTAACATTAACGGATTGCTTATTTGAAAACATAACTAAATAAATGACAAGTGGATTTGCAAATCCAACGTGTAACGAAAGGTAATCTGAATATTGTATCGTGTTACTTTGTCTAACACTGGCATGAGCAGGAAGTCAGCTACCTCGCCCAAAATGCACATGCTCCAGGCAGGGAAGGTTTAGAAATGTATGGTCCCACTGAAGCTTTCTTTGGAATGAAAGGGGCTCCATCTTGGAACACAGTATCCATTTGTCTTAATACATGTCATTACCACAATGGCATGAAACCGTTAGCAGGGAAATGTATTGCCTCCTAATGTATGATACTATGAAACACGTACAGTACACCTCTAGGTTTAATTGGAAACCATAGCTTTGTTTCAGCCGCACGTTTGAGCCCGAGTTTGATTCCGAAACACAGGCAGAACGCAACCAAGACTGGAGCAAGACATTTAATAATATTACATTTTATTTTTAAGGAACTTTTCAGGACACTTAAGACACTTTGCAATAAAACCAGTACATGTAGCACATTAACAATAAATACATAAAATAGGAGTTTATGGATGATCTAAAGAGGTGAGTTTTAATAAGTGATCTGAAAGTGTCCTAGTCAGTGTATCCACGGTTGTGAATGGAGTTCCAGAGGGAAGGGGCTGCTCTGTCACCCCAGGCACGCCACTTGCGCCGGAGTGGTGGGTTAGAGTTTCAGAGTTGTAAGTTATTAATTTGTCTAACTAGCTTTCACGCTAGGTTCTACATTACAGCTTTAGCTGGATTAGCTACAACCTACAACTCCGCACTTGAACACTCATTGAAGTTACATTGCCTTGTTTTATAAATATGATCCACAACTAATAAAGCCTACTTACAGGTTGTGATTCTGAATCTCCTGGTTGGCCAAACACAGTTGAAACCGCACTGCAGGAGTAAGCGTTTAAAAAATCCTTAATTGCACTGTGGCTGGTTCAGGGAGCAGTCCTCCGTATAAACGAACACAACTTACGGTTGGGGGTTGCAGTCCTGAGGAATATTGTTAAAAACACATTTTAGCCTCTGACTCTCTCCTAAGGGAGATGATACAGAGGAAATGTCCCCTTGCACTGAGGGATACAGTATCTAGACACTACATTTATATTGACGCTTTTATCCAAAGCAACTTACAGTTGCTATATATATATATCAGATGTTGCACAACTCTGGAGCCACACATTGGTGGATGTGTGACAGTGGGGTATTGAACCCCACTACTACTAACTGATCTCCTTGGGCCTCCGCTCTAACTAGCTTGGTTTGAGGGCGTGCCTGACTAGCCGCTAGTTGAGAATTATGATGCATGTTACAAAGTGGCGCAGATAGTTTACGGAAGTAAAGGCTGGACTACAATCGAGCAAACAGTTTTTGGGTATGGAAGTTCCAGTTACATCTGACTTGCATCCATTATCTCCATGACAAGTTACCTGGTGCAGCTTTAACGGGTGAGAGGGAGCATTCTCAGTCCAAGCTAACAATCTTAGCCATTTTTGTGGCACTTGTCACTTTTTACACCACCACTGAACTTGTAGAAATAAGCATGAACATAAGCCTCAGTATAATGCATTGGACTCAAACTGATAGACTGCCATGTCAAACTGATCACACTGAGACTTCAGTCAGCTGAACACCCCGCATTTGAGTCACTTTTGGTCTAACAACCAAATCTGGTACATTTTGCCTTTAATCCAGCCCTTGAGACTTGTCTTGCCATATGTCCCTCTACACAGCGCCTAAATAGAAACGAACCAATTACCAAGAGCAGCTTGACATGGGACCATGTCATCCTGTCGGCGAACAACCACCCCCTTCCTCCAAGCAGCAAGACAACTGCTGCAACAGGAGACAAATCAGTGAGTGCAGGTCAATTTCTGCAGGAAAAGTCCTTGTGTGCGACAAGGGTTGTCTAGCAGAGTAGATGAATGGCTGTAGAGAGGCCTGTTGAATTCCTCAATCTCCTAAACTATAATAGAACTTACTGCCTTCTTGCCAAATCCTTCAATGCATTTTTTTTCTTCCTTTTTCACGCCTCTGGCAAGTGCCTTTCTGCAAGCAGGGGTAGAAGTAACAATCATGAGCATTTCTCCCAGAGAGGCGGCATGTGTGAAGGGATTTATAGGTCAGCGAGAGAGACTGAAGGGGTGGGCGGGCCGAGAGAGGAATACAGACAAATATCTAGAGAGTGAATTATTCGTGCACCCTGGGAGGGTGGAGGGAGAGTCAGAGAGGGGGTGAGACAGATGGAGGGCCTGGCAGTGTAATCAGTGGAGTAGCAGTAGTGGTTAACAGTTGATCATTCACCCTGCTGCACTCTCCTCACAGCTGATAGGCCGGGCTATGAATAGCCTAGATTACATACAGACATATTGCAACCGTTTTAAATTCTGCTTGGTATTTATTTTTTTTTTTTTATGACCACTATATACTCATGCTTCTTTATGAAATGAATCACTGCAAAGGAGGAAAGATGGTAAGCGCTATACATCACGCTCGCTACAAACAATTTTTTTCACAGTAATGATACACAATGAATACAGAGGGCCTTTATATAATATTACTTTCCAGGCACACATTGCCCAATCAAACTGGGAAGCTGAAAAAAAAGCTGTTGCTCGCCTCTCCAGGGGTGATGGTGGTGGTAGGTTTATGCAGGGGTGGAGAGAGCTGAATTAAGCAGCTCAACAGGTTATTTTAGAAAATGTATCACAACATAGGTACTGATTCCCAGCATCCACAGATAATTGTTAACGCCTACAGGGAAATCGTAGCTTTTCCATTTCAGGACCATTTCACCGTGCCCAAATCCTCTTGTTTTGGGCACGGTGCCTTAGCACAATGAACTAAACCTGTGTCATTGAACAACTCTGCCGTGGATGCTGGGAAGACAGTCCTCTATCCTTTTAAAAGCTCTTTTGCGTTTTGCAGATGATGGACAACTAGCAAAAGAGAACCGCATGAAGAAACACAACATCTCATCCAAGTTACCTGAACTCACATAACGCTTGTGGTGCACAATCAGAGTCTGACTTTAATGCAATTGATGATGATGATGCACCAAAGTCTAGAGCTACGAGTACTGCGGTGCCAAAAAACAAACCTAAACCTTTGCATTGTCCTAAGTAAGTGCAGCGAGGATGGTCACATTGCTACATCATGCAGTTATGCAGCTAAACCAGATCTAGTGATGGCAAAATGAAAGCGGTTACAATCAAAACAACAGATGCGGGACATCATGAACACTTCATCTAACCCATGGAGCGAAATGCAGTCTTGGAGGAGGGACAGATGTGCTGCAGCAAATCAATGTCCCATACAATGGTGTCAACCACAGTCAACTTCCCATCTGCGCATGTTACCAAAATGACTCATCACACCAAAAGCACAGCACAAGTGAACACAAAAGGAACGCGATTCTGAAATATGATTATCTAACTATCAAACTGACCCTTCCTAAGTCCCGCCCTCCCTCCATTACCTTTGCTAGCTCAAAACAAACTTGACAAAAAGAAACATGGCGATGCCTGTTCCGTTTAGCTGGTACCACAGCAAATGAGACTCATTCTGGTCTCAGTGAAAAAGAGAGATGCCACACAGTCACATGTACAGATGACAAATAAATAACACAAAAAGTTACTTTGGGGTGGCACGTAGCCTTACAGAGATAATATAAACAAAGCAATGTTAGACGTGATTTTTGGGGGGGTAATGATAACTCAAGTCATCAGTAACCAATTTATCTGTCCTTTTCCAAACATAAAAGTCAACATTAGCACAGAAGAAAGGAGAAAACAAACCTTGGCTGATGACGGGACTTAGGACTGGTCAATTGAAATAGACAAAGCAGACAAATCCAAAAAGCGCCTTTGTGTCCCTGGGACTCTGGGAGTTTAATCGCATGCCCAAAGGAGTAACAAATGTACCAAGGACTTTCCATTGTTTCATGGAGAAATGCATGGGAGAAATTAATTTTAAAGTCCTTCTCTTCATAGATGACTTGATTGCTTTTGCACCTACCTTTAGAAAAACCTGAAGCACGGCTAATGAAAGCACTTGATCGGCTGAAAGAGCTCTGCCTAAAACTGTCTTTGGAAAAGTGCATATTCTTCCAAACATCTGTTTGTTGTCTGGGACATGTGGTTTCCCACAGTGGTGTTGAAACTTCGTGAAATGTGGTCAGTACCCAAAACTTACAAAGCACTGTGGTAATTTCCTGCCATTGCTGGGTACTTTATAGGGTTTGTGAGTTACTCTGCTATTGTCAAACATCTCCATGGTCTTACATCTGATTATCTATAATCACAGGAGAAATTGAAACCAACATTAAAACTAGAACAATAACTCAACCCCAAAGAGCTGATTGGTGGTCAATTGACTTGTCAGTGCTTGTCAGCTGGCCTTTGAAACCATAATTAATTAATACTTCAACACTACTGCTCCAGTTGCTGATTGCAAAAAGTCATGTCTCATTCATACAGATGTCAGCTCCAATGGTTTGGGGGGGGGGTTATCAAGAAGAAGGAAAGAATAGTCATGGTATACAATCCTGTTTTCCAGCTCGTAAGCTTAAATTCCTTGCCCTCAAATGGTCAGTGGCAGAAATATTCAGCGACTATCTGTATGGTAGACATTTCACAGTCTTCAATTTCTCTGTCAGCTACTTGTGGCGCAGCTTCACAGGAACGGGAAGTAAGAGCATCATCTGTAAAATTTTATCCACATGCCGTTTACTCTGGAAAATGGATGCTGTCTTTCTTAGTATCACCTTAGAGAAAATCCATTCTCTTAAAAGCGTCATTCATTGCTCTGAGGAATACACTGGGGACACTTTGTTATTGCAGTCTTTATACATTTACAAGAGGGATATTCCGTTGTCGGACTTCCCCTGAAAGAAACTTCGTCCAGCATCCAGCACCTGATAGCACCTAGAGTACCTACTCTCAGTGGATTTTCTCATGTTTTTTACTTCCTCTGATTAATCCTTGCATTCTTTCTACTGCCTTAGATTCCTTGGGATACCTGTTGAGCCAGTCCGCCTGTTCCGCCTGCCTGAGCTCTGCACCTAGCACCACTCACAGCCACAGCCATCTCCATCTCCCTGCTCGGACGGACTTCTTCCACTCCCTTCCCTCAGATAGGCACATTCCCTGGTTGTAATAAAATTCAGAGTTCTGAACTGACGGGTACAGTTCAGTTCCAGTCGTGTTCTTGTCCATTTTCCTTTTCTGCATACCAGGGATTTCATTGCCTCTGATTTATCCCGACCTTGCTGACAATCATATGGATACAAACAATCTATCAGATGAAGCTGCAGATTCAGAATTCCCATATAAACTGCCAATTTAAGGCAATGAGGGCTTAAATCATTATTTTTGTACATTTTATATACTGAGCCTTTTAAGGGGATTTAATTTTAGGCCTGTATTTTGGTTTAATCTTTTGTGCGTGAACATTTGATTCTTTCTGTTATTGTGTAGCCTTGACTAAAAGGTGTCTTTAATTTGAAAAATTTTAACCTTTTTTTTCCCAGAGAGATTCATGAGAGGTGTTGATACCTTCAAAACCTGTTTTGATGGCAAACTACCCACACCTCCTCAAAACCTGGATTGTAACTGAACCATCCCCTCCCTTCCACAGTGTGTGGCAGGAATGAACTGAACTCTGAAAACACTGAAAGGGGTTATTTTCGTGTTTTGAATGTATGTTTTTTGTTAAATTATAGCAATACAATTTCTTATTTAAAACTTAACTCTGTGTCCTTGTCCATGGTATTCATACACATCTTTCGTGCATCTCTGGTCTATAAACTCAACTTTAAATTCTATTTAGCCAGTCACACTAAACACTAAACACTGGGCTATTTATTAAGTGAAATACATTAGAAATCAGGACTTTTGTTTGTTTTTCTACAGTATTTGTTCAGACAGCTTATGCAGAAATTGCAGTTTTAGCCCATAGAATGTCCTTGAGTGTCCATTGACTGTGAATTTCATGTTCATAAAAAACATTAATTAAGACTTTCATTTTACATAACATTACATTATGTGTCCTTCATTGAGCACAATACTACTCTGAAAAGTAGTACTGAAACTCAGATGAATGTGGCCCAACTTGCTTCCCCGCAACCTCTGCCATCTAGTCAAGGTGTCATCTCACATAGACCAAACCTGTTCAGTAACAAAACAACAATTCAACAATGCGCATTGAATATTTCTGACAAGTAAGCTTTGAGAGTTCATCATATGCAGAAATTACAATTACTATAATTGCGTAGATGTACTCACGACATTGTTCTGAGTAGAAACAGCGTGTACAGAACTTAGACTAATTAACAGCCGATTACAATATGATATTAAATAAAGAAATCATACTTGCTTCTATCAGTTCAGGGTCTTTCACCATCAAACCAAAGCACTTTTGGACACCATCCTGAATGGCTCTGATGAGTGGCACACACATCTTGGAGGATGTCTCCAGTCTGCTGAGTTTTGCTTGTAGGCCCAGAGATCACTGGCAGGAGCCACCCCCAGTATCAGGTCTCAGGCTGAAGGACGTTTAAAGCCTTCACCACAGGCTTCATCAAAGTGCAGTACTCAGTCAGAAAAGCTATTTCACCTGGAGCCAAGTTAGGAAATGTTTTCTGACAATTTTATAAACTTATGAAAATACAAATAAATATGTTATGAGTTTAGTTTTGGGTTATGTTTGTGTTGTATTTTTCTCTGTGTGTTTCTGGTTTTGCCATTGTTTCATGTGTCTATTTATTTGCCTCTGTTTCTCTCGTTCCTTGTCCCTAGTTATTTATGTCTTGTCTCTTATCTTAGGTCTTAGTCCTGCATTTTAGTTCTTTGCCTCAGTTCTTAGTCCAGTGCCTTAGTTCTTAGTTCTGTGCTTTAGTTCATGTTAATGTTATTCCTGGTCTGTGTATTTCCGTGTTTCATTATTTGATCTTAAGGGTTGTAGCTTAGTTTATTCTATGTTTATCTGCATGTTTTTTACCTGTTCGAGTCCTTAGTCATATGTCTCCATGTTTTAGTGTAGTCCTGTCTCTGGTCCGGTCTCAGTCCATGCCCTGATTTTGCAGTCTTTACATATTTTATGTTTTCCTTTGGTAGATCTGTCCTGGTGTGTTCCCGTGCACTTTACTTCCTGTTTTATTTTGTAATCTTCTGTGCGTGGTGTTCTTGTCTACCTTTGCTTCCTGTTCTGTTCTCCTTGATCTGATCCACCTGTTTTATGTTCCCGCCCCGCTCGTTTGCCTCACTACTTAATGCCTGTGTTCTGTTCAGTCTGTGTTGGATCATTGTGATTAGTCTTGTGTGTGTTTGTGCTGCTCCTGCGCCCTACCTTCTTATGGATTATTTTCTTCTAAATGGATAACTTGGTTTTTGTTGGACTTGTTGTATCTGCCACTGTTGTGAGTACGCCTTCTGTTAATTAAATATTTGAACTGAACCTGCTCAGCTCTTGTGTCCTGCGTTTGGGTCCTCAACCTTGCTCACGTCGCTTATTTTTGCTTGCTAAAGTTTTTGGTGATTTCAGGGTTCCCTTCCATGTTTCCACAAAGTCACTGAAGGCCTTCAGCTTTAGATGTTTTCTCTGAACAAAATATTTTTCATCAATGTTCTTTAAATTGTTCATATTGCAATTTTTGCTCACAAAGATGCCTGAAGATATGAACATGACTATGAAAAATAGTGGAATGTGTGCCTACATTACAGTCCACATCATATTCCAATTAAAGGGATAGTTCAGATGTTTTGAAGTGAGGTTGTATGAGGTACTCGTGCAGTAGACCGCACTCAGCAACAAGGCAACAAACATTTTATCCTCCTCAAAGAACTTGTTTAAACTTATTTCATGTATTTATACTTCCATCCATCATCAACCGCTTATCCTGCGTACAGGGTCGCAGGGATTATTTATATTTATTATACTCAAATTGCATTTTTTTGCAATTTGATAAGGGTACAAAGCCATTTCGTACTTTCAATTTTAGATTGTATAAGAGATACATGGCGCAAAACAACATTAGAGAACAAACTAACCCATCACATCTGCAGTTTGTCTGAGTTGAATCAAATTAGCTGATTTCAGAACAAATTGGCTTTTTACCCTTTTATTAAGTTGCTCCAATTAAAGAGGAAAGGCTGAAAGCAAAGGTTAAGCCCTGGCTCAATTATCACACGCAACAAATTATAAGAAATCATTTTCAGGAAAGCATAAGACAATGTACTACACATTTCTGTGGACATGCTCAAAAACTTTCAGTTTTACAAATTATCATTAGACCCCTATAATTCAAACCAGGACACGAGTTGATCGGCTATTTCACATCACATTTAGATATCAAGCCTTCCCCTGCTGCTCACGACATCAACATATATATTAGAATACAACAGAAGAGCAGCTGGCGTATCGGTTTACAGTGCAGCCAAAACAACTTGTGTTTTAATAAAGTAAGCGATAACATTTGCTGATCTGATGTCATGCTTCACCAGCTGACTTGGCCACCTTGCTGAGAAGTGGACAATGGGCAGCCTGCCCTCCAGCTCTTCATCTAAAAGCTCACTGTAGCTGCTCCTGAGTCTTTCATTACACTCTGACACGTTTAAACTGACTCACTGTCAAAAACATGCCCAAAATGTAACGTAAAGCTCAGTGACAAATACATTTTGTTTCCTGTCAGTGCTTCACAATAAAAGCCACCCTGTTTTTTGCTAGTTGAATGGTTTTAATGTGAGCTGCCACCATGATGTAAAGGTAAACAGTGATGCTGCTGATATAACACATTATGTTTCCTGGGAATCCCTGGTTCGTAGTAAGGGGTTATTAGAGAGTCTGAATCCAGCAAGGGTATGGCTGACTCTGCAACGAACAATGAAAATGATTATATAGCATTTACAGAACCTCAATACATTGAATGGCTAATCAGATTTCTAATCAGAAATGGAGGTTTTATATCCACTGAACTGTAATGTTGAGCATGTTAGTTGCTGACATTAGCATTTAGCTCAATTCACCACTTTTCCTTAGTACAGGCACGCAGAGCCACAAGCACGGCTATAGACTCTTGTCTCTAGTGTTGTAAATATGTGTGGGTGGATGATATTGCATTTCTTTCTAAGTCAAGGATCCAAAGACAATATTAATAAAGCTGAAGTCTCCTTTTTCATGATATTAAATATAATTCAGCCAACCTCCCTACCCCAATAATTTTCACAGTCCCCAGGGCTCTGAAATCTGCCCCTGCTACAATTGAAACAAAAGAATTACAGATAAAGGTTTCCAACATTGTTTGTTTTTGTTTTTTTCAGTTTCCACTTTCATGTGGTCTATTTCATTTTAGCTACATTTAATATGTTTGTTATATTTAGTGAAGCAGTTCGCTACCCTATTTCGAAATGCGCTTTGCAAATAAATTTGTCACAGCAGGAACAAACACTGAGAATGTCATTGTATTTACTGGCATTTCCATTGTTCTCTGGGGGGGTTTAGTGCATCGAAATCATGCCAGGAAAATGCATCACAGAGCTACCAGAAACCGTCAGCACAGGGACCTCAGGCCTGTGGATGTCTTTTAGCATGCGGTACACACAGTACTTCCCTGTGTTGATTAAGACCAGAGTGAAGGATGATTCAACCAGCAGCGTGACCTTTGGTTCATGGCTAGTAGACTAAAGCCCACGGTTCCTGAACAATTTAACCGTTAAAACTGCAAGTTAGTTGTAACATGATTTCTGCACACTAATCTGAGCATAACAAGTAAAACAAACTGTATGAAGTTGTCAAAACAGTTGTTGAAGAAACAGCTTGCTCATGCCTTAAAATAGTTTCATGTTTTTTGGTCAATTCGTTCATTGTGGCTTTTCTGTGCACCATTATGGCTGCCTGGAAAAAGTGATTCCCCAACTTTTAATGTACTCATTGTGGTCAAGCAAGGACTTAAGACAGACTATATTCTTTGAGATACCAACACAAATCTTTCCGTAATTTGATCAAACAAACCACTCCCTGGTCTACCATTGGTCTCTGCTTCCATCCCTCAAACAGCAGAAACGGGAAGGCTGTTTTGGAAATGTCACTGTTCATCTTAACCATTGACCTAACAGAGCAAGTGTATCCGTTTACAGCTAAACAAAGCATGGGCTGCTACTTAGCACTAAAGATAAGGGACTGTGGAGGCTACTCGAATGTCATTAGTTTTGCAGGTACTAAGTCATAAACCAAAGCATTGAAAGAAAAATACTTTAATGATGGCGCTAAATGAAAAGTCAGAGGATTACCAAAGCTACTAAAATTCATCCGAAGGGAAAGACAAATGTCAATGTCATATGATGGCACTAGAGGAGAACGCGGGGGGATTACCAAAGTTATTAGGATTCATTGTCTGAGCAACATGAATGTCTTTCCAAAATTTCATGGCAAACCATCCAATAGACTTTATAGATATTCTTTTTCCTTTTGAATGTCATATGTTATTTAATTTTCATTCTAAGAAGTAACTCATCAGCGTCAGTAAGCCAATCGGCATGCCTATATCGAGATCTAACAATGATGGTGATTGGCTTTCTAACATAACAGGTCGCAGAGGTAAGAGCCTGTCCCATGCACTTTCTCATCTACTGTGACAGCTCAGTGTACCTGTCGTATCATGTTTTGTAAGCTCTAACAAATACATTGTGTTTATTGTGCATACTTCACAATGAAAGCCGCCCAGTGACTCGCAAGATGAATGCTTTTAATGTACAGCAGCAGCAAAAAGAAATGTTCAGTTTGCATCAGCAGTGACTTGATATACATCCGATATGGCATTGGCTTAGTAAACAATGGGGCTTCTATCAATGAGATAACATCACAAACGGTAACAGTGAAGTACACGCTCCATCATGTCCTGTGAATCCCTTGTGGATGTGTAGGTAATCTGGATCCAGCCTGGAACTGATGGACTGCACTACTAGAATGGAAACTACTAACAGATCTTTCCAATATAATAGATAGACAATAAATATTAAAATAGATTTTAAATTTTCAATTATCAACATATTTGTTTATTTAAAATTCAAGATAATTTTACCTTGAAACATGTTTTACACAGTTTAACAAGATAATTTCACATGGTTTAACAAGATTATTTGGTTAAGATAACAACAAGATGTTGGTGTCAGTAATGGCTCTGCCTTCTCTCCCGTCCTCATGTTTCTTGTGTTTTCCCTTCCTGCTGTCCCTGTCAGTTTCTGTCTGTCGTTCTGGCTCCCTCTCTCCAGCTTACCACCTGCAGCACCACTCACCTGAGGCTCATCGGCAAATCACCCACTGTGTGAAATACCCCGGCTATACAATCACTCCTTGCCAGTTCGTCAGTTAACCTTCAGTGGTAACACGCGTTACTAATGCCTTTTTTCTTTGCCTGTCTTCAGTGTGAGCCCCCAGCCGTGTTTGGAGACGCTGCTTGCCAGCCTGGAGAGAGCTTCTCTGCAACAATCCCACGTTTAACCTGAGACCCTGCGCTCTGTCCAGCCTGCTCGCTTCCCCCTCCAGTCATTTTGACCCATGTTTTTAATAAACCTGAGTTACCGTTCATCTGCTTCCTTGTCCACTTTTGAATCCATTGAACTTGACACCTAACAGTTGGAACTTCTGAAGGGATGACAAAGCCTAGAGTCAACATAGTTCAAAATCTGGATGACGCTTCCCTGAATTCCAATCTACAGACTCCCACATTGGTGGACTATTGCAGTTTTGGTGGCTTGCGGTGTAGGAGTGTATGAAATAGTTCATGATTCAATGACTTATTTGAACCTCCTTGTGTATATAATGCTTGCATATAACGTTGCTTTTTGTGAGTAGCGTAAAGGGAACTATAACTTTATTTCATAGCACAACCCTGTGTTGAAAAATGATAGATAAATCTACCTTGTATACAATGAAGGCCTTTATGACTGGGAGTTAATTCATCCAACAGTGTCCTCATGTGACCATTCATCCTCAACATAAACAAAGAAAACAAAGATGTATTGTACAAGTGACAGCGAAATGAGAGATGTTCTTTGGTCGGTCTCTGCAGAGTAGCGGGCAGATAACAGCAACAAAACAACACAGACAGAGCACACAGTGTTTTGAATGGATAATTCCCATTGGCTGTTCTGTGTACGTACACATTATGTTGCATTTAATTTCACTGCACTGCATTATGTTAAATTAAAGTGCTGCACACAGAGAATGCTCCCACACGTCTGTATACACGAGTGTTTTCAAATGTGCACTCTAAGATCAATAAATCATAAGCACATTCATTTCTAGACATAAGTGAAATTACCATTAACAAGTGAGACCATTATGGCACATTCCAATCCAGAATGGGCTGTTTTATGCAACAGAGTGGAAAAGTGTGGCATGTTTTTGTTTGTTTTCAGAGTTTTAGAGGTTATTTTTCAGAGTTGGAGGGCGTTGATAACTGATGTAACAGGAATGGCAATATCAGTCAGTTGGTGGTTCACCACTTTGGTCCATCTTGTACATATACAGTCCCCAGAGGATGACTCCTTCTGAGTTCGGTGATCCCCTGACATTGCGACATCATGAGGTTGACGTTTGAAATGTCTTGACTTAATGGATTGGCATACACACCACACACATTCATGTTCCCCTGAGAATGAATTTAATCACTTTTGTAATCCTCAGATTTTTACTTTAGCACCATCATCAGGTCCAAATTCTAATGATCAAATACACCCCTTTTGTACTTTGTGTTTAGCTGTGCTACAGGGCAGCTGTGGCTTAGGAGGTACAGCGGGTCGTCCATTAAAGCCAGGGTTGGTAGTTTGACTCCATGTGTCAAAGGCTACATTCACACTGCAGGTCCTAATGCTCAATTCTGATTTATTGCCCAGATCCAATTTATTGGATTCTTTAATTGTTCACATTATAGTTTAGATGTTGTCCATATCAGACTGAAGTGTGAACTGGCCACAGCCTGAAAGTGACCCGCATGCACAGAAGTTAAAACGACCTCACTCGCAGTACGCTATCATAAGGAAGTTAACAAGGAGCAACAGAGGTTAGCTCCGGTTAGCTCATACTTGCTAACCCTCCGGATTTTCATGGGAGTCTCGTATTTCTCTCCTCTCTCCCCTCACGATTTCCTCCCACGGTCACATCTTAATTACAATTTGTGAGCAGATGATAGCAAGGTTGAGGAGAAAGAGAGACACATGGTTAATAATTGATTTTGTGGACCTTTTTTGATCACCGCACCATCTAATTTGCAGAATTGTGACAATGGCCGCCCTAGAATGACATAAGTGTCTTCTGATCTGACTGTCCTTACTGAACAAACTGGAAAAGATCAGATTCCATGTGACTCGGGCTGTTCAAATCAGACCTGAGTCACGTATCAGCAAAAAACAAACAGATTTGGGTCTCTTTGGCCTGCAGTCTGAACGCAGCAAAGTGTCTTTGAGCAAGACACTGCATCCAGAGTTGTCTATGTAAATGCAGTCCATTTACCATTTACTGCTAATTAGCAAATGTTAGCATGCTGCTATGCTAAACTAAGACGGTGACCATGGTAAACATTATATCCCCTAAACTTGATAGCATCTTGATAATAGTCACATGTTGATGTTAGCATTTGGCTCAAAGCAGCTGCCAGCATAGCAGCACAGCAGAAGCTTCAGCCCTCTGTCAGTGTCTACACAGGACGTACTGCTGTGTGGTCACCTGCGTTTGACTCTGAGCCCAACACACAGTCAAGCGCATAAAACAGAATAAAAGACCTTCACGTGTCAAAGCAAAGCACTGCATTGTTTTCTATTTGAATTCAATATTAGCTGTATGGCAGGAATTCATAACAGAAGTTATCTCATTGCACTTTTAATGCAGAGCAGGTCCAGACCGTACTCTTTGTATTATTATTTACAGAGACCCAACAATTCCCACCAAGAGATTGGTGACACAGGCAAGTGTCGCCCTTTTAGCAGGTAGAAACATTGAGCAGACCCTAGACTGTCGGCCAACTGCCTCAACTGGTTGGTTTAAGAGCGAGAGAGGGAGAGGTAGAGAGAGATGGGGGTGAGAGGGAGAGACAGAGAAGGAGGAAAGAGAACATTCGGTAGCCCAACTCATAGAGATGTAACATAATAGTAATGGTAACAGTACAAATGTCAAGAAAACTTCATCAGTATTCATAATAATAATATTAATAGGACTAAAAGAATAATTGTAGCAGTGGACATGGGCCAGTAGGTGGCTTGCAACCACAGACTGTACAGCTTTGGAGGCAGAAACACCTGCACAAAGTATTCAAATCCCAGAACCTCATTAGAGTCAAATCCTAGAGAATCAGGTATCCACTGACCATGACAATGAACTTTTCCCCCATTATGTTTTAAGCACTGTTATGTAGTTGAGTGTAGCAGGAAACAACAGGTATTGAAATGGGAGTGGTTTTTGCCAAGTTACAAATCCTTCATGCATAAAACTGAACCTTTCTCAATTTCTCCCTGCTGCAAGGCTGGGTGACGAGTCATGGGTCAAAATAGAGAGCAGCAGGATGTTATTTAGTGACTAAATTCATAATGAATGGCATTGTGTCATACCTCCGTTGTTCAGGTCTATTTGTGTGAACAGGTAAACGTTTTTAATCCTTGTTTCCAAGGTTATCAGGTATAAAAACTGCAAATGCCCCTTCTTGCTGTCTTAAAAGAACTTTAGTGCTCAACAAAAACCTTAAAATTCATATAAAGAGCAAAGCTTTCACTGCAGACAGTGTGCAACACTGAGTGGCGAGAGAGACCCCAGACCTGGCTCTGCAGGGGCACTTGAGAGGTTTTATGCCTCTTGTGAAATATAGTCAGATGTTGTCGTAGCTTCGTTTAAATCACTAGCTGCCTGCAGGGTTATTCCAACCTGTGATTGGTTGTCTCATGTTTCATTCAGCATAGAGCTGACCAGTTTATTTGTTGCAGTTGATTTCCCTTCCTACCCTGTTGTATCTCAGTCTGCCTGTATTTTTTCAATCCTTTCTTCGACTAACATGCTGCTTTGTTACATTCTTTCCAATTTTTGAGCAGCTGAAGGATATTGCCCTTTTCTCACTCGGGCGGTGGAGGCACTTGTCATCTCTCCCCTGGACTAATACAATTCTCTCCTTACTGCCCCTGTCTTCCACCAGACCTCGGAAGCTAATGGAGAGTAGGGCTGGACAATTAATCAAAAAGTACCAAAATCGAAATTATGACTCTTTTATCGACCTCATTTAGGACACTTTGGGATGTTTTCTTTAATTTATCCATTGAAAGTACATCAAAATATCTAACTCCTATAGACCTATGTGCACAGTCAGAGCTTGTTGCGTGGGTTCATTTTATAAGTCTAACTGACCCTGTGTGTCCAGTCTAACATGATCAGACAAAGACACTCAAATGCTGGAGGTTGGGGGCAGGTGCAGAATGCAGATGAGGAACGCAATGGTGGCCCGGTGGACAGCACTGTTGACCCGGGCCTTTCTGTGTGGAGTCTGCATGGTTTTCCTCTGTGTGCTCCGGTTTCAACCACCATCAAAAACACGTTCATGTTAGGTTCATCAGTCAGTGCCATTGGCACAGATCTGGAGTTGGTTGTACAGCGGCTGCCCAATGCTCCCTTTTGAGGGATGGGTTGAATGCAGAAAATGAATTTTGCTACGTGTATGTGACAAAAAAAGTACCTTTATAAAATAAAAGAGGTATGGGTACACTTTGGCTTCAGTCAATGTGACACAGAACAAAAAGCTAAATGCAAATACTGTCAGAGAAGAATGGAAACGCTCAGTGTTGTGAGTTGGGTGACTCACTCAATGGGACTGTGGAGCTGATGCCGTGATGACTGATCGGCCCAAATTGGACCGGCTCTGTTCCAGTCTGGGTCATCTAGTGATGACGGTCGCCAGATAAAATCATATAGAGTGTGACATTTAAAGACTGTTATCTAAAGTCTTTAGATCCAATCCCTGCCAGTCGTTCTCATAAAGATTTTTTAAATAGGTTTGATATTTGCTGACTGATGACGCCGACCACTGACATGACTTGTATGTCACCCGAGGGAGGTGTGAGGGACCAAGCTGTCAGGCATGAGGAGTCAGAAAGTAACCACAAAAAATTCTGGGCCCATAAAAGAGGTCAACTAAACAGAACTTAACTCAGGTGACATAACCTTAACAAAAACTGAACAAAACAGACCTAGACTAACTAAACAGACATGGGGAAAACTTATATAGTGTCTGATCAGGCCATTCTGACACAAAGGGGGTAGACAAACATAATAATATAAACAAACCACCATAACTACAACAAATGTTAAGCCAATGCTACCTAATATGAACTAAGGCTAAATTAATCAAATAATTATAACAATAAAAGTAGAACTAGCAAAGAAAAGAACACAGCTCCAAAATGGAAACTCTGCCACCCCCACGATATGGGAAAACATGGTGCAGTCCAATTATCCATTCCCCTACTTAAACAGCTTAAATGCAGTTACAAGTCTTTTGTCAGACAGCCAGAGACCCCCAGCAGCAACTCTCCAGGAGCTGGTAACTCAAAAAGATTTCACAAAATACAACTTGATAACAGCGTTACCTGAAGTCGGCTTCATTTTAAGTTTGCTCACCACCAGTATCCTCTGTGGGCCGTACAGTAGGCATCGTTCATGGCTCTCCATCCAGGATATCACCAGACTCTGATCTTTTTTCCTCCTTTGTGGCTGTGGTTCTCAGGACAGCAAGGTGTGTTGACTGTTGAACATAGTCAGGTGAGAAGTAAACTGTAAATTTATATAATAAATGCCAAGCCGTTCCCCAGTTTTATTTACCAACCGCTGACTTTAGTGACGGAGGTTAGCTCTGAAGTTAGCTACAACCTCAGCCCTGGAGCAGTAAAGGTTACGCTTCCTGACCCCAGTCTGGAGGATGAAGCGGGTTATTTCAGACAAGGCATTAAGCTACACAAGCAATTGTTAAAATAATGCATATATTACTTTGATTTTGCTGTTCAAGAAAACAAATACCTGAAAGTGTTGTTAACTACTAAATATATATATATAAAAAAAATTACTGTCCTTACAGCAACTTCTTATTACAGTCATTCTTTGTACTGAAAAATAAACAGATGTGAATGTTGTGCACTTAATCATGATATTTAGTTTCTGACTTGATATCACCGCTCCCTACCACTTTCAAGGCATGTCAAACCCTAAACTTCAGCCTGACCACTGAGTTCCTCTGCTTTTGGATGACTGGCAGAGGACTCTGTGGTTGCTCCTCTCAGTCAAGGCTCTTTACTGTTCTGAACCCACAGTGGTGGAATAATATGGGATAGTATTCCAATCTTTATCCAAGAGCATGGTCTTTCAATTTGAGAGCATGACTTATTGATTTCACGTTCAGATTTTGTAATGCTTGCACTCAAAACCCTGACCTCGCACTCAAAACCCTGCCCTCGCACTCAGAAAGCCCGTGCTCGCGCTTAAATTTGCTCTGCTTCTGCTCAAACCGTGTGCTTGGACTCCGAAATGTTGTTGCTTGGACAGATTTCCTGTGCTCCAGCTTCAACCATTTTGTGTGCGCGCGAAACCCCTGCTCAGGGATTTTCTTGTGCAATAATCCTGTCAGAATTCCTCAAACAATAGAATGGCAGGTGTAGTGTTGACCTGTCGCTTTACTTCTTAGAGCGACCCGTATGGGTGGTTACGCTTTAACCTGGATTATCCACTCCAGCTCTCTACGGCTTTATTATATACTTCCCATGCGTTCTTTACAGTTTTTGGAATGAAAGGACTGACAAACCAGTGCCCGTACTTTTCCCCCATAGAATAAACTTTCTAGTGAAGTCAGGTCAACAGGGTCCTCTTCTACTGCCGGCTGAAAACCAACTGTGTACTTAATACACTTAGTTGTTGTTTTGGAATGGTATGCACTGTGGGAGATAAAAACCCTCAGACCGGGCCAGAGACCTAACGGGCCCTCACTCGCACACTTCATTCTCTTGGATGTAACTTTAAATCTTTTATTATAAATTTATTATAAACTTATAAATCTTTTCAATGATATATCCTGTTTTGCTCCTCCTGTTGTGGGTCTTCGGGTCAGACCCACCTCCACCTTCATCTCCACACATATTCAATATTAAAGCAAAAAATAGTGTAATCTAACCTACAACACTTCTAAAGAAATAAGACATCATCGTAATATTAGAAAAATATTTTGTGCCTGAAATAATCAGTTTTTACTGTCGTTGCCACAGCCAGGAACACTAACGAACCAGCGGTATCAATGATCTTGTCAAACGACCCCACTGAGGTTAAATAGCTGAGTTTCCCTACCAGTCAGTCAGAACTGAAGAAGTCCCTTGGATGAGGGACGAAACGTCTTCTAGTATCTTCAACCAAGTCCACTCATCCTTGACTTTAACCTTCTTTGGACAGCGGTTATTAAACTCCAATGAATTTGAAAACCATGACAGATGAATAAACCACGGTTGTGTGTGTGTTTTAACACCTGCATTGGAATGTGCGTGTTCGCAGATGTCTGCGTTCATTGCACTGTATTTCATGAGTCTGTCTATGTGACGGTGTGATTTGTCATCGGAATAAATACAGAGCTATTTGCATATTAAGTGATTTGTCAGAGAAGTCTGGCTGGGTGATAAAGTAAGTATTAGAATCCTGTTGGCTCTTGTACTCATCAGGATTTATCATTGTTTCCTCTTCTCCTCCGCCTCGTTGTCATTTTTCTCTCTCCGCGTGTTCATTTTTAAAGCCTTCTTTTCTCTCTGTCTAACTTCATTCCCTCCTCTGCGTTCTCTATCACAAAACTGTACATCTTTTCAATGGATGTGTCCCTCTTTCTCTTTTATCTCCCATTATGTCTCCCTGCTGGAAAACTTTTCCTTTTTACCAGTGTCATTGGCCAGCCTTCCTGTGCTTTTTTGTTGAACAAATCATATAATCACCTTTGTTTAGCTATAACCACGCATTTTCTGTTTAAGATAAATGATCAATCTCTTATAATTTCACATTTTATTTTCCATCCATCGTCAACCGCTTATCCTGCGTACAGGGTCGCGGGGGTCTGGAGCCAATCCCAGCTGACATCGGGCGCAAGGCGGCGTACACCCTGGACAGGTCGCCAGTGCATTTTAATTTCAAAATTTCCAATTTAGATTTTTTCACTTTTAGTCTAACATTGTTTTTTTGGTTTTTTTCTGTTTCAGTTATGGTCGGGGCTGGTATTTTCTTTAATAAGCAATGGGGGCTAGCACTGCTCATGCTAACTACATACTTACACCCAATACTACCATTTTATACGACATGTTAGCAGGGATAGATGCTTCAGAAGTGCATACAGTCAGGCAGGTGCCTGAGCACTTCGCTGGCTCCATCACCATCAGCCCACACTGAATGATATACTCTGTCTAGTCCAAAATTTAGAAATTTTCGACATATTGACTCTGTGAGTCAATATAGAGATGTTTGTGGAGTACAGATTCAGACACACATAAACCCTGCACAGCATAAACAAATGTCTTAGAGGAAAACTGGATTCCAGTTGCTGTGGTGCAGCCAACCAAAATATCCAGTGGCACTGGGCAGATTTTCACTCACACACTGGAGTGGTGACACTTCAGGAGACTCTTAATTTGGTTGTAGAAGGCAGAGATGTGAGGGTCTCTGTATATTTCTTTCATTCTCAACCAATCAAGCGTGTCGCCTCTTTTTTACAGACATTACTGACAATCTACACTTTCAAAGTGTGTGTGTGTGTGTGTGTGTGTGTGTATATATATATATATATATATATATATAGTGTATATTGTCCCACACACAGACATACTGTAGACCCAGTGGAGGAAGATAAAAGCAGACATTCGGGCTTTGCATCAAAGCTGTTTTCCTTTGGGTTGTGTCTGAACAGCTAGCCTGAGGTGTGGCTTTTTTCTCGGTGAAAAGTTTCTGTGTGTGTGTGTGTGTGTGTGTGTGTGTGTGTTGATGTTAGCAATGGATGGCTAGTAAACATACAAATTGCAGAACCAAGGCCTGAGGTACATGTGTCTGGCTCTTATTGCACCCCTGCTCTCAATTTCCAACATGTTTTTCTTTTCTTCTCGTGTTTTCTTCTTTTGCTTTTTTGTCTTTTCTGTATCATTCTAACATTTTGACTTTCAATGTACAATTCTTTCTTACTTTTTCTTTCATCCTAATCCTACTGCTGTTAGTCCAGGAAATGTCATAGGCCCCTGGGCTTAGCTAAACCCGTAGACCCTTTTGCTCAGTGCAGCCACATATCCACCACCACAAGGACCTGATTTACCTCTGCACACAGTGATACTGCTACGTCAAGCATCAACACCACAATAAACATGCATAAATTCACTTAATTTCTACTTCATTACAGCTATCAAATGACACAAACATCGCTCTCCTGCAGGATGACACGTCGCAATGCCATAATAACAAGCATAAAAATGAAATGACACTTCTAAGTGTAAATGACTTTACACTTAGAAGTGTCTGTGTGGTCCATAATTTCACTGGACATTAGCGTCAGATGGTTCAGTCTCTCCTGATACGTGGTTGAGTGCAATCTGGTCTTGCCCAAGCCAAGTTCAGAGAGGGATCGCTCCTCACTAGCATTAGACCCTGGCATTGTTAGAGTGATGTCAACATTAGGGAATACAAGATTTTGTATCGTTAACTGGTTGCACATAAATTCAACAAAATGAACCAACAAAGTCCGTAAGATACTTCTCAGTGCTGGGCAACCATGGGGTCCACCAACAGACATTTAGAGCCTGACAGTTCACATTATGTTTGGGACTTCATCAAAAGTGTCAAACTAACAGCGGAGCTCTGACACATCAGTGACCGGACAAGGTCTACTGCATTACACAGATCAATTTCAGTTCCTGCTCACTCTCTGAAATCTTGATAACACTGGACTCCACATGGTGTTTCAAGCTTGCACGTTTTCTTGTGTAGAGCCTGTGTTTAATGTCTTGCAGTTGCATTTTGATTATCATCCTCCATTATTTTGTGCAGCGGATGCTGGATATTAGCATAATGCAGAGAGAGCACTTTTGTGGCCTCAGAATGAGCTGACCACCGACAGAGCCTTTAGGGGGTTTTATCCGGTTGTTCTCATTAGGCTGCAGGGCTGCGGTGACAGCCTGCCACCAGGAGGTAGATTTTGAGAAAAGATTTAAACAAGACTGGAAAAAGCTGCAACACTCCTGCAAACAGTTTACACTACCAGATCAAGCCTGCTTTTTACTTTTGTAGGTGCAGGACATGTTAAGAGCATTATCATGCTTATATCAATGCCCACTTATAGCAAAACATTAAGCCTTGACTGAGTTAAACAGGGCCTCACGTCTGCAGCTCATAATGGAATTTTCCACTCTAATTGAAAATTACTTTTGACAGGGTTCACAACTTTAAGCACTTTCTCCCCCATTATCCTTGCACAGAGTTCCAGAGAGGTATGAAGGAATTGCTTTACCAGTGGTTCCATATTTCTCTAAATGATAAGCTCCAAACTGCCCAAGTTATTTCCATTATCGGGCTGTCTTAAAGGGGGGGGGGACCCTACAGAGGAGGACCACTGTCATGGTTTTGGGTTTTGTTTGTTGTTTCCTGTTTTGTTTAGGTAACTGTCTGAGACATTCAACTTGTGCTTGTTTCCTGTCTGCCCTGATTTCCTAATGTGACTCACCTGCTGTTGCTCCCCGTCTGCTTATGTATTTGTCACTATATAAGGGAAAGGGAGTCTGCCTGCTCACTTGCCCGTTTGTCCTTGGTTTTACTTTGCATCAGTGGAATACACCACCCCCGTGGGACTGCTTCACATGGATTGTTGAGACAATGACAGTAACTTTTGCTCTTTGCTTTTGTTTAATACATTCTTAAACTTGACCTACACAGTCTGAGAGTTTGCTGTCAGGTCCTAAACCTTTTCATTGTCTGAGCACACGGCTCCTATTCTGACCACCACACTGCCAAAAATTTTAAACCAGCAACTACTTGCTGCAAAAGAATTCAATACTTGCATTCGTCATCAAGATGCTATTTGACCTGTGAGTACAGGGCTCCCACATTTTAACAAAAGAAAACAGACTCCCCATGGACAGAGAATAACACTGTTTGGCTGCTTTTTAATTTCGTTTTTTGTTGAGGTTTATTTATCTGAGATCCAGTGCAACAGAAGGAAACAGAATTTGTATTTGAAATATGACACAGAGTCGTCATTATTATTATTATTATTATTTATTATTAATTACCAGATTTTATCTTCAGAACCTTTCTGAAGGTAGGATTTATTGCAGTACTAGACTGTTAGTTTTAGCTGGGGTTTACCTAATAAACTGCCATTCATGAGTGTAAGTGTTATAATTACTGTTGACTATGTATAATTACATAATTAATTGGGGTGGCAGCAGAATATTTAAAGATAGATACATAAAATCCTGACAGGACTGAATTAGTTTCTTTGTATTTTTAATTTGGGTGAACGTACCCCAGAACATTAAATTCCTCTAATGGAACACTTTTATTAGTTTTCACCCAAGTATGCATGAATGTAAAATTGTGCAAACATACTTTTATCAATCAGTTATGCTAAGAACAAGTTAAATGATGCCAAAATCAATGGCATCATGATGAGGATGAATGATATAACAGGCAATCAACGTTTCAAATCAAGAATGATTTTCTTGACACTAAAGTCACCTGCCTTTTTTTAACATTTTGCAGATTAATATTAAGTAAAAACAGAAAATCCATCCTAAAAATAAAATGGCCATTCTTTAGTCATTCTTGACATTTGATGGCATTTTTCTCTTATTACAGTTTTTTTTTAATTGCTAACAAGCGTTTACATATCCCTTTTCGAAGCTCTTAACACAGCAACACACCTACCTCACAGTTAGCCAAACAGCACATTTTCTGCTCAAAACCACATTTTGTTTTTTAAACACCAACTGTACATTTCAAAATGCAAAAAAATCCAATGATTCTGTCAAAACACTAGCACGTTTTCATTTCAAGAGGACCAGTTCAATCAATCATAGCACGACGACAACAGTTGACGGCATAACAAAAACTGCATTACCTTTCATGTTTCAGATCTACATGCATACAGTAGGCAATGTGGAATCCACTGTTTTTTGTAATTTAGTCTCCTTTTACTGTAAACCACCCTACATTTTTGCTTTGAGGGTCAAATGTGTGCATTTTTGCAACAAACTATGCAAAAGTGAATGAGTCATCTTTACTTTATAGAATGAAGAGTAGAAAAAATTAGTAAGCGACAAAATTGCGGAAGTCTGGCTCTGCCATCCCTAAACACAAAGCAATCTCAGTCCTGGCTGTTCTCATCTGTGACACCACAATGGTGGAACAAGCTACCACACACCATCAGAGAAGGGGCGTCCTTCTCTAACTTCAAGAAGCTCACGAAAACTGATCTCTTCCTCTTACTGTATCACACCTCCATCCCCTAACCTCTAACATGCACTTCCTGTGCTCTCTCCTTACAATTGTCTTGTATTGATTTTTTAAACTCTTACTTCTTTCTCTGTGTATTTACCCTATTGATGCTATATGTGCTAATAGCTCTTACTAGTATGTATTGTCACTCATAGGTCTCTTACTGCATTGATGCTTGTATGCTGTTTCTCAAATGTAAGTCGCTTTGGATAAAACCATCTGCCAAATGAGTAAATGTAAATACATAATTACATTGAAACAAAAAATGCACAGATGGTATAAAAACCTGACCTTTTCTAATCCATATGATCTTCAGCATTTGGCCCCATGTTCTCATCCACATCACACCTAATGTCATCTCTCACTATGCACCTGGATAGAAACACTTACTGGTTCCTGGGCCAACTATTCTTCTCCTTTGTTCTGAGATTATTCTTTCTTTCTCTCCTCCACATCGGATAAACTCAACTTCAGAAACTCCCCTTTTTGCTGCATTGTGTATGTAATTGAAAAAACTTCAACACCTGGCTATGTCTCTGGTTGAGATTGAAATTAGCTGACCTATTACAATAAATGAGCTAATTGTCAATGTTTCAATGTTTATAAGCTGTTTCAATGTATATTTTGAGCTACAATTGTAGCAGAAGTAGAGGCTTTATATGTAATTTAAGGTTTTGAGAATGATATCTTCATTTCTGACATGTAGTGTGCAAGCATTTGACTGCATATTCTGTGTAAACAACATAACTTGTGTTAATAGTACGGTATGAACAGGCGATGTTGGGCTAATTGTGTTTAGAGTTTTGAAAATGTGACTACAGATTGGACAAAAGGATGTTAGTGGTTGTAAAAAAACTGCAACTTTAACACCCAGTCTGTAATATTTACATGGCTGATAGCTTTACGATGTCATTTCAAGCATAAAAATAAATGTAATGTCAGTGCTGCTGTTATTACAACCCATAAACCAACAGTCACACAAAGGCACACACAGACGCACATTATAATATCATAATTGGTCACATTTTCATACAAACAAATGTCCATTGTGACTCTGCATTATTATACCATATATACACAACAGATCTAATGAAATGTTCTGAACACCCAGTGTGACTGTAAGGCCACAATTACCTGGAAAATTAGTCAGAGTACCACCCACACTGTTCCATGGGCAGGCAGTGCAAAAACGACACAGCAATGAGAGCTGAACATCAAAGATAGACATAAGAAACTCAACAGCAGTGGCAAATTACTGGCAAAGATGTGTATGAAAACAGTACTGACAGCTGGTGCCAAAGATTTAAGGAAAACTGGCAAAAAGAAGGTGACAGTCAGATTAGGATTTACACAGATCAAGAGCACATTGACTGGGTTGGGTTTTTTTTTTTTGGTCAACATACTGAAGTCTAGTTTAATACTTAAAAATATGTGCGCGCCTCAGCATCCAGATGTAAACAGAAATACTGTCTCAGCAGCTTCATAAAATTTCAGATAAATGACTGACACAACATAGCATTTTCCCTTTAAGGCAGGTGACACTTTGACAGTCTCTGTTTGCAAGAAACACAAATGCAGAAGAAGCTTAAAATCCACAGTCTGGATGATTTGCAGTCAGGTGGCGCCTGTTGCCACAAATGCCAGCTGTTTACTGATGTTTGCCAATGTTCAACAAAAACTCCTCACTGTTATTGGAGCTATATTGACAACACAGATAGACACAGATATTAGAAAGAGTATTCTGTCAGTTTGGCTTTGCACTCCTTTTAACACTGTCGGACTCATGACAGTTATTAAAAGGATCAAAATCAATGCAGCAGAACTAGAGAAATGTATTCTACACATTATTCTTCTTGTCAAAACCTGGTACCTACATTACCCACAGTGTTAGGGAGTAACGGATTACATGTAACGGCGTTACATAATCAGGATACAAAAAAAGTAACTGTATTCCGTTACAGTACAGAAAGTAAAGATGTAATCAGATTACAGGTACATTTTGAAAAAATCGGGGATTACTCATAGGGATTACTTTAAGCAGAAAGTTTCCATGAAACAGAAAACACAGTGCTATTTGCCTTTTGTATATGTTTTTTATATACAGTCCATGGTATCTGTACGTGTTTCTGTAAAAACACAAAGCTAGAAAGGGACGTGTCACAGACATTGATTGGCGTTTACAGTCGCCAGTAGCGCTGAATGTGTGTTTACGCTCCCACCCCGTCATGCAGACCCTGTGCTCTGTGCAGATTGGTTCAGCTCTCAGTGAGTGAATACGGCAGCTGGACTGGGACCGAACACAGCCTCCGAGACTGACAGAGGCCAGTTTGACCACTGGGAATACAATCCCAAGGTGGTTTTCTTGTTGGGTTTGGCGCATGTCATCCCAGGGCTGAGTAAGCTAACAGAACCGGTAGCACGGCTAACCGACCGAGCTAACTAGACACAGATACAGGCAGATAGGCTACAGTTAACATCAGCAGTTTAGCAAAAAGTATGTTTCTCTAAAAATACACTGAGCAGAAAACGCATTATTGATACTCTCTTCATTTGCCTATTTTGCACTGAAGTAATCCAAAAGTAACAAAAAGTAATCAGGTTATATTAATTTTATTTTGTGGTACTTGGATTACAATACCAATTACATTTACATTTGCAGCCAATGACACTGGGGGTTGATTAGATGGCCAGATGGAGAAAGCCAGGTTGGGAATTTTTTTGCCAGGACACCAGGGAACCCCCTACTCTTTCTGTTAAGTACCATAGGAGTTTTAATGACCACACTGAGTCAGGACCTCAGTTTAACGTTTCAACCAAACGTTGCAGCACAGCGTATCTGTCACTGCACTGGGATTTTTCTTTATTATTACACACTGAGCAACCTGGCAGCAAACCCGTACCGGTCCATGCATTTGACTACAAGTCCACAAAGACGTTATGTGACATAAACTGACATCTGCTGCACACTCTCCCCCACCTCCTGCGAGAGCAAGTATAAGCACATCTTTCCAGATGACTTGACTTCAACATCTGTCCATCAGCTGTAAAGACACCTCAGCCTCATCCAGTGGGTATTAGGGGTGAGGATAGCTCTTTCCAGCTGCATTTAAGGTCCCTTCACAAACTCCCTTCACACCCTTTTCACTGTGCTGTGTGTCTTCCAATGTACTGTACCGTAGAGTTACAGTTACAATATGAGCTCTGATTCCATAAATCAGCTGTCTTCCAAAGTGATTGGATCTAAAAGTGGATCTGCAGTTCTATTCCTTTTTTTCCCCAATCACATAAAACACTACTTTTGGGAGGCAAGAAGTGGTCCTCTTTAGGCTCTTTCAGCTAAACTTCTGGTTTTAACCTGAAATATGTATTTTTACATTTTTATTTAATTTAAAGTCATGTTATTAAATCTTAGAAATTACAAGCAACCAGATGCAGGATTGCAAAGTCACCTTGCAATACTTTTAAGATGGTGATCAATGAATAAAAGATCCTCCTTTATTATTTTGTATTCTTTTCATAATCTCTCTTCATGTAAATGTATTTATCTTGCTCCAGCTGTCTCTTGGCCCATACTGAAGGCAAGCCATCATGACCGACTGTTCTGCCAATTTTCCACTGGATCCTTCCTTGTGCAAATTCATGGCAACACAGAAAATTGGTTTGAATCACTGTACAGTGGGGGGCTGTCAAGGTGTTCCACAGACCTGAAATTGATGCACTTCCTGTCTGGCCTGCCATAAAAATTGGGACTTGAGGGTCTAGTTTTGGGTCAGAATGTTTTATAGAGAATTTTAATCACTCTCCACACTCTCTCTTAGACAGGATGACAACATACTTGCCCATGTTGTGCTGCTGATGGATAATGTAGTTACAAAACCAGAGAGGGAGAGAGAGCGAGAGAGAGAGAGATTTTTCAAAAAATCATTTATTACAATCTTAAAAAAAACATACAACACTACACAATCAATTTGTCCATGTACAACATAATTTTTTAGATAAATAAACACCAATTTAAAATACTGTAGCAGGATTAAACATTTTCCACACAACCACACCCAACACACTATTATAACCATAGCTGCTTAATTGATTTTCGTTTTTATAAAGCAATGAAAGATCTTGAATCTTTTAACATTCGAAACCTCACAAGAATTGTAAAAACCATTACACAGTCATCACTAGACTATTGCTCTATTTTATTCTTACGACTAGCATAAATTGCCATCTTTGCTTGTCCAAGTAGGAGGTTTATCAGTTGACATTTGAAACGTAGCTTCTTCACATATTTATAACCCAAAATGAAAATCTTTTTGCCTGAATTGGCCCCACTAATACCAAGTTATCAAAGTGCAACCAGGAAATGGGTTTTTACATTCAGGCCTGCATGACCCCCCAAAATTGTCTCCCAACAGTTGCAGTTCTTCTTTTATTAAAGAGGCCCGCCATTTATCTAGTATTTGGGCAACTATACGAATGGATATCATCCCCAATCGATTAGCAACTGTCTCACTGTTACCAAAGTCTGCTAGATTGAATAAAGTCCCCAGTGTCGTAACTCCAGAAGACCAGAAGCAAGCGCAGGAAGAGGCTTTTCACGAGTGATGTCCATAGCTGAACCATAAATCAAAGGCTCCTTTAATAACCAGTACAGTGATCCAGCACTTCTGGTTCGGTGCACTCGGTGTTACAAGTGACCAAACTTTAAAACGATTATGATAAAACACAGGGATTTTTCTGAGATTCATCTGCTTTGGATCCATCCAAAACAAAGTTCTGTCCAGTCCCAGTCCATCAAAAGTCTGTAAAATGGCACAAGCCACAGATTTACAGTTAGAATCCACTGATCCTAAGAGAAGACGCTGCACAAACTGCAAACGGAATGCAGCTGTTCTGCTTTGTAGATGCACCAGTCCAAGCCCACCTTCTTCTTTAGGTAGATACAAAACACTCTGTGGAACCCAGTGTAGATTATCCCAGAAAAAATCGACCAGGATTGACTGGATCCTTGACAGCAGTTGTACTGGAGGATCCACACAGGCCAGCCGATGCCAGAGGGAGGATGCCACTAACCAGCACAGCAACATCGTCCGCATTGGCTGACAAATGAAATACATTTTCACACTCTGGAATTTTAAATTTCCAATTAATTTCTGTCTCAGTTTTACCAAAAGGGGCTCTATTGCCAAAGTGTACAACATCCCAGACAAAGCACATCCCTGTCTGATCCCTCTATGGACTTTGAAAGGAGCACACAAGTCATCATTAACCTTAAGTATACTTTCCATGTCACAATAGAACTCTAATTTTGTTAACAAAATCAGGACAAAAGCCAAAAGCTGCCAGAGAGCTCTACAAATAATTGTGTTCAACTCTGTCAAAAGCTTTTTCTTGATCAATAGACACCAGACCAAATTCCAACAAATGACTCATATCTAAAATATCTCTGATGAAAGAAATATTATTCTGAATAAGCCTACCCGGCACACAGTAGGTCTGGTCAGGGTGGATTGCCTGCCCCAACACTTCACTCAGTCTGTTGGCTAATGCTTTAGAGAGCAGTTTATATTCAGTGCACAGGACTGACACAGGTCTCCGTGATCTTATATCGTTCATTTACATTTACATTTATTCATTTAGCTGACGCTTTTATCCAAAGCGACTTACAATTGCTACATGTCAGAGGTCGCACGCCTCTGGAGCAACGAGGGGTTAAGTGTCTTGCTCAGGGACACAATGGTGGATGGGTCACAGTGAGGGATTAAACCTGGGTCTCTCATCACCACCCCCTTTCAAGTCCCCTTTTTTTGGGGATCAGAGTGAGCACTGCTCTTCGACAGCTCAGAGGCAACCTCCCCCCAGCGAAGCTGTCATTAAGAACAGTCAACACATCAGCACCTACTTCCAGCCAAAAAGACTTCCACAGGTAGGCCATCTAGCCCCGGTGCCTTTCCACACTCCATACTCTGGAGGGCTCTCTGCAGTTCCTCCAGGGTTAGAACCCTTCCAAGGTCGCCATTAGCCTCTTTGACCACTTGCGGTGTCAATTGTCAAGGAAAGACTCAGCCTGAGCATCTGCACTCTCACTCTTATAAAAACTGACTGCTCTCTCACGTATTTCACCATGCCCAGGCAAAAGTGTAGCGCATGAATAAGCCTTTTTTGACCATTCTTTTGTTCCAAATTAAAGAAGAATTTTGATGGCACATCCATCAGCTCCACACTTTGAAAGCGGGACCTAATCAGAGCTCCCTGTGCCTTAAACCCTAACAGGTCAGCCAATAACTTCTTATTAGCTTTAAAATTCACTGTATGTCTGATTGCCAGTTTGTTCTGCTAAATTTTGCAGTTCAATTATTTCTTCCTCCAATTTTTTCATTGAACGAGTTATATCTCTTGTGACATATATCTCTCCTGCCACAATTACTTTATTTGTGCCTTAGCAAAATCCCACCATTGTTGCAAAGACTGAAAAGATGATTTTATGGTTCTAAAATCATTCCAAAAGTGTCTAAACACCCCTCTAAAATGACCATCTGATAACAAATTCGTATTAAAATGCTAGTAAGCACTTTTTAACTTAACAGAGTTTATAGTCAAAGAACAAAAAATTAAACTATGATCTGAAAAACCAACTGGAATAATAGAGCAACTCCTAAAATAACTAAGTTGGTGTTTAAAACCAAAAAATCTGTCAAGTCTAGCTAAAGACAGCATATTATTGTAAGAATGAGTCCACGTATACTGTCTCTGGGCACTGTGAAAGTTTCTCCAGATGTCAACAATTTCATTAGAATTTATTACCTCTAGGAGCGTCTGCGTGAAGGCATATGTGGCTCTCCGTGATGCCTGTCTATTGTATGTTAGATATTGTAAAACTGACTGAATGTTTCAGACAGATCCTCTTTCCAGGAACTGACTGGATGCCACAGAAGACAGAGATAATGTTGAGAGCAATGATGCGGCTTCCAATGGTAGCGAAGGTGACAGATTTGACTCTGTGATCTATGAGCTGACTGACTTTCATGTCTGTGAGCCAGGATTACACCCCTGTCTTTACCATGATCTTTTTGAAGGTATTGTGTTATTTGGTCTGGCATTGCACATCAAGCATCTTGTCAAAGTAGACAAACAGTTTACATACCTTGAGCTGAAATAAACCAGTGTCATTATCCTGGTAATGATGCCAACAACAAGCAGTGTGAGGTTAATCCAGAGGTGAATAGTTTGGTAGGCATGCTGTGCAAAACTGGTGTTTGCTCACAATGTTGTCGGTCTTGATTGAAGAAAATACAGGAAGCCAGGTCATTAAGTATGGCAGCTGGTTTTACAACTCAGAGATTTTGGAGTTGATCAGTGCACCGGCCATTTTCACTGGCTAGATAGGCTATTGAAGAATTCTTATTGATGAATATTTGTAGTTCAGACAGCACATGTTTCCTGATCATCCAGTGAAACCCAGGCATTATTATATCTATCATTACACAGAGATTATGGTGCACTTTGGTATCTGTGGATATTACCATTTAAGAGTAAACATACATACTTTAAACAACATCAGAGAATCAGTGGCTCATCACACTTTTGAGCCTGAAAACACAAGCCATTGTCATTGATGATGAGGAGGAGGGGCTTGCCGTGGGAAAAATTCAAGTAATACTAAGCCACAGAGATTCAGAAGTACATTTTATTACTGAGTTAACATATATATATAATGATTTAGTTAACTAAAATTCAAATAAAAACATTCTCTGAAAAAGAAGAGACTTATAAAATATAAAATTGTGCATCCCAACATTTATTTTAAAAAGATTAAAAAATGTTTACTATGTTGATCCAATCTGTTTTTTCCATTACAGCTTCAAAGTTAAGGTCCAGAACATGACAGTTACTGATTCAAACATCAAATGTGATAACACTAGGGGTGTGAAGAGAAACTAAATAATTGGTTCATGAGATTGAGACGAGACGTGATTACAACGCTATTTTTAAAGAGGTGGTATTATGCACATTTTCAAGTTCAAAATCTTAATTAGGGGTTGTACCAGAACAGGTTTACATGGTTTAATTTTCAAAAAACACCATATTTTTCTCATAATGCACATTGCTGCAGCTCCTCTTTTCACCCTGTGTTGTACGCTTTGCTCTTGAGCTACAGAGTGATGCATCTTACAAAATCTTTGTTGGGAGTTGCACATGCACAGTTCCCAGGTAAGGACTACTAGCCAATCAGAAGCAGAGAAGGGCGGGTCGTAAGAAACAAGGTAGTGTGATCCAAATCAAAGCCGCTTCAGACTGCGACCGTAACCTAGCAGATGGTATAAGTTACAACCAGTCCACAACCACAACATCATTGTTCCACATCTTACCATAATACCACTACAAAAATCAACATATTTCAACTCAATTTTACATAAAAATTGGCCAAACAATTTGAAGTAGCTTTCACATCGGGTGTAACATTAGCATTATAGCTATAACTTTAGCTGTGTTAACCAACGTTTCCAACAACTCACTAAACGTTGAACTGTTGCCGGTGTTCGATCTATGCTGCCTTGCTGAAAAATGCTACCATAGCGCAAATCGATAGACTGGACTCTACTCGGCCCTGCTCCGTTTTCCATTGCAGATAGTACCCAGAGACAGTACATAGCTTGACTGGCGCGACGTAATGTTCAATGCGACACACACACCAGCGATCCACACAGCTTTCACTTTTTTAAGTTAAAATGTTTCAACATTCCTCAGAATGTAAAGACAGATAAGCGGTATGAAAACCTTCCAGCTGTGTTTTCCTCTGCCGTTGTTGCTGCAGCGGTCTGTGTGACGGCGGGAGCAGAGGGCTCTGTGAGCGGGCGGCTGGCCGGCCTCACGCGCTCCTCCCGCGGGTTGGCGCAGGCTTCCCCCGCCGCCACTTGCAGAACTCCTCAACTCCGAAAATATTCAAGCACAGAAGTGGATTTAGTGATTTTCTTTACGAAAACTGTAAAATATAAACTTGCTGTCTGGTGCAGCAATGATGATGCAGTGAATAGTGAATATTCTCTCTGACCAATCAGCAGTCTGTCGTGTTTTCACGTTACATTTTAGTATCCCTCAGCTCGCTTGGAACCTCGATGGATGTGAGGTGATACGAAAAAAAGTACCTGGAAGCAGGTACAGGTACAACATTTCTACAATGGAAAACCAAACAAAGGCGAGTCGAGCCAAAGGGCCTCCGCTCAGACTAGCTTGGTTTGAGGGCATGCCTGACCCCCGCTAGCTGCTTGGCAAGCTTTATGATGCGTTTTCATTGTGATGTCACAAGTAAAGGAAGTGAAGGGCTGGACTACAAACGAGCTGTTCTGAAGCGGTTCAGAGCAGAGCTTTCTGTGGGAGATGGAAACTCCCTTTGGGCTGGACTTTGGGCTTTTTCACTTTACAAAATTGTTATATGCACAAAAAAGAGATATAATTATTAAGTTATTTAACTAAAATTCAGGAACAGGACCATGCCCCCCCCCCCCCCCTCTCTCTCCCTCTCTCACTAATCCAACAACCTGCGCATCATTTAATTCCTCCACCTGTGCCTTCCTAATCCAATCACCTGCACATACATATATAAACTCATCTAACCCCTTTCTCTCTCATTTGTCTCAGTTCTCACATCACTTCCCTCCAAACCCTGCCTTTTTCGTCCCAGGCCTTGCTGTGTCAAGTTTGCATGTTCTCCCCGTGTTCGCGTGGGCTTCCGCCAGGTACTCCGGTTTCCTCCCACCATCAGAGACATGCATGCTAGAGTTAAAAATTCCACCAATTAAATGTCATTTTTCTACCACAGGGGGATAATAAGCAAGCCGCTTATCAAGAAGTCTCGACCACCCCGGGTTCCTAGCCACTCCGGCCCCTAAAACCCTAAACAACCCACTTAATCCTTCCATTCCCGACCCCTTCATCCCTCTCCCCTCTACCCCTCCATAACTACTGCTCATTATCTGAATAAACCACCTTTTTAAAAACCAGAAGGGACTGAGCCTTTGGAGCCCGGCTCTTAAAACACATTATTTTAGAATTGCATTGTTGTAGTTTATGAAATATTTGTTATGTTTTATTCTGTGTTTTTGTGCAATTATGTTTTTGCCTTATGGATTACTGTATTCTTTTATAATATTATTTCATTATTTAATTCCACTTTTATCAATCACTATAGTAACACAGCCACACACGATACTGCACATTTCACAGGTAAACTAAACTCACTTACTTTATTGCCAATCTAAGAAAAATATGGGAATATACAGTAGAAGGCAAAGCGTCACACGATTGTGATTCAGTAATGTTTCAAGGGGAGAAAACTGATGTTTCATCTGTATTCTTTCAACTTAAAAGGCAAGCCAACATCCAGATGCACATTATTCTTAGCTACAAACAACAAAGTACAATGCAACCCTCTCAGCATGACACCATGCCACTCCCTAAACATAAGAGAAGCACATAATCATCAGAGTGGTCATTCATCCATATAATTCTCCTTACACTGACTGCCTCAGCAACCAAAGCTGAAGCATTTTCTCCCTGCTTCCAAAGCAAAATTCGGCATCGCTTTCTTTTGCTGAGTAGTACATCTTTTGTGGTATTTAATAGACTCTGTGATCCATAATCAGAAAAATAACCCCTGCTGCCTTTCCAGGAGCGCACTTCAGGAAGCACACTTTTGAAGTACCCATTTCTAGCATACAATTGCCACTCTGAGTTTTGTCAAATTATAAAATATACACAGAAGCCAGAGGTTTTCACAAAGCGCTCCAAGGTAATGTGGCGATTCAGTGAAATTTATGTTATGGCAAATTTAAAATGTGCTTTCGCATCGGAATCTGCTTCACTAGATTACATTGAGCAGCAAATAGCTATGGATATTAGGTATCCAGCTGGGACCAAGGCAAAAATCCTGCAATACTGAAAGTCTTTTTCTGTCAGTAAAGCTATCTGCTTACAAAAAAAAGCTCACATTGTGACTTTGTTCCATTCAATTCAACATTGAAAGCCCATCCACTTGAAATTCAACCTGGAACTTTTTCAAGTATTGGCAAGATCAGGCGTGACCCCATTTAATGTAGATACACACTGCTTTCCAGGCAAAAGTTAACAGCCTTGAACTCTCTTTTTTTGCTACCTTCACAAACATCACGTATACATCTGTTTGACAGCAACAGTGAAAGGAAATTACAGTCTTAACGTCAGCATTATTATTATTTTTTTCCACATGGAGCAGAAGCCAGAGCCATTTGGAGCCTCGCTTTCACTGCTGTGATGGGATGTCTCTTTCTGAGGTAAAGTGACACATGCTGCCAAGTACGTGGGGAACACACATTCACAACAGGCTGTCACTCACTCCAATACACACACACACAGCATCTATTTCAATGTAGTACACCATTTAGACTATTAGATTGTTAGTATTTAGATATTTTTGACCCTTTGAACCCTCTGCTGTATTTGCAGGCTTTTATCGGCCATTACTTGGCTTTGTCTATAATGCTATATACTGTTATTGTCAGAATAAGAGAGTGTTACAAGCAAGTTTTTATAAAAAAGTGTTTTACGCAATTTGAAATGATTTATTTTCCCTGTACGTCCTCAGGTACCTCCCCTGTACACCTCTAGACATAAATGATTGTTCAGAAAAAGTGGAAAGACCTCCTGAGCAACGCAAACAAAGACACGTCTGAGAAAATCCCTGAAAATGTCAGCAGACAGTGACGTAACTGCTGATGTTGCGGATTCCCCTGCTTTCACTAGTTTGCTCGGTGCAGAAAACGGCTGTATCGACCGCATTAGAAATACACAGTGATGAGTACCACATAAAGCAGAGCAGAGCTGCTGAAATTAAAATTAATTTCATCAGCTCTGAATTCCATCCAGTTTTCAAGCCTCTAAGTATTGGGATAACACACTGTTCCAGAGGATGCGCGTGTTGTTCAGGTCATCTTGCCACCAAATAAAAAAGTAAAATAAAAAGTAATTGGCATTACAAGCAATGTCAACACTGACTGAAAGGTGACACCATGTGGATAGCCCAACATGCGGTGGACGGTGGATGCTGATCGTGTGAACACACCATTTGCATAAAGTGCTTTTAGCATCTGCAATGCAGGTGACAATGCAGCAAATCAGGTGACAGCTCTTCAATAAGTTTAAAAATAGGACAAATTAAATCCAATAAATTGTAATAAATAGCCTTTTTTTGACTGCTATCTATGCAATAAAGATGTACTGAACACTACATGCTGTATTGAAGCAGCAGCAATTTAATTAATTCTCCAGATGTAGTTAAAATTTTGATGAGTTTTACACTAAGCCCTGTAACTTGATCAGACAAGAGATAATGCACACTTTATGAGGGAATTAACAAGACATAAAAAAGAATGCATATGTAAAGAATGAAGAGCAACGGCTTTGTACATGAAATGTTTATAGACACAAATGAATGGATACATGCAGCCATGAATGTTGTGAAGACCACAATGAATAACTGGTAAACAATTGAGCACCACTTTAATCTGAGAGAAGTGGATTTTTTTGTTTGGATGCTTGGTCCCATGTGCAGTTCAGCCAGCTGATTCCAAGAGCTCGGGCCGTTGTTGTTCCCGCGTGATGAATCTGCTTGAGCCGGTTATCTCTCTCTCAGAAGGCGCCCCCACTTGGCTGGGTGTGCTGGAGCTGCTTTCATTGTTAATTCCAGTTCTAACCTTTGTTGTGTTATGACAAGGAGCAGGTTTCTTACAGAAAGGTTCCTTCATTCAGACTTGAGCTGGGCTCTGGACAGAAGGCCCACAGGAGGTTG